>NC_091286.1:310495058-310848808 GCF_032444005.1 Ranitomeya imitator
GGAATCGGCCGATTATCGCGAAAAGTCGGGTATCGCCCGAAACACGAAACCCAATGCAAGTCAATGGGGGAGCATAGTCGGCAGTGAGTGGAGGCCAGGAAAACACCTACACTGCCCATTTTAATGGCAAAAACATCCATTCTTGTTAAAGAAGCTTGTCAATCGTAATTTACCTTATAATAATTGGAAGGCATTTGAAATTGGGGGTCATTTGGCTAAAGTTGTGGGGGGTAGGGCTGGTTCAAGTAATTAGTGGGCCCAGTAAATCTGGACCACGTCACGGCAGTGGAGCAGGGAGAGGTAAGTATTTCAACTTTGCAAGTGCTGTGATCCTGAGCAAGCAGGGGGGGCCCACTCGTTGGCATTGGCACTGGCACAGGGCCCCTCAAAGTACAGCGGTGTGTTTGCACGGCGGGGGCGCCTCCCACCGGCAGCAACACTTTTGCGTACTATGAGAGGCCCTGTGCCAGTGACGTCGCCAACTAGTATTCCTCCCCCCACCTGATGAAGGAACCTGCACTTTCATCTGCACCTTCCTCTTTGTCCCCGTGTAAGGTGGTATGGTATGCAGGAAGAGGAACCTGACTTTCAGCAGGGTCACAATCTTGCTGTGTATCGTGCACGGGGAATTTTGCGTTATGGGTCAATGTACCAGCAGACTCATCTATCACTGGCTGGGCAATGGACAGGATGAGGAGGAAACACAGATATAGGCCCAAAGAATAAAGTGGGCTAAATGCAGTTCAAAATTGGTAACACAGGACTAACCAGGGGGCATTGCAGTGGAGGACAACTGGAATGAGAGGCTGACACAGAGAGTAGGCCCAAATCAGTAAGTAGTCGAAATGCAGTTCAAAATTGGCAAGCGTAGTAAACAGGCGGCCCAGCTTTGTTCAGTTGAGGAGAACAGCAAGGAGTGGCAGACACCGATAGTAGGCCCCAACCCAACTAGTAGGCCAAATGCAGTCTAACATTAACAACTACTTAACGAGAGCCTGAAAATGGAATTTCAGGACAGGAAACCAGGAGAACAGCAAGGAGTGGCAGACACCGATAGTAGGCCCCAAACCAACTAGTACGCCAAATGCAGTTGTTCCATTTAACCACAATTTAATGAGAGCCTGAAGATAGAAGTTCAGGAAAGGCAACCTGGAGAACACCTTGGAGTGTAACACACCATCTCTCTACACCCCATACCCAATTTGTAGGCCTAATGCAGCGTAGTTTCCAACAACTACTAAACGAGAGCCGGAAGATCGAAGCTCAGGAAAGGCAACCTGGAGAACACCTTGGAGTGGAACACACCATCTCTCTACACCCCATACCCAATTTGTAGGCCTAATGCAGTGTAGTTTCCAACAACTACTAAACGAGAGCATGAAGATCGAAGCATTGGCGAGGAAACCTGGGGAACACCTTGGAGTGGAACACACCATCTCTCTACACCCCATACCCAATTTGTAGGCCTAATGCAGCGTAGTTTCCAACAACTACTAAACGAGAGCCGGAAGATCGAAGCTCAGGAAAGGCAACCTGGAGAACACCTTGGAGTGGAACACACCATCTCTCTACACCCCATACCCAATTTGTAGGCCTAATGCAGTATAGTTTCCAAGAACTACTAAACGAGAGCCGGAAGATCGAAGCTCAGGAAAGGCAACCTGGAGAACACCTTGGAGTGGAACACACCATCTCTCTACACCCCATACCCAATTTGTAGGCCTAATGCAGTGTAGTTTCCAACAACTACTAAACGAGAGCATTAAGATCGAAGCAATGGCGAGGAAACCTGGGGCACACCTTGGAGTGGAACACACCATCTCTCTACACCCCATACCCAATTTGTAGGCCTAATGCAGTGTAGTTTCCAACAACTACTAAACGAGAGCATTAAGATCGAAGCAATGGCGAGGAAACCTGGGGCACACCTTGGGGAGGCAGACACCGTTAGTAGGCCCTACCAAAGTTGTACCCCCAATGCAGTTTTAAAATTCCTAGAGGCTGAAAACAAGACTATTGACGCTCAGCTTTTTTCAAAGGAACACAGCTGAACTGAGTGGCGCAGACAGACACAGGTAGTAGGACTTAACCCAAAAATGTGGCTCACTGCAGTTTAAAAAAGTTACAGGGGTACACAAGGAGCAGTGCTCTGGGCAGTGGAGGACAATTTCAATAGTGGACCGCAGACAGACTTTGTACGCCTACTATTAAAAAAAGGATGCTCTATGCAATTAAAAATAGGTTCCAGGGGTCCACGGGCAGCAGTGGTGTGGTCAGTGGAGGCCTAGTGGAAGGAGTGACCGCAGACAGGCATCGAAGGCCTAAAATAATAACACATGGCTGTAGGCAATTTTAAATTGGTTCCAGGGGTACACGGGCAGCAGTGGCCTGGTCAGTGTAGTAGTAGTAGAAAGAACGGACCGCAGACAGGCATCGAAGGCCTAAAATAAAAAAATTGGGCTGGCTGTAAGCAATTTTAAATTGGTTCCAGGGGTACACGGGCAGCAGTGGTGTGGTCAGTGGAGGCATATTGTAAGGAGTGACCGCAGACAGGCATCGAAGGCCTAAAATAATAACACATGGCTGTAGGCAATTTTAAATTGGTTCCAGGGGTACACGGGCAGCAGTGGTGTGGTCAGTGGAGGCCTAGTGGAAGGAGTGACCGCAGACAGGCATCGAAGGCCTAAAATAATAACACATGGCTGTAGGCAATTTTAAATTGGTTCCAGGGGTCCACGGGCAGCAGTGGTGTGGTCAGTGGAGGCCTAGTGGAAGGAGTGACCGCAGACAGGCATCGAAGGCCTAAAATAATAACACATGGCTGTAGGCAATTTTAAATTGGTTCCAGGGGTACACAGGCAGCAGTGGTGTGGTCAGTGGAGGCCTAGTGGAAGGAGTGACCGCAGACAGGCATCGAAGGCCTAAAATAAAAAAAATTGGGCAGGCTGTAGGCAATTTTAAATTGGTTCCAGGGGTACACGGGCAGCAGTGGTGTGGTCAGTGGAGGCATATTGTAAGGAGTGACCGCAGACAGGCATCGAAGGCCTAAAATAATAACACATGGCTGTAGGCAATTTTAAATTGGTTCCAGGGGTCCACGGGCAGCAGTGGTGTGGTCAGTGGAGGCCTAGTGGAAGGAGTGACCGCAGACAGGCATCGAAGGCCTAAAATAATAACACATGGCTGTAGGCAATTTTAAATTGGTTCCAGGGGTACACGGGCAGCAGTGGTGTGGTCAGTGGAGGCCTAGTGGAAGGAGTGACCGCAGACAGGCATCGAAGGCCTAAAATAAAAAAATTGGGCATGCTGTAGGCAATTTTAAATTGATTCCAGGGGTACACGGGCAGCAGTGGTGTGGTCAGTGGAGGCCTAGTGGAAGGAGTGACCGCAGACAGGCATCGAAGGCCTAAAATAATAACACATGGCTGTAGGCAATTTTAAATTGGTTCCAGGGGTACACGGGCAGCAGTGGTGTGGTCAGTGGAGGCCTAGTGGAAGGAGTGACCGCAGACAGGCATCGAAGGCCTAAAATAATAACACATGGCTGTAGGCAATTTTAAATTGGTTCCAGGGGTACACGGGCAGCAGTGGCCTGGTCAGTGTAGTAGTAGTAGAAAGAACGGACCGCAGACAGGCATCGAAGGCCTAAAATAAAAAAATTGGGCTGGCTGTAGGCAATTTTTAATTGGTTCCAGGGGTACACGGGCAGCAGTGGTGTGGTCAGTGGAGGCATATTGTAAGGAGTGACCGCAGACAGGCATCGAAGGCCTAAAATAATAACACATGGCTGTAGGCAATTTTAAATTGGTTCCAGGGGTACACGGGCAGCAGTGGTGTGGTCAGTGCAGGCCTAGTGGAAGGAGTGACCGCAGACAGGCATCGAAGGCCTAAAATAATAACACATGGCTGTAGGCAATTTTAAATTGGTTCCAGGGGTCCACGGGCAGCAGTGGTGTGGTCAGTGGAGGCCTAGTGGAAGGAGTGACCGCAGACAGGCATCGAAGGCCTAAAATAATAACACATGGCTGTAGGCAATTTTAAATTGGTTCCAGGGGTACACGGGCAGCAGTGGTGTGGTCAGTGGAGGCCTAGTGGAAGGAGTGACCGCAGACAGGCATCGAAGGCCTAAAATAAAAAAATTGGGCAGGCTGTAGGCAATTTTAAATTGGTTCCAGGGGTACACGGGCAGCAGTGGTGTGGTCAGTGGAGGCATATTGTAAGGAGTGACCGCAGACAGGCATCGAAGGCCTAAAATAAAAACACATGGCTGTAGGCAATTTTAAATTGGTTCCAGGGGTCCACGGGCAGCAGTGGTGTGGTCAGTGGAGGCCTAGTGGAAGGAGTGACCGCAGACAGGCATCGAAGGCCTAAAATAATAACACATGGCTGTAGGCAATTTTAAATTGGTTCCAGGGGTACACGGGCAGCATTGGTGTGGTCAGTGGAGGCCTAGTGGAAGGAGTGACCGCAGACAGGCATCGAAGGCCTAAAATAAAAAAATTGGGCAGGCTGTAGGCAATTTTAAATTGGTTCCAGGGGTACACGGGCAGCAGTGGTGTGGTCAGTGGAGGCCTAGTGGAAGGAGTGACCGCAGACAGGCATCGAAGGCCTAAAATAATAACACATGGCTGTAGGCAATTTTAAATTGGTTCCAGGGGTACACGGGCAGCAGTGGTTTGGTCAGTGGAGGCCTAGTGGAAGGAGTGACCGCAGACAGGCATCGAAGGCCTAAAATAATAACACATGGCTGTAGGCAATTTTAAATTGGTTCCAGGGGTACACGGGCAGCAGTGGTGTGGTCAGTGGAGGCCTAGTGGAAGGAGTGACCGCAGACAGGCTTCGAAGGCCTAACATAACAAAAATGTCAATACAATGGTATTGTCAGTGGCAGGCATTGAAGGATGTCAGCGCATAGACTATACATTGGTGGAGCTGTGAGATAATTTTGCAAGTGGTAGAGCACTGTTTGAGCTGGGGGGGGGAACTGTCTTGTGGCCGGCGGTACAGGCCCAGGGCCCCTCATATTACAACGGTGTGTCTGACGTTGGGTGCGCACCACCACCGCCAGAGACACTTTATTGTACTAGGAGGGACCCAGTGGCAGTGCCGTCGACCAAAAGCGGGCACACCCACCTCTTCAGACAAACAGCACTCTCACGGGTGCTGTCGTCAAGTGTCGATACCACGGCCCCGTGTGGGGAGTTTGGCCATTTAGTGAGGTGTAAACATGTCGTATGCTGGACAATCAGGTGCAGAAAATTACGAGATTGGAAAAGGAATTCAGAATAGTCCACAGGCAAGACCTTTTCATAGGAAAGCTAGGTGTCGGCCGGGCAAGGTGGGGCAAAAGATTTCGAAATCCAGTTGTGGTTCATTTTAATGAAGGTTAGATCATCTACATTTTGGGTAGCCAGACGAGTCCTTTTTTCTGTTAGTATTGAACCTGCAGCACTGAATACTCTTTCTGATAGGACACTAGCTGCCGGGCAAGCAAGCTCCTGCAATGCATATTCTGCCAATTCTGGCCAGGTGTCTAATTTTGATGCCCAGTAATCAAATGGGAATGACGGTTGAGGGAGAACATCGATAAGGGATGAAAAATAGTTTGTAACCATACTGGACAAATGTTGTCTCCTGTCACTTTGAATTGATGCTGCAGTACCTGTCCTGTCTGCGGTCATAGCAAAATCACTCCACAACCTGGTCAGAAAACCCCTCTGGCCAACGCCACTTCTGATTTCTGCCCCTCTAACTCCTCTGGTCTGCTGGCCCCTGCAGCTCGTGTGAGAACGATCACGGGCGCTGTGTGCAGGGAATGCCAGAAGCAAACGGTCAACAAGAGTTGATTGTTTGGTTGCTAATATTAGTTCCAAGTTCTCATGTGGCATTATATTTTGCAATTTGCCTTTATAGCGAGGATCAAGGAGGCAGGCCAACCAGTAATCGTCATCGTTCATCATTTTAGTTATGCATGTGTCCCTTTTGAGGATACGTAAGGCATAATCCACCATGTGGGCCAAAGTTCCAGTTCTCAAATCTGCGGTTGTGCTTGGTTGAGGGGCAGTTTCAGGCAAATCCACGTCACTTGTGTCCCTCCAAAAACCAGAACCCGGCCTTGCCGCGCCACCAATTTCCAGTGGCCCCGGAAAAGCTTCCTCATTAAAAATATAATCATCCCCATCATCCTCCTCGTCCTCCTCCTCCTCTTCGCCCGCTAACTCGTCCTGTACACTGCCCTGGCCAGACAATGGCTGACTGTCATCAAGGCTTTCCTCTTCCTCAGCTGCAGACGCCTGATCCTTTATGTGCGTCAAACTTTGCATCAGCAGACGCATTAGGGGGATGCTCATGCTTATTATGGCGTTGTCTGCACTAACCAGCCGTGTGCATTCCTCAAAACACTGAAGGACTTGACACATGTCTTGAATCTTCGACCACTGCACACCTGACAACTCCATGTCTGCCATCCTACTGCCTGCCCGTGTATGTGTATCCTCCCACAAAAACATAACAGCCCGCCTCTGTTCGCACAGTCTTTGAAGCATGTGCAGTGTTGAGTTCCACCTTGTTGCAACGTCTATGATTAGGCGATGCTGGGGAAGGTTCAAAGAACGCTGATAGGTCTGCATACGGCTGGAGTGTACGGGCGAACGGCGGATATGTGAGCAAAGTCCACGCACTTTGAGGAGCAGGTCGGATAACCCCGGATAACTTTTCAGGAAGCACTGCACCACCAGGTTTAAGGTGTGAGCCAGGCAAGGAATGTGTTTCAGTTGGGAAAGGGAGATGGCAGCCATGAAATTCCTTCCGTTATCACTCACTACCTTGCCTGCCTCAAGATCTACAGTGCCCAGCCACGACTGCGTTTCTTTCTGCAAGAACTCGGACAGAACTTCCGCGGTGTGTCTGTTGTCGCCCAAACACTTCATAGCCAATACAGCCTGCTGACGTTTGCCAGTAGCTGCCCCATAATGGGAGACCTGGTGTGCAACAGTGGCAGCTGCGGATGGAGTGGATGTGCGACTGCGGTCTGTGGACGAGCTCTCGCTTCTGCAGGAGGACGAAGAGGAGGAGGAGGGGGTGCGAACGGCTACAGCCAACTGTTGCCTAGACCGTGGGCTAGGCAGAACTGTCCCAAACTTGCTGTCCCCTGTGGACCCTGCATCCACAACATTCACCCAGTGTGCCGTGATGGACACGTAACGTCCCTGGCCATGCCTACTGGTCCATGCATCTGTTGTCAGGTGCACCTTTGTGCTCACAGATTGCCTGAGTGCATGGACGATGCGCTCTTTAACATGCTGGTGGAGGGCTGGGATGGCTTTTCTGGAAAAAAAGTGTCGACTGGGTAGCTCGTAGCGTGGTACAGCGTAGTCCATCAGGGCTTTGAAAGCTTCGCTTTCAACTAACCGGTAGGGCATCATCTCTAACGAGATTAGTCTAGCTATGTGGGCGTTCAAACCCTGTGTACGCGGATGCGAGGCTAAGTACTTCCTTTTTCTAACCGTAGTCTCATGTAGGGTGAGCTGGACTGGAGAGCTGGAGATCGTGGAACTAGCGGGGGTGCCGGTGGACATGGCAGACTGAGAGACGGTGGGAGATGGTATTGTTGCCGCCGGTGCCCTAGATGCAGTGTTTCCTACTACGAAACTGGTGATTCCCTGACCCTGACTGCTTTGGCCTGGCAAAGAAACCTGCACAGATACTGCAGGTGGTGCGGAAAATGGTGGCCCTACACTGCCGGAAGGGATGTTGCGTTGCTGACTAGATTCATTGGCCGAGGGTGCTACAACCTTAAGGGACGTTTGGTAGTTAGTCCAGGCTTGCAAATGCATGGTGTGTCATGATCCCAATGGCAGGGGATCACAAAAAGGACAAGCACAGATACAAACAAGCTCTAGGGCGATGGAACCTGAGCTGACCGCGACCCTGAACCTAACACACAAATAAAAGTAGCCGGGGAACGTGCCTACGATGATCCTAGACGTCTCGCTCCAGCCGAAGATCTAACTTCCCCTATCAGAAGAACTGCACCCAGCAGCAACGGAGCTGATCCAGAAACCGGGTAACTAATATGAACACCAATGGGACCTTTCACATGAGACAGAGTGACCAGATAAAGCAAAAGGACCTACGATCATGTGATAGAGTGGGAGGCGGTTAGGACAAGGATACCAAGTTAGGAGTGAGTATAAATAGCCCTCCCATCTTGAAAGAGAGGCTAAG
Organism: Ranitomeya imitator; assembly: GCF_032444005.1. Lineage (NCBI taxonomy): Eukaryota > Metazoa > Chordata > Amphibia > Anura > Dendrobatidae > Ranitomeya > Ranitomeya imitator. Next base: position 310,503,285 of record NC_091286.1, read on the forward strand.
AACATTAACCCTGACAGTACAAGACATAACCTTGTCCTAACCATGACAACAACTTTTGGGGTCCAATTTCTCCTGTTACCCTTGGAAAAATACAAAACTGGGGGCTAAAATATAATTTTTGTGGAAAGTAAAGAATTTTTATTTTCACGGCTCTGCGTTACAAACTGTAGTGAAACACTTGGAGGTTCAAAGTTCTCACAACACATCTAGATAAGTTCCTTAGAGGGTTTCTTTCCAAAGTGGTGTCACTTGTGGGGGGTTTCAATGTTTAGGGCCATCAGGGGCTCTCCAAACGTGACATGGTGTCCTATCTCAATTCCAGTCAATTTTGCATTGAAAAGTCAAATGGCGCTCCTTCCCTTCCATGCTCTGTCATGCGCCCAAACAGTGGTTTACCCCCACATATGGGGTGTCGGCGTACTCAGGACAAATTTTACAACAACTTTTGGTTTCCAATTTCTTCTGTTATGCTTGGGAAAATAAAAAATTGGGGGCGAAAAGATCATTTTTGTGAAAAAATATGTTTTTTTATTTTTATGGCTCTACATTATAAACTTCTGTGAAGCACTTGGTGGGTTAAAGTGCTCACCACACATCTAGATGAGTTCCTTAGGGGGTCTACTTTCCAAAATGGTGTCACTTGTGGGGGTTTCAATGTTTAACACATCAGGGGCTCTGCAAACGCGACATGGCGTCCCATCTCCATTTCAGTCTGATTGCTGTATGTGGAGTCGGGAAGGAATTTTTTTCCCCAATGTGGAGCTTAGGTTTTGCCACATGGGTTTTTTTCCTTCCTCTGGATCAACATGTTAGGGCATGTTACGTTAGGCTATGGGTTGAACTAGATGGACTTAAAGTAGAAGGGGGGGAGGAAATAAATCCAATAAGATAACTTTATGTCTTATTAGTAAAATTGCTTTATTGAAGTGCAAGGCAAAGAGACAGTGATGACAACAGAGTCATCCAATAATACATAAAAACAATCAGTGCATATGGGACACTAGGACAGCTACTTGCCAACCTCAATCAAAGAGGACTAGTATGCAAAAAACCACCATATATTATATAGGATGGTACCATATCAAGCATGTCATACAACATCACGTAGTAGTTAAGGACTAAACAGAGCGGTAAGGTGTTCCGAAACGCGCGTTGGGGCGGACACTGAGACACTACATTCGCCAAGGACCGGCCTTCTTTTGGGGTGATGTATTAATTTCTTTTACCGCTCTGTTTAGTCCTTAACTACTACGTGATGTTGTATGACATGCTTGATATGGTACCATCCTATATAATATATGGCGGTTTTTTGCATACTAGTCCTCTTTGATTGAGGTTTTTTCCCCTATTGGCCCTGTAACTTTAACCCTTTATGCTGATGTGGCGTATTACTCTTTTATTATGGGTTGGCAAGTAGCTGTCCTAGTGTCCCATATGCACTGATTGTTTTTATGTATTATTGGATGACTCTGTTGTCATCACTGTCTCTTTGCCTTGCACTTTAATAAAGCAATTTTACTAATAAGACATAAAGTTATCTTATTGGATTTATTTCCTCCCCCCCTTCTAGTATATAGTTTTTGATAACTGTCTTGATCCGCTACTAGGGCAGTATTAGTTTTACTGGGAATGCTTTGATATAGATTTTTTCACGTTATATTCTGATTACAAGTCTCCCAGATGCGAGTTTATAGATACTGTCCGCCTTTGGTTACCCCCATTCTCTTTCAATAGATGGACTTAAAGTCTTCCTTCAACCTTTATATCTACGTTACTATGTTACTATAATAGATGGTGCATGGCATCATGGCTTGTGCATTAGGCTAGGCTCATATTGCGTTAATGGGTTAACCCTAATGGACAGCGTTGCACGGTGAAAATGTTGCAACTAACGCCGTGCAACGGGTCCGTTATTTCTGCCTGTTGCGCATCACTAGCGCGTGCCATTTTCGGCACGCGCTAGCGATGTGCCGTTCTTTTGTGACGGACTAAATTGTCATCAGTTGTGAACCAACTTTAGCAAAACCTCCCTCTGAAATGTCATGAACAAAGCCTCACCACTTTATTTAAAGAGGTTTATCTTATGGCAGTACTGGAAAATGTCTAAACATTAGTGATGGGTGAACTGGAACAGTGAAGTTGGAAGTCCGTACCAAACACCTAGAGTCTGTGCACGACCCCGAACACAAACTTGTCCAGGAAGTCTGTGTTACTGTTTGGGTTCAGCAGCGTGCAGATTGGCTGTTTCCCATGCTGCCATCTGTATGACAGTGAAAGAAACACCAATGGCTCTAAAAGGCGGTTCTATCGTCACCGCCGGTTAGAGAGCTGCGATTCCCATGTTGTCAGATGACAGCATGTGAGCCAGTAGGTAAAAAGGTTACAGTCAGTCACAGGTGTCAGCTGATGAGAATACTACTAAAAATAGCAAACCAAAGCCACCCCACAAAATTTGCATCTATTAGATTGCGCCAATTCTGGTGCTTTGCCTAGCTTTTACCACTTGCCCTGGTGTGGTGGAAAGTGGGGTAATAGTTGTGGGGTCGATGTCAGCTGTTCTATGGCTATTGACATCAAGCCCACAGATTAATAATGGAGAGGCGCCTATAAGATGCCATTAATGACCTCATAGTAAGATTGCAATAAAGACACAGCAAGAATAAAGTCCTATATTTGAAATAAGACTCCCTACCTTTCCGATGACAAGATTATCCATATCTGTCCCACGATGATCTGGATGATTTGGAGAGCAGTCCCATTAGTGGTGCCACTGCTCATCACGTCAGCTGGAACACACTGAAACAGGAGCGTGTGAAGCGTTGCCTTCCTGTGACTGGCACTGACGTTGTTGAGGTTACTGTAGATCAGAGGCAGAGCTTCTCACTAGGGTTGAGCGACCTTGACCTTTTTAGAGTCGAGCCGTGTTTCGCGAAACCCGACTATCTTAGAAGTCGAGTCGAGTGGAATCGGCCGATTATCGCGAAAAGTCGGGTATCGCCCGAAACACGAAACCCAATGCAAGTCAATGGGGGAGCATAGTCGGCAGTGAGTGGAGGCCAGGAAAACACCTACACTGCCCATTTTAATGGCAAAAACATCCATTCTTGTTAAAGAAGCTTGTCAATCGTAATTTACCTTATAATAATTGGAAGGCATTTGAAATTGGGGGTCATTTGGCTAAAGTTGTGGGGGGTAGGGCTGGTTCAAGTAATTAGTGGGCCCAGTAAATCTGGACCACGTCACGGCAGTGGAGCAGGGAGAGGTAAGTATTTCAACTTTGCAAGTGCTGTGATCCTGAGCAAGCAGGGGGGGCCCACTCGTTGGCATTGGCACTGGCACAGGGCCCCTCAAAGTACAGCGGTGTGTTTGCACGGCGGGGGCGCCTCCCACCGGCAGCAACACTTTTGCGTACTATGAGAGGCCCTGTGCCAGTGACGTCGCCAACTAGTATTCCTCCCCCCACCTGATGAAGGAACCTGCACTTTCATCTGCACCTTCCTCTTTGTCCCCGTGTAAGGTGGTATGGTATGCAGGAAGAGGAACCTGACTTTCAGCAGGGTCACAATCTTGCTGTGTATCGTGCACGGGGAATTTTGCGTTATGGGTCAATGTACCAGCAGACTCATCTATCACTGGCTGGGCAATGGACAGGATGAGGAGGAAACACAGATATAGGCCCAAAGAATAAAGTGGGCTAAATGCAGTTCAAAATTGGTAACACAGGACTAACCAGGGGGCATTGCAGTGGAGGACAACTGGAATGAGAGGCTGACACAGAGAGTAGGCCCAAATCAGTAAGTAGTCGAAATGCAGTTCAAAATTGGCAAGCGTAGTAAACAGGCGGCCCAGCTTTGTTCAGTTGAGGAGAACAGCAAGGAGTGGCAGACACCGATAGTAGGCCCCAACCCAACTAGTAGGCCAAATGCAGTCTAACATTAACAACTACTTAACGAGAGCCTGAAAATGGAATTTCAGGACAGGAAACCAGGAGAACAGCAAGGAGTGGCAGACACCGATAGTAGGCCCCAAACCAACTAGTACGCCAAATGCAGTTGTTCCATTTAACCACAATTTAATGAGAGCCTGAAGATAGAAGTTCAGGAAAGGCAACCTGGAGAACACCTTGGAGTGTAACACACCATCTCTCTACACCCCATACCCAATTTGTAGGCCTAATGCAGCGTAGTTTCCAACAACTACTAAACGAGAGCCGGAAGATCGAAGCTCAGGAAAGGCAACCTGGAGAACACCTTGGAGTGGAACACACCATCTCTCTACACCCCATACCCAATTTGTAGGCCTAATGCAGTGTAGTTTCCAAGAACTACTAAACGAGAGCCGGAAGATCGAAGCTCAGGAAAGGCAACCTGGAGAACACCTTGGAGTGGAACACACCATCTCTCTACACCCCATACCCAATTTGTAGGCCTAATGCAGTGTAGTTTCCAACAACTACTAAACGAGAGCATGAAGATCGAAGCATTGGCGAGGAAACCTGGGGAACACCTTGGAGTGGAACACACCATCTCTCTACACCCCATACCCAATTTGTAGGCCTAATGCAGCGTAGTTTCCAACAACTACTAAACGAGAGCCGGAAGATCGAAGCTCAGGAAAGGCAACCTGGAGAACACCTTGGAGTGGAACACACCATCTCTCTACACCCCATACCCAATTTGTAGGCCTAATGCAGTATAGTTTCCAAGAACTACTAAACGAGAGCCGGAAGATCGAAGCTCAGGAAAGGCAAACTGGAGAACACCTTGGAGTGGAACACACCATCTCTCTACACCCCATACCCAATTTGTAGGCCTAATGCAGTGTAGTTTCCAACAACTACTAAACGAGAGCATTAAGATCGAAGCAATGGCGAGGAAACCTGGGGCACACCTTGGAGTGGAACACACCATCTCTCTACACCCCATACCCAATTTGTAGGCCTAATGCAGTGTAGTTTCCAACAACTACTAAACGAGAGCATTAAGATCGAAGCAATGGCGAGGAAACCTGGGGCACACCTTGGGGAGGCAGACACCGTTAGTAGGCCCTACCAAAGTTGTACCCCCAATGCAGTTTTAAAATTCCTAGAGGCTGAAAACAAGACTATTGACGCTCAGCTTTTTTCAAAGGAACACAGCTGAACTGAGTGGCGCAGACAGACACAGGTAGTAGGACTTAACCCAAAAATGTGGCTCACTGCAGTTTAAAAAAGTTACAGGGGTACACAAGGAGCAGTGCTCTGGGCAGTGGAGGACAATTTCAATAGTGGACCGCAGACAGACTTTGTACGCCTACTATTAAAAAAAGGATGCTCTATGCAATTAAAAATAGGTTCCAGGGGTCCACGGGCAGCAGTGGTGTGGTCAGTGGAGGCCTAGTGGAAGGAGTGACCGCAGACAGGCATCGAAGGCCTAAAATAATAACACATGGCTGTAGGCAATTTTAAATTGGTTCCAGGGGTACACGGGCAGCAGTGGCCTGGTCAGTGTAGTAGTAGTAGAAAGAACGGACCGCAGACAGGCATCGAAGGCCTAAAATAAAAAAATTGGGCTGGCTGTAGGCAATTTTAAATTGGTTCCAGGGGTACACGGGCAGCAGTGGTGTGGTCAGTGGAGGCATATTGTAAGGAGTGACCGCAGACAGGCATCGAAGGCCTAAAATAATAACACATGGCTGTAGGCAATTTTAAATTGGTTCCAGGGGTACACGGGCAGCAGTGGTGTGGTCAGTGGAGGCCTAGTGGAAGGAGTGACCGCAGACAGGCATCGAAGGCCTAAAATAATAACACATGGCTGTAGGCAATTTTAAATTGGTTCCAGGGGTCCACGGGCAGCAGTGGTGTGGTCAGTGGAGGCCTAGTGGAAGGAGTGACCGCAGACAGGCATCGAAGGCCTAAAATAATAACACATGGCTGTAGGCAATTTTAAATTGGTTCCAGGGGTACACAGGCAGCAGTGGTGTGGTCAGTGGAGGCCTAGTGGAAGGAGTGACCGCAGACAGGCATCGAAGGCCTAAAATAAAAAAAATTGGGCAGGCTGTAGGCAATTTTAAATTGGTTCCAGGGGTACACGGGCAGCAGTGGTGTGGTCAGTGGAGGCATATTGTAAGGAGTGACCGCAGACAGGCATCGAAGGCCTAAAATAATAACACATGGCTGTAGGCAATTTTAAATTGGTTCCAGGGGTCCACGGGCAGCAGTGGTGTGGTCAGTGGAGGCCTAGTGGAAGGAGTGACCGCAGACAGGCATCGAAGGCCTAAAATAATAACACATGGCTGTAGGCAATTTTAAATTGGTTCCAGGGGTACACGGGCAGCAGTGGTGTGGTCAGTGGAGGCCTAGTGGAAGGAGTGACCGCAGACAGGCATCGAAGGCCTAAAATAAAAAAATTGGGCATGCTGTAGGCAATTTTAAATTGATTCCAGGGGTACACGGGCAGCAGTGGTGTGGTCAGTGGAGGCCTAGTGGAAGGAGTGACCGCAGACAGGCATCGAAGGCCTAAAATAATAACACATGGCTGTAGGCAATTTTAAATTGGTTCCAGGGGTACACGGGCAGCAGTGGTGTGGTCAGTGGAGGCCTAGTGGAAGGAGTGACCGCAGACAGGCATCGAAGGCCTAAAATAATAACACATGGCTGTAGGCAATTTTAAATTGGTTCCAGGGGTACACGGGCAGCAGTGGCCTGGTCAGTGTAGTAGTAGTAGAAAGAACAGACCGCAGACAGGCATCGAAGGCCTAAAATAAAAAAATTGGGCTGGCTGTAGGCAATTTTTAATTGGTTCCAGGGGTACACGGGCAGCAGTGGTGTGGTCAGTGGAGGCATATTGTAAGGAGTGACCGCAGACAGGCATCGAAGGCCTAAAATAATAACACATGGCTGTAGGCAATTTTAAATTGGTTCCAGGGGTACACGGGCAGCAGTGGTGTGGTCAGTGCAGGCCTAGTGGAAGGAGTGACCGCAGACAGGCATCGAAGGCCTAAAATAATAACACATGGCTGTAGGCAATTTTAAATTGGTTCCAGGGGTCCACGGGCAGCAGTGGTGTGGTCAGTGGAGGCCTAGTGGAAGGAGTGACCGCAGACAGGCATCGAAGGCCTAAAATAATAACACATGGCTGTAGGCAATTTTAAATTGGTTCCAGGGGTACACGGGCAGCAGTGGTGTGGTCAGTGGAGGCCTAGTGGAAGGAGTGACCGCAGACAGGCATCGAAGGCCTAAAATAAAAAAATTGGGCAGGCTGTAGGCAATTTTAAATTGGTTCCAGGGGTACACGGGCAGCAGTGGTGTGGTCAGTGGAGGCATATTGTAAGGAGTGACCGCAGACAGGCATCGAAGGCCTAAAATAAAAACACATGGCTGTAGGCAATTTTAAATTGGTTCCAGGGGTCCACGGGCAGCAGTGGTGTGGTCAGTGGAGGCCTAGTGGAAGGAGTGACCGCAGACAGGCATCGAAGGCCTAAAATAATAACACATGGCTGTAGGCAATTTTAAATTGGTTCCAGGGGTACACGGGCAGCATTGGTGTGGTCAGTGGAGGCCTAGTGGAAGGAGTGACCGCAGACAGGCATCGAAGGCCTAAAATAAAAAAATTGGGCAGGCTGTAGGCAATTTTAAATTGGTTCCAGGGGTACACGGGCAGCAGTGGTGTGGTCAGTGGAGGCCTAGTGGAAGGAGTGACCGCAGACAGGCATCGAAGGCCTAAAATAATAACACATGGCTGTAGGCAATTTTAAATTGGTTCCAGGGGTACACGGGCAGCAGTGGTTTGGTCAGTGGAGGCCTAGTGGAAGGAGTGACCGCAGACAGGCATCGAAGGCCTAAAATAATAACACATGGCTGTAGGCAATTTTAAATTGGTTCCAGGGGTACACGGGCAGCAGTGGTGTGGTCAGTGGAGGCCTAGTGGAAGGAGTGACCGCAGACAGGCTTCGAAGGCCTAACATAACAAAAATGTCAATACAATGGTATTGTCAGTGGCAGGCATTGAAGGATGTCAGCGCATAGACTATACATTGGTGGAGCTGTGAGATAATTTTGCAAGTGGTAGAGCACTGTTTGAGCTGGGGGGGGGAACTGTCTTGTGGCCGGCGGTACAGGCCCAGGGCCCCTCATATTACAACGGTGTGTCTGACGTTGGGTGCGCACCACCACCGCCAGAGACACTTTATTGTACTAGGAGGGACCCAGTGGCAGTGCCGTCGACCAAAAGCGGGCACACCCACCTCTTCAGACAAACAGCACTCTCACGGGTGCTGTCGTCAAGTGTCGATACCACGGCCCCGTGTGGGGAGTTTGGCCATTTAGTGAGGTGTAAACATGTCGTATGCTGGACAATCAGGTGCAGAAAATTACGAGATTGGAAAAGGAATTCAGAATAGTCCACAGGCAAGACCTTTTCATAGGAAAGCTAGGTGTCGGCCGGGCAAGGTGGGGCAAAAGATTTCGAAATCCAGTTGTGGTTCATTTTAATGAAGGTTAGATCATCTACATTTTGGGTAGCCAGACGAGTCCTTTTTTCTGTTAGTATTGAACCTGCAGCACTGAATACTCTTTCTGATAGGACACTAGCTGCCGGGCAAGCAAGCTCCTGCAATGCATATTCTGCCAATTCTGGCCAGGTGTCTAATTTTGATGCCCAGTAATCAAATGGGAATGACGGTTGAGGGAGAACATCGATAAGGGATGAAAAATAGTTTGTAACCATACTGGACAAATGTTGTCTCCTGTCACTTTGAATTGATGCTGCAGTACCTGTCCTGTCTGCGGTCATAGCAAAATCACTCCACAACCTGGTCAGAAAACCCCTCTGGCCAACGCCACTTCTGATTTCTGCCCCTCTAACTCCTCTGGTCTGCTGGCCCCTGCAGCTCGTGTGAGAACGATCACGGGCGCTGTGTGCAGGGAATGCCAGAAGCAAACGGTCAACAAGAGTTGATTGTTTGGTTGCTAATATTAGTTCCAAGTTCTCATGTGGCATTATATTTTGCAATTTGCCTTTATAGCGAGGATCAAGGAGGCAGGCCAACCAGTAATCGTCATCGTTCATCATTTTAGTTATGCGTGTGTCCCTTTTGAGGATACGTAAGGCATAATCCGCCATGTGGGCCAAAGTTCCAGTTCTCAAATCTGCGGTTGTGCTTGGTTGAGGGGCAGTTTCAGGCAAATCCACGTCACTTGTGTCCCTCCAAAAACCAGAACCCGGCCTTGCCGCGCCACCAATTTCCAGTGGCCCCGGAAAAGCTTCCTCATTAAAAATATAATCATCCCCATCATCCTCCTCGTCCTCCTCCTCCTCTTCGCCCGCTAACTCGTCCTGTACACTGCCCTGGCCAGACAATGGCTGACTGTCATCAAGGCTTTCCTCTTCCTCAGCTGCAGACGCCTGATCCTTTATGTGCGTCAAACTTTGCATCAGCAGACGCATTAGGGGGATGCTCATGCTTATTATGGCGTTGTCTGCACTAACCAGCCGTGTGCATTCCTCAAAACACTGAAGGACTTGACACATGTCTTGAATCTTCGACCACTGCACACCTGACAACTCCATGTCTGCCATCCTACTGCCTGCCCGTGTATGTGTATCCTCCCACAAAAACATAACAGCCCGCCTCTGTTCGCACAGTCTTTGAAGCATGTGCAGTGTTGAGTTCCACCTTGTTGCAACGTCTATGATTAGGCGATGCTGGGGAAGGTTCAAAGAACGCTGATAGGTCTGCATACGGCTGGAGTGTACGGGCGAACGGCGGATATGTGAGCAAAGTCCACGCACTTTGAGGAGCAGGTCGGATAACCCCGGATAACTTTTCAGGAAGCACTGCACCACCAGGTTTAAGGTGTGAGCCAGGCAAGGAATGTGTTTCAGTTGGGAAAGGGAGATGGCAGCCATGAAATTCCTTCCGTTATCACTCACTACCTTGCCTGCCTCAAGATCTACAGTGCCCAGCCACGACTGCGTTTCTTTCTGCAAGAACTCGGACAGAACTTCCGCGGTGTGTCTGTTGTCGCCCAAACACTTCATAGCCAATACAGCCTGCTGACGTTTGCCAGTAGCTGCCCCATAATGGGAGACCTGGTGTGCAACAGTGGCAGCTGCGGATGGAGTGGATGTGCGACTGCGGTCTGTGGACGAGCTCTCGCTTCTGCAGGAGGACGAAGAGGAGGAGGAGGGGGTGCGAACGGCTACAGCCAACTGTTGCCTAGACCGTGGGCTAGGCAGAACTGTCCCAAACTTGCTGTCCCCTGTGGACCCTGCATCCACAACATTCACCCAGTGTGCCGTGATGGACACGTAACGTCCCTGGCCATGCCTACTGGTCCATGCATCTGTTGTCAGGTGCACCTTTGTGCTCACAGATTGCCTGAGTGCATGGACGATGCGCTCTTTAACATGCTGGTGGAGGGCTGGGATGGCTTTTCTGGAAAAAAAGTGTCGACTGGGTAGCTCGTAGCGTGGTACAGCATAGTCCATCAGGGCTTTGAAAGCTTCGCTTTCAACTAACCGGTAGGGCATCATCTCTAACGAGATTAGTCTAGCTATGTGGGCGTTCAAACCCTGTGTACGCGGATGCGAGGCTAAGTACTTCCTTTTTCTAACCGTAGTCTCATGTAGGGTGAGCTGGACTGGAGAGCTGGAGATCGTGGAACTAGCGGGGGTGCCGGTGGACATGGCAGACTGAGAGACGGTGGGAGATGGTATTGTTGCCGCCGGTGCCCTAGATGCAGTGTTTCCTACTACGAAACTGGTGATTCCCTGACCCTGACTGCTTTGGCCTGGCAAAGAAACCTGCACAGATACTGCAGGTGGTGCGGAAAATGGTGGCCCTACACTGCCGGAAGGGATGTTGCGTTGCTGACTAGATTCATTGGCCGAGGGTGCTACAACCTTAAGGGACGTTTGGTAGTTAGTCCAGGCTTGCAAATGCATGGTGTGTCATGATCCCAATGGCAGGGGATCACAAAAAGGACAAGCACAGATACAAACAAGCTCTAGGGCGATGGAACCTGAGCTGACCGCGACCCTGAACCTAACACACAAATAAAAGTAGCCGGGGAACGTGCCTACGATGATCCTAGACGTCTCGCTCCAGCCGAAGATCTAACTTCCCCTATCAGAAGAAACACAGACCTCTCTTGCCTCCAGAGAAATACCCCACAGCAAATAGCAGCCCCCCACATATAATGACGGTGAAATGAGAGGAAAGCACATACGTAGTATGAAAACAGTTTCAGCAAAATGAGGCCCGCTAAAGCTAGATAGCAGAGGATACAAAAGTGAACTGCGCGGTCAGCGAAAAACCCTTCAAAAAACCATCCTGAAATTACTTGAACTCATGTGCCAACTCATGGTACATGAAAAGCAATTTCAGCCCACTAGAGCAACCAGCAGCAGAGAATCACATATCTGCAGGCTGGACTAAAAACCAAATTAAGCAAAACACAAAACAGGAAAATCCAAACTTAGCTTGTCCAGAAGGTTCTAGGAGCAGGGAGCAGAGGTAACAAGACACACTGGATACATTGATAACCGGCGAGGAAATGCCAGCAAAGCCAGGTTAAATAGGAAACTCCCATATGCTGATGGAACAGGTGGAACCCAGAAACCCAGGAAAGACAAGTCACCCAGTACCATCAGTAACCACCAGAGGGAGCCCAAAAACAGAACTCACAACAGTACCCCCCCCTTGAGGAGGGGTCACCGAACCCTCACGAGAACCACCAGGGCGACCAGGATGAGCCCTATGAAAAGCGCGAACCAAATCATCAGCATGAACATCCGAGGCAACCACCCAAGAATTATCCTCCTGACCATAACCCTTCCACTTGACCAAATACTGGAGTTTCCGTCTGGAAACACGAGAATCCAAGATCTTCTCCACAACATACTCCAATTCTCCCTCCACCAGCACTGGAGCAGGAGGCTCAAGAGAAGGAACAACAGGTACCTCATACTTCCGCAACAACGACCGATGAAACACATTATGAATAGCAAACGATGTCGGGAGATCCAAACGAAACGACACAGAGTTAAGAATTTCCAAGATCCTATAGGGACCGATGAACCGAGGCTTGAACTTAGGAGAAGAGACCTTCATAGGAACAAAACGAGAAGACAACCACACCAAGTCACCATCAAGAAGTCGAGGACCCACGCGGCGACGGCGATTAGCAAACTGCTGAGCCTTCTCCTGGGACAACTTCAAATTGTCCACCACATGACTCCAAATCCGATGCAACCTATCCACCACCATGTCCACTCCAGGACAATCAGAAGGTTCCACCTGACCAGAGGAAAAACGAGGATGAAACCCCGAATTACAAAAGAAAGGAGAAACCAAGGTAGGAGAACTAGCCCGATTATTAAGCGCAAACTCGGCCAGCGGCAAAAAGGTAACCCAGTCATCCTGATCAGCAGAAACAAAACACCTTAAATAAGTTTCCAAGGTCTGATTAGTTCGTTCAGTCTGGCCATTCGTCTGAGGATGGAATGCAGACGAAAAGGACAAATCAATGCCCATCTTAGCACAGAAAGTCCGCCAAAATCTAGACACAAACTGGGATCCCCTGTCAGAAACGATGTTCTCAGGAATCCCATGCAAACGAACCACATTCTGAAAAAACAGAGGGACCAACTCAGAGGAGGAAGGCAACTTAGGCAAGGGTACCAGATGAACCATTTTAGAAAAGCGATCACACACAACCCAGATGACGGACATTTTTTGAGAGACAGGGAGATCCGAAATAAAGTCCATGGAAATGTGCGTCCAAGGCCTCTTCGGGATAGGCAAAGGTGACAACAATCCACTGGCCCGAGAACAGCAAGGCTTAGCCCGAGCACAAACCTCACAAGACTGCACAAAAGAACGCACATCCCTCGACAAGGAAGGCCACCAAAAAGACCTGGCCACCAAGTCTCTAGTACCAAATATTCCAGGATGACCTGCCAACGCAGAAGAATGGACCTCGGAGATGACTCTACTGGTCCAATTATCCGGAACAAACAGTCTCTCAGGCGGACAACGATCAGGTTTAGCCACCTGAAACTCCTGCAAAGCACGTCGCAAGTCTGGGGAGACAGCAGACAAAATCACCCCATCCCTAAGGATACCAGAGGGCTCAGAATTTCCAAGGGAGTCAGGCACAAAACTCCTAGAAAGAGCATCCGCCTTCACATTCTTTGAACCTGGCAGGTATGAAACCACAAAATTGAAACGAGAGAAAAACAGTGACCAACGAGCCTGTCTAGGATTCAGACGCCTGGCAGACTCAAGGTAAATCAAATTTTTGTGATCAGTCAAGACCACCACACGATGTCTAGCACACTCTAGCCAATGACGCCACTCCTCAAATGCCCACTTCATGGCCAAAAGTTCCCGATTACCAACATCATAATTCCGCTCAGCCGGCGAAAACTTTCTAGAAAAAAACGCGCATGGCTTCATCACTGAGCCATCGGAGCTTCTCTGTGACAAAACCGCCCCCGCTCCAATCTCGGAAGCATCAACCTCAACCTGAAAAGGGAGCGAAACATCTGGCTGACGCAACACAGGAGCAGAAGAAAACCGGCGCTTAAGTTCCTGAAAGGCCTCCACAGCCGCAGGAGACCAATTAGCAACATCAGCACCCTTCTTAGTCAAATCCGTCAAAGGCTTAACAACACTAGAAAAATTAGTTATAAAACGACGATAGAAATTAGCAAAGCCCAAGAACTTCTGTAGACTCTTAAGAGATGTAGGCTGCGTCCAGTCACAAATAGCCTGAACCTTGACGGGATCCATCTCAATAGTAGAAGGGGAAAAAATATACCCCAAGAAAGAAATCTTCTGGACTCCAAAGAGACACTTTGAGCCTTTTACAAACAAGGAATTGGCCCGCAGGACCTGAAACACCTTCCTGACCTGCTGAACATGAGACTCCCAGTCATCAGAAAAAACCAAAATATCATCCAAATACACAATCATAAATTTATCCAGATATTCACGGAAAATATCGTGCATAAAGGACTGGAAGACTGAAGGAGCATTAGAAACTCCAAAAGGCATTACCAAATACTCAAAATGGCCCTCAGGCGTATTAAATGCGGTTTTCCACTCATCACCTTGCTTTATTCGTATAAGATTATACGCACCCCGAAGATCAATCTTAGTGAACCATTTAGCCCCCTTAATGCGAGCAAACAAATCAGTCAACAATGGCAAAGGATACTGATATTTTACGGTAATCTTATTCAAAAGACGATAATCTATACAAGGCCTCAAGGAACCATCTTTCTTGGCCACGAAAAAAAAAACCTGCTCCCAAAGGGGACAAAGATGGACGGATATGTCCCTTTTCCAAGGACTCCTTAACATAATCCCGCATAGCAGTATGCTCTGGCACTGACAGATTGAACAAACGACCTTTAGGAAATTTACTGCCCGGAATTAAATTTATAGCACAATCGCAATCCCTGTGAGGAGGAAGCGAACTGAGCTTAGGCTCCTCAAAAACATCCCGATAGTCAGACAAAAACACAGTAATCTCAGAAGGAGTAGATGAAGCGATAGAAATCGGAGGTGCATCATCATGAACCCCCTGACAACCCCAGCTTAACACAGACACTGATTTCCAGTCAAGGACTGGATTATGAGTTTGTAACCATGGCAGACCAAGTACTAGAACATCATGCAAATTATACAGTACCAGGAAGCGAATCACCTCCTGATGAACAGGAGTCATACGCATGGTCACTTGTGTCCAGTACTGAGGTTTATTCATAGCCAAAGGTGTAGAGTCAATTCCCTTCAAAGGAATAGGGACTTCCAGAGGCTCCAGACTAAACCCACAGCGATTGGCAAATGACCAATCCATAAGACTCAGGGCAGCGCCTGAATCCACATAGGCATCGACGGAAATGGATGATAATGAACAAATCAGAGTCACAGACAGAATGAACTTAGACTGTAAAGTACTAATGGCAACAGACTTATCAACCTTTTTTGTGCGTTTAGAGCATGCTGATATAACATGAGCTGAATCACCACAATAAAAGCACAACCCTTTTTTCCGCCTATACTTTTGCCGTTCACTTCTGGACTGAATTCAATCACATTGCATTATCTCAGGTGACGGTTCAGACGACACCGCCAAATGATGCACAGGTTTGCGCTCCCGTAAACGCCGATCAATCTGAACAGCCATAGTCATAGACTCATTCAGACCAGCAGGCGCAGGGAACCCCACCATAACATCTTTAATGGCCTCAGAAAGGCCATCTCTAAACTTTGCAGCCAGAGCGCACTCATTCCACTGAGTAAGTACCGACCACTTCCGAAATTTTTGACAATAAATTTCTGCTTCATCTTGCCCCTGAGAGAGGGCCAACAAAGCTTTTTCAGCCTGAATCTCTTGGTTAGGTTCCTCATAGAGCAAACCCAATGCCAGAAAAAACGCATCTGCATTAAGCAACGCAGGGTCCCCTGGTGCCAATGCAAATGCCCAATCCTGAGGGTCACCCCGCAGGAAAGATATAATTATCTTGACTTGCTGAGCAGGGTCTCCAGAGGAGCGAGATTTCAAAGAAAGAAACAACTTGCAATTGTTCCTAAAATTCAGAAAACGAGATCTATCTCCAGAAAAAAACTCTGGGACAGGAATTCTAGGTTCAGACATAGGAGCATGTACAACAAAATCCTGTATATTTTGAACCTTAGTGGCAAGATTATTCAGGCTGGAAGCCAAACTCTGGACGTCCATGATAAACAGCTGAGATCAGAGCCATTCAAAGATTAAGAGGAGGAGGAAGTAGCCAGGCTGCAATAAGGCTAGGCAGCAAACTCTGAGGGGAAAAAAAAAAACTTCCTCAGACTACTTATCCTCCTACTTCAGCCAATACAATTAACACTTTGTGGGCCGGTTATACTGTCATGATCCCAATGGCAGGGGATCACAAAAAGGACAAGCACAGATACAAACAAGCTCTAGGGCGATGGAACCTGAGCTGACCGCGACCCTGAACCTAACACACAAATAAAAGTAGCCGGGGAACGTGCCTACGATGATCCTAGACGTCTCGCTCCAGCCGAAGATCTAACTTCCCCTATCAGAAGAAACACAGACCTCTCTTGCCTCCAGAGAAATACCCCACAGCAAATAGCAGCCCCCCACATATAATGACGGTGAAATGAGAGGAAAGCACATACGTAGTATGAAAACAGTTTCAGCAAAATGAGGCCCGCTAAAGCTAGATAGCAGAGGATACAAAAGTGAACTGCGCGGTCAGCGAAAAACCCTTCAAAAAACCATCCTGAAATTACTTGAACTCATGTGCCAACTCATGGTACATGAAAAGCAATTTCAGCCCACTAGAGCAACTAGCAGCAGAGAATCACATATCTGCAGGCTGGACTAAAAACCAAATTAAGCAAAACACAAAACAGGAAAATCCAAACTTAGCTTGTCCAGAAGGTTCTAGGAGCAGGGAGCAGAGGTAACAAGACACACTGGATACATTGATAACCGGCAAGGAAATGCCAGCAAAGCCAGGTTAAATAGGAAACTCCCATATGCTGATGGAACAGGTGGAACCCAGAAACCCAGGAAAGACAAGTCACCCAGTACCATCAGTAACCACCAGAGGGAGCCCAAAAACAGAACTCACAACAATGGTGGTTAAATGTCTATGCATGCAACTTGTATTGAGACTTTTCAGATTCTGTCCTCTGCTTAAGGTAGTTGAACATTTTTGACAGATGACTTTGCGCTGATCAATTGGATGTTGTTTAAAAAAATGCCAGACTGCACTCTTTCTAGCATCGGATACCTTTTCAGGCATTGCAGAATGAGCTTTAACCGGATGGCCACGCTGTCCTCCAACAGGTTTTGGCTTTGCCACGCGTTTTGGGCAAGATACGGGCCCGGCAGATGGAACCTGTTGCGATGTTGATGCCTGCTGCGGCCCCTCCTCCTCCGCTTCAGAACTGCTGCCGCCTGCACCCTGTTCCTCCAATGGCTGCCAATCGGGGTCAAGAACTGGGTCATCTATTACCTCTTCTTGTAGCTCGTGTGCAACTTCGTCTGTGTCACCGTGTCGGTCGATGGTATAGCGTTCGTGATGGGGCAACATAGTCTCATCAGGGTCTGATTCTTGATCATTACCCTGCGAGGGCAATGTTGTGGTCTGAGTCAAAGGACCAGCATAGTAGTCTGGCTGTGGCTGTGCATCAGTGCACTCCATGTCAGATTCAACTTGTAATGGGCATGGACTGTTAACTGCTTCACTTTCTAAGCCAGGGACGGTATGTGTAAAGAGCTCCATGGAGTAACCCGTTGTGTCGCCTGCTGCATTCTTCTCTGTTGTTGTTTTTGCTGAAGAGGACAAGGAAGCGACTTGTCCCTGACCGTGAACATCCACTAACGACGCGCTGCTTTGACATTTACCAGTTTCACAAGAGGAGGCAAAAGAGCTAGAGGCTGAGTCAGCAAGATAAGCCAAAACTTGCTCTTGCTGCTCCGGCTTTAAAAGCGGTTTTCCTACTCCCAGAAAAGGGAGCGTTTGAGGCCTTGTGTAGCCAGACGACGAACCTGGCTCCACAGCTCCAGACTTAGGTGCAATATTTTTTTTCCCACGACCAGCTGATGCTCCACCACTACCACTACCCTCATTACCAGCTGACAATGAACGCCCCCGGCCACGACCTCTTCCACCAGACTTCCTCATTGTTTTAAAAACGTAAACAAACTAACAGTATTTGTTGCTGTCACACAACTTACACGGTGAGCTATAACTTCAGTATGATTTAGCTACCCCTTTACAGGTGAGTGAGACCACAACGAAAATCAGGCACAATGTTACACACTCTGTTGTTGGTGGCAACAAATGAGAGAGATGCCACACACGCAGGACTGTCACTGAAGCACAAATGTAAATATTAATCTCCCACTGATTTGATTTTTTTTTTTTTTTCAGGGAGACTTTAGGAAAAAAAAAATAATAGAATAAAATGATTTTTTCAGGAAGAATTTAGAAACCAAATAAAATAAAATGATTTTTTCAGGGAGAATTTAGAAAACAAATAAAACAAAAAAAGGCTTTCTATGGCCCACTGAGTGAGAGATGACGCACACAGGAGTCAGGAGTGGCACACAAGCCCAGAGGCCAATATTTATCTCCCACTGATTGATGTAGTGATTTTTTCAGGTAGATTTTGGAACCCAAATCAAGCTAAAAAAATAATAGGCTTTCTATGGCCCACAATTGGAGAGAGAGAGAGAGATGGCACACCCAGGAGTCAAGACTGGCACACAAGCAGAAAGGGCAATATTAATCTCCTACTGATTTGTTTTTGTTTTTTTTTCAGGGAGACTTTAGGAAAAAAAAATAATAGAATAAAATGATTTTTTCAGGAAGAATTTAGAAACCAAATAAAATAAAATGATTTTTTCAGGGAGAATTTAGAAAATAAATAAAACAAAAAAAGGCTTTCTATGGCCCACTGAGTGAGAGATGACGCACACAGGAGTCAGGAGTGGCACACAAGCCCAGAGGCCAATATTTATCTCCCACTGATTGATGTAGTGATTTTTTCAGGTAGATTTTGGAACCCAAATCAAGCTAAAAAAATAATAGGCTTTCTATGGCCCACAATTGGAGAGACAGAGAGAGATGGCACACCCAGGAGTCAAGACTGGCACACAAGCAGAAAGGGCAATATTAATCTCCCACTGATTTGTTTTTTTTTGTTTTTTCAGGGAGACTTTAGGAAAAAAAAATAATAGAATAAAATGATTTTTTCAGGAAGAATTTAGAAACCAAATAAAATAAAATGATTTTTTCAGGGAGAATTTAGAAAACAAATAAAACAAAAAAAGGCTTTCTATGGCCCACTGAGTGAGAGATGACGCACACAGGAGTCAGGAGTGGCACACAAGCCCAGAGGCCAATATTTATCTCCCACTGATTGATGTAGTGATTTTTTCAGGTAGATTTTGGAACCCAAATCAAGCTAAAAAAATAATAGGCTTTCTATGGCCCACAATTGGAGAGAGAGAGAGAGATGGCACACCCAGGAGTCAAGACTGGCACACAAGCAGAAAGGGCAATATTAATCTCCCACTGATTTGTTTTTGTTTTTTTTTTCAGGGAGACTTTAGGAAAAAAAAATAATAGAATAAAATGATTTTTTCAGGAAGAATTTAGAAACCAAATAAAATAAAATGATTTTTTCAGGGAGAATTTAGAAAACAAATAACACAAAAAAAGGCTTTCTATGGCCCACTGAGTGAGAGATGACGCACACAGGAGTCAGGAGTGGCACACAAGCCCAGAGGCCAATATTTATCTCCCACTGATTGATGTAGTGATTTTTTCAGGTAGATTTTGGAACCCAAATCAAGCTAAAAAAATAATAGGCTTTCTATGGCCCACAATTGGAGAGAGAGAGAGAGAGATGGCACACCCAGGAGTCAAGACTGGCACACAAGCAGAAAGGGCAATATTAATCTCCCACTGATTTGTTTTTTTTTATTTTTCAGGGAGACTTTAGGAAAAAAAAAAATAGAATAAAATGATTTTTTCAGGAAGAATTTAGAAACCAAATAAAATAAAATGATTTTTTCAGGGAGAATTTAGAAAACAAATAAAACAAAAAAAGGCTTTCTATGGCCCACTGAGTGAGAGATGACGCACACAGGAGTCAGGAGTGGCACACAAGCCCAGAGGCCAATATTTATCTCCCACTGATTGATGTAGTGATTTTTTCAGGTAGATTTTGGAACCCAAATCAAGCTAAAAAAATAATAGGCTTTCTATGGCCCACAATTGGAGAGAGAGAGAGAGATGGCACACCCAGGAGTCAAGACTGGCACACAAGCAGAAAGGGCAATATTAATCTCCCACTGATTTGTTTTTTTTTTTTTTTTCAGGGAGACTTTAGGGAAAAAAAAATAATAGAATAAAATGATTTTTTCAGGAAGAATTTAGAAACCAAATAAAATAAAATGATTTTTTCAGGGAGAATTTAGAAAACAAATAAAACAAAAAAAGGCTTTCTATGGCCCACTGAGTGAGAGATGACGCACACAGGAGTCAGGAGTGGCACACAAGCCCAGAGGCCAATATTTATCTCCCACTGATTGATGTAGTGATTTTTTCAGGTAGATTTTGGAACCCAAATCAAGCTAAAAAAAATAATAGGCTTTCTATGGCCCACAATTGGAGAGCGAGAGAGAGATGGCACACCCAGGAGTCAAGACTGGCACACAAGCAGAAAGGGCAATATTAATCTCCCACTGATTTGTTTTTTTTTGTTTTTTCAGGGAGACTTTAGGAAAAAAAAATAATAGAATAAAATGATTTTTTCAGGAAGAATTTAGAAACCAAATAAAATAAAATGATTTTTTCAGGGAGAATTTAGAAAACAAATAAAACAAAAAAAGGCTTTCTATGGCCCACTGAGTGAGAGATGACGCACACAGGAGTCAGGAGTGGCACACAAGCCCAGAGGCCAATATTTATCTCCCACTGATTGATGTAGTGATTTTTTCAGGTAGATTTTGGAACCCAAATCAAGCTAAAAAAATAATAGGCTTTCTATGGCCCACAATTGGAGAGAGAGAGAGAGATGGCACACCCAGGAGTCAAGACTGGCACACAAGCAGAAAGGGCAATATTAATCTCCCACTGATTTGTTTTTTTTTTTTTTTTCAGGGAGACTTTAGGAAAAAAAAATAATAGAATAAAATGATTTTTTCAGGAAGAATTTAGAAACCAAATAAAATAAAATGATTTTTTCAGGGAGAATTTAGAAAACAAATAAAACAAAAAAAGGCTTTCTATGGCCCACTGAGTGAGAGATGACGCACACAGGAGTCAGGAGTGGCACACAAGCCCAGAGGCCAATATTTATCTCCCACTGATTGATGTAGTGATTTTTTCAGGTAGATTTTGGAACCCAAATCAAGCTAAAAAAATAATAGGCTTTCTATGGCCCACAATTGGAGAGAGAGAGAGAGATGGCACACCCAGGAGTCAAGACTGGCACACAAGCAGAAAGGGCAATATTAATCTCCCACTGATTTGTTTTTGTTTTTTTTTCAGGGAGACTTTAGGAAAAAAAAATAATAGAATAAAATGATTTTTTCAGGAAGAATTTAGAAACCAAATAAAATAAAATGATTTTTTCAGGGAGAATTTAGAAAACAAATAAAACAAAAAAGGCTTTCTATGGCCCACTGAGTGAGAGATGACGCACACAGGAGTCAGGAGTGGCACACAAGCCCAGAGGCCAATATTTATCTCCCACTGATTAATGTAGTGATTTTTTCAGGTAGATTTTGGAACCCAAATCAAGCTAAAAAAATAATAGGCTTTCTATGGCCCACAATTGGAGAGAGAGAGAGAGATGGCACACCCAGGAGTCAAGACTGGCACACAAGCAGAAAGGGCAATATTAATCTCCCACTGATTAGTTTTTTTTTTTTTTTTCAGGGAGACTTTAGGAAAAAAAAATAATAGAATAAAATGATCTTTTCAGGAAGAATTTAGAAACCAAATAAAATAAAATGATTTTTTCAGGGAGAATTTAGAAAACAAATAAAAAAAAAGGCTTTCTATGGCCCACTGAGTGAGAGATGACGCACACAGGAGTCAGGAGTGGCACACAAGCCCAGAGGCCAATATTTATCTCCCACTGATTGATTTATTGATTTTTTCATGTTGAATTTAGAACCCAAATCAACCAAAAACATAAATAGGCTTTCTATGGCCCACTATTTGTGAGAGAGATGGCACGCTCAGGACTGGCACACAAGCCCAGAGGCCAATATTAATCTCCCACTTTTTTTTTTTTGTTCCAGGGAAAATTTATAAACCCAATAAAAAATAAATAAATAGGCTTTCTATGGCCCACTATTTGTGAGAGAGATGGCACGCTCAGGACTGGCACACAAGCCCAGAGGCCAATATTAATCTCCCACTTTTTTTTTTTTTGTTCCAGGGAAAATTTATAAACCCAATAAAAAAAATAATAAATAGGCTTTCTATGGCCCACTATCTGAGAGAAAGAGATGGCACGCTTAGGACTGGCACACAAGCCCGAAGGCCATTATTAATCTCCCACTGATTGATTTATTGATTTTTTCAGGTAGAATTTAGAACCCAAATAAAGCAAAAAAAAAAAAAAGGGCTTTCTATGGCCCACTAAGTGAGTGATGATGCACACAGGAGTCAGGAGTGGCACACAAGCCCTGAGGCCAATATTTTTCTCCCACTGATTGATGTAGTGATTTTTTCAGGTAGATTTTAGAACCCAAATCAAGCAAAAAAATAAATAGGCTTTCTATGGCCCACTGACTGAGAGATGGCACACACAGGAGTCAAGAGTGGCACACAAGCCCTGAGGCCAATATTTTTCTCCCACTGATTGATGTAGTGATTTTTTCAGGTAGATTTTATAACCCAAATCAAGCAAAAAAATAAATAGGCTTTCTGTGGCCCACTGAGTGAGAGATGGCACACACAGGGATGGCACTCTAGCAGAAATGTCAATCTTAATCTCCCACAAAAAAACAAACAAAAAAAAAACAGGGAGTGTCCAACAATTACTATCTCCCTGCAGTAATCTCAGCCAGGTATGGCAGGCAGCAATAAGGAGTGGACGATGCACAAATTAAATAAAAAGTGTGGACAAACAAAAAAGATAGCTGTGCAGAAAGGAAGGAACAAGAGGATTTGTGCTTTGAAAAAAGCAGTTGGTTTGCACAGCGGCGTACACACAGCAATGCAGCTATCAGGGAGCCTTCTAGGGCAGCCCAATGAGCTACAGCGCTGAGGGGAAAAAAAAAAAAAATGTAGCTTCCACTGTCCCTGCACACCGAAGGTGGTGTTGGGCAGTGGAAATCGCTACAGCACAAGCGGTTTGGTGGTTAATGGACCCTGCCTAACGCTATCCCTGCTTCTGACGAAGCGGCAGCAACCTCTCCCTAAGCTCAGATCAGCAGCAGTAACATGGCGGTCGGCGGGAACGCCCCTTTATAGCCCCTGTGACGCCGCAGACAGCAAGCCAATCACTGCAATGCCCTTCTCTAAGATGGTGGGGACCAGGACCTATGTCATCACGCTGCCCACACTCTGCGTTTACCTTCATTGGCTGAGAAATGGCGCTTTTCGCGTCATTGAAACGCGACTTTGGCGCGAAAGTCGCGTACCGCATGGCCGACCCCGCACAGGGGTCGGATCGGGTTTCATGAAACCCGACTTTGCCAAAAGTCGGCGACTTTTGAAAATGAACGACCCGTTTCGCTCAACCCTACTTCTCACGCTCTGCTCAGTGTGTTCAGGGTGGTGTGTAGAGCACTTGCATCACTGATGCGACCGGATTGTCATGGGACAGATATGGATTATCTTCTCATCGGACAGGTGAGGAATGTGTTTTTTTAAATTATTTTTTGTCCTTTACAAGGGACATTGGCATTAGTCTATTATCTTCTTGTCAGACAGGTGAATATAACTTTGCTTTTTTATTTTTCATTTTTCATTTTTGTAAATAAATGGGAAAAAGAGGGTGGAAAGTTTTATTTTAAATAAATGACTTTATTCTTGTTTTTTCTTTATTACAATCTTATGATAGGGTTAAATATGGGGGCGTCTTATAGTTGATATGGAAATTTGGGTTGGATAAATCTATCCCGTGTGTGCTGTGGCCGTTCCCAATAAGACTGAGTATTTTGAGCGCTCAAGAATGAAACTGTACACGATTGTGACAGGAAAGCATTCCATCAATACTGACACTTTATTTCCTGATACATAGTTTTATAATTGCATATAGAAAGGAGTGGTTAGGGGTGGTTAGTTAATTAACATATTGTCTAGCTTTTCTGTTATTGGTTATCTGAATATATATGGAATATTGTGATTAATGCAGCACGGCACCCGTTTCCTTCTTCGCGCGCTTTGTGGTGCTATAATGGCAGCAGTTTTGGCGACAATTGGCAATAAACAGTCTTCCAGGCGCACATAACTCGTTTTGCTGGGTCAGTCCACTGCTATTAACCTGTTCTCGGGCCTAGCCACTATCAGTGGTTTCCTGATTGGCTGTCTCAGTCCATGCACAAAGGCCTGTGCCAACATTTGCATGTGTATCTTGTCATGAATGATGAAGCCCAAGTCTTGGAATACTTGCATTACTCTGCCATGAAACTTCTTTACAGACTCTGTCTTGTCTTGGCTCATGTCATGTAAGCTGAGGGCTTGTCCTGCCAATCTGCCTTTGGCTCACACTCTGAGCTGTTCAATTAGCTGTGGCCCTGACTCCCAAGCGTGTACATCTAATTCTGCTGGAAGTTTGAATTGTTCCTTCATGATTGGCCAGAGTGCATCACCTGTTTTTCAGTTCCATTCATGGCCCAGAGATCATTCCAGGTGGCTATATATGTTCGCTGGTTCTGCTACATTCTTCGGTAAAATGGCAGGGGATGCATCCCTGGGTCTGGAAGATTGTCACCTGACTTGAAGTGCACATAGTGTAATGGTGGTGCCTCTTTCTGCCCCTGCATTCTTGATGCCTGTGGGTTTCTTTTCCTAGTACTGGACAGCATGTATGATATTCCCTCTTCATCTTCATCAGAGGAATAGTTGTGATAGCATGTGCTGGGGTCATACACTGGCTGATTTTGGACTTAGAAGTTGCCTTTTTGTGTGAGGATGTGGCCCCCTTGCTGAAGCTGTGGTGGACTAGGCCTATAGCTCTATGTTGATGTGAATGTAGGCAGCTCTGACCGGTGCTGAAGTTGCACATTATCAACAGATGATGATGATGCCAGTCCTCCCCCTCTGCACCCAGGGCTGAGCTGTCTGCCGCCTACTGCAGCTTGGGGGGTGCCTTCTACCGGGGGATCTCCACCTTCCTCCCCCGATACCATGACTGTCAGAGGCTGGGCTGTATTGGGAACATAGAATGTGCCTTGTGCTGTGAGCACCGGATACAGAGGCACCTCACTGCTTGAATCTGGAATCTGCCCAACAGGCAACAAAGCAGGAGAAGGAGAGTGTGAAACAGGAAGAGATACATGGTGCAGAGGAAAAGAAGGAGGTAGAGATGTAAGGTGCGCAGAAGGCAGGACGTGCAGAGGTGAAGAGTGAGGGAGGGGAGCTGATAGAGCAAAAGACGGGTGGTTTAGAGAAGGTGAGAGAGAGAGGGAGGCAAAGGGTGTGGTGAAAGAGAAGGAGGAGGTGTGGAGTGTGATGTAGAAGGAGGGAGGAGAACAGAGGGAGGAGAGAGAGAGGCAAAGGGTGTGGTGAAAGAGAAGGAGGAGGCGTGGAGTGTGATGTAGAAGGAGGGAGGAGAACAGAGGGAGAAGATGGGAGGTGTGGAGGAGAGAGGAGGAGATAGGTGTGGTGGGGGAGTGAAGAAGGAAAGAGGTGTGGAGAAGGAGGAGTAGATGTGTAGAGGAGATAGAGAGAGGGAGAGGAAAAGAGAGTGAGAGAGGAGAAGGAGGAGAGAAAGAGTGACAGAGAAAAAGGAGGATAGAGAGGAGAAAGACACAAAAAAAAGAAAATTTCTTCTTCTTTGATAGCAGATGCAGCCTGAGACTGCATCGTCAGAGCAACAGCGCCATCTCCATGTACAAAGGTTGGGCGGGGCACATACTGTGCAAAAACTCCCTATACCATGGAATCTGGTGAGAGCATGGGGAGTTGCTGATGGCTTAATACCTTTCCCCATTTTATATACATAAAAATCACTTCCTGGTTTGCTCACATATCTCTCTGTACCACCTAAATGATGGAAGCTCTGCTGCTATTGTATACCATGTATCAGCATTGAGCAATGTAACATCAGCTAACTTCCTTTATTTTCCTTTCTACGTCATGCCATTCTGCAGCTTGAATTCTGCCGTTCTTATGAATTTCACATACTTTATACCCTCTAAAATTCTTCACATACTTAACACCTTCGTGCTCTGCTACTATCTGGTTGGCCGTTTTCTCATCAGGAAGTAAAAGACCCTCCTGTTGCTTGGCCACCTTATTCCCATGGCAAAAACCAAAATGAAAAACAAACAAAAAAAAAGAAAAAACAGCAAAATCTTCTAAAAATGAGTATATAAAAAACTCCAAAAAAAACAGAAAACAATTAATAACCTGGTACACGATCAAAAAACTCAGGATCTTTACAGAAAAGGAAAAAAGAACCCCTTTTAAACAAAAAGTGAAGAGGCAGAAAAGAAAAGAAACTTTGAAAAACTTTTTTTTAAAACTTTAACAACTTCAAAATGCAACAAAAAACAGAAAATTAAAGTAAATTAAAACGGCTTCTCTTCTCCCCCCCTTTTTTTTCTGTTCTCTGCGCTCAAATGCAGTCAGAGACACACTTCCCCTTTTTTATCAGCAGCTGCTGTTTTACCAAAAATCACGTATGTCACATCAAAAATGATAGATATCATTTAGTTTCACCTCTTCAAATAAATGTTATACCATAGCCATATACACGCAAAAATAGGAAATTTAGAAAAAGGAAAAAAAAACATATGACTGTGTGATTTACAATGGATATATCTCTGCTTGCGGCGTGGAAAAGGAAAAAAAAAGAGGAAGAGAAAAAAACTTCTCTATTCAATTATATGCTCTTAAAGCAGCAAAACCAAACAGATACAGACGTCCGAGAGATGCCCATGTAATTATTCTGTGACACGTGCAGGTTGCGCTGGGAACAGACTACTGCCAATCGCACTGGGCACACATGTGCCCGGGCCGCCTGAGTGAGAAACACAAGCGGGATATCTACCACCCCGGTCCGTCATCCTAACCGGATATTCGGCACTATGGGAATCTGCAGTAGCCCTCTAAGTTATCACTACCCGTGCCTGGAGCCTGGGACCACCTGCCCCGGGACTACCTGTCCCTCCTATGCACGGGAATCCTGCAATAACTTATCGAGCGATTTTACCTCCTGCGGTCTGTTACCCAGCAACCACAAACAGTCACTGTTCCTTGCTTCTCCCGGATCTACACAAACACAGAACACATACACGGCCCACAGCAGACACCTTGATCCCAGGGTTTTGGGTACAGGCTTTGGACTTTTTACAATACCTGGGAATGCGGTGGTGACCACACCTGACCGGCAAGAGGTATAGACCCGGACTGGGCACAGGGGACTTTCAGGTAAGATGATAACATTTTCTTACCTTACTTATGGAGCTGCGCAGTCTCCGTCCCGTGAACCAAGGCCGTGGCCAACACCTCCGTCTCTCCGGTCAGCAGGGTTGCCGTGTGTTTCATCCATGCCTCGTTGGGCGCCATTTGATATGGAAATTTGGGTTGGATAAATCTATCCCGTGTGTGCTGTGGCCGTTCCCAATGAGACTGAGTATTTTGAGCGCTCAAGAATGAAACTGTACACGATTGTGACAGGAAAGCATTCCATCAATACTGACACTTTATTTCCTGATACATAGTTTTATAATTGCATAAAGAAAGGAGTGGTTAGGGGTGGTTAGTTAATTAACATATTGTCTAGCTCCTCTGTTATTGGTTATCTGAATATATATGGAATATTGTGATTAATGCACGTATGACTGCTGATTAAGCAACTAAAATGAAGTTCTCTGCATCTGGGATAAAGTTGAGACATCTGATCAGCACTTAATACATCTGGAGTTCTTCTGCTTTTTGGGTGGAAAACACCGAACAGTCTGTCTGGTTTATATCAGTTTATGTCAGCCATTTTAAGCAATTGATTATAGTGTATATAGATATGTTTGCGTTTATATGAGTATATATGATTATAGAGGAGTATACATGCAAGTGAGATCTACATGATATAAATATTTCTATCACATAGTCACCTCTCAATTACTAACCTCTGGGCATAATGTCAGTTGCCATAAAATAGCTGACTTAACCCCTCAACTATTACCCCACTTGCCACTGCACCAGGGCAAGTGGGAAGAGAAGGGCAAAGTGCCAAAATTGGAGCATCTTATAGATGCGCCTTCTCTGGGGTGGCTGCAAGCAGCTATTTTTAGGCTGTTGAGGGCCCATATCCATGGCCCCCTCCCCGTCTGAGAGTACCAGTGCCCAGCTGTCTGCTTTAGCTTGGCTGGTTGTCAAAAATGAGGGCGCCCCATGCCAATTCTTTTTAATTATTTAGTTAAATAATTAAAAATATAGTGTGGGGACACCTTTATTTTTGCTAAACAGCCAATATTAAGCTTACAGCTGGGGGTTGCAGCCCACAACTGTCAGCTTTACCTGCGCTGGTCATCAAAAATAAAGGGGATCATGTATTTTTTAAAAAAATTTTATTTCACAGGCACCGCCTGATGAATACTCTCATGAGCTTTGCCTGCTCTCAGCGAGAGCAGTTGTAGGATGATGAGAGTATTACTCTCATCAGCCAATGCCTGTGATCAGCGGTAGCTTTTGTACCACCAGTAAGAGAAGCTGGCTCAAACCCTGTTATCTGATAGCATTGACCAGCTGTAACGATCTTACTGTCGATCTTAACTAACTGTCTTACTGAATTATAGGCCAGTAAGTCTAACCTCTATTGTTGGTAAAATATTTGAAGGGTTTCTGAGGGATCTTATTCTGGATTATCTCAATGAGAATAACTGTTTAACTCCATATCAGCATGGGTTTATGAGAAATCGCTCCTGTCAAACCAATCTAATCAGTTTTTATGAAGAGGTAAGCTATAGACTGGACCACGGTGAGTCATTGGACGTGGTATATCTCGATTTTTCCAAAGCGTTTGATACCGTGCCGCACAAGAGGTTGGTACACAAAATGAGAATGCTTGGTCTGGGGGAAA
This sequence comes from Ranitomeya imitator, assembly GCF_032444005.1. Classification (NCBI taxonomy): domain Eukaryota; kingdom Metazoa; phylum Chordata; class Amphibia; order Anura; family Dendrobatidae; genus Ranitomeya; species Ranitomeya imitator. The sequence continues at coordinate 310,532,076 of NC_091286.1, forward strand.
ATGTGTGTAAATGGGTTAGTAACTGGCTTAGTGATAGAAAGCAGAGGGTGGTTATAAATGGTATAGTCTCTAACTGGGTCGCTGTGACCAGTGGGGTACCGCAGGGGTCAGTATTGGGACCTGTTCTCTTCAACATATTCATTAATGATCTGGTAGAAGGTTTACACAGTAAAATATCGATATTTGCAGATGATACAAAACTATGTAAAGCAGTTAATACAAGAGAAGATAGTATTCTGCTACAGATGGATCTGGATAAGTTGGAAACTTGGGCTGAAAGGTGGCAGATGAGGTTTAACAATGATAAATGTAAGGTTATACACATGGGAAGAGGGAATCAATATCACCATTACACACTGAACGGGAAACCACTGGGTAAATCTGACAGGGAGAAGGACTTGGGGATCCTAGTTAATGATAAACTTACCTGGAGCAGCCAGTGCCAGGCAGCAGCTGCCAAGGCAAACAGGATCATGGGGTGCATTAAAAGAGGTCTGGATACACATGATGAGAGCATTATACTGCCTCTGTACAAATCCCTAGTTAGACCGCACATGGAGTACTGTGTCCAGTTTTGGGCACCGGTGCTCAGGAAGGATATAATGGAACTAGAGAGAGTACAAAGGAGGGCAACAAAATTAATAAAGGGGATGGGAGAACTACAATACCCAGATAGATTAGCGAAATTAGGATTATTTAGTCTAGAAAAAAGACGACTGAGGGGCGATCTAATAACCATGTATAAGTATATAAGGGGACAATACAAATATCTCGCTGAGGATCTGTTTATACCAAGGAAGGTGACGGGCACAAGGGGGCATTCTTTGCGTCTGGAGGAGAGAAGGTTTTTCCACCAACATAGAAGAGGATTCTTTACTGTTAGGGCAGTGAGAATCTGGAATTGCTTGCCTGAGGAGGTGGTGATGGCGAACTCAGTCGAGGGGTTCAAGAGAGGCCTGGATGTCTTCCTGGAGCAGAACAATATTGTATCATACAATTATTAGGTTCTGTAGAAGGACGTAGATCTGGGTATTTATTATGATGGAATATAGGCTGAACTGGATGGACAAATGTCTTTTTTCGGCCTTACTAACTATGTTACTATGTTACTATGTTACTATGTTACTATGTTACTGTCGATCAGAATCAGTGTTTCCCATGCTGTCACACTGATCACAGCGTGGGAAACAAAGGATGTTCAAGCCCTGGGTTCGATTTCAGGTACAATTCTGGTACCTGAACTGAACTTTTTTGAAATGTTCGGCTGAACCTGAACTTCCACGGGTTCGCCAATCTCTGCTAAACATATATAAATACACACTACTGCCAAATATGTTTATTGAAAAATGTCTTCCAAAACATCAGAACAGGACTGCTGCTGTGCACTATTATTTAACATTTCAATATAGTAAAGGATATGTGACCCTGTATATATGTGTGTGTATATACAGTATATATATATATATGTATATATATATATATATATATATATATGTGGCATAGCGACTGGTCGTGTGATTAATGGGCAGTAGGAATTGCAGAGGCGGGTGGCTCTGTGATGGAAGTCCAGGTATGTTTTGCTCATCGGATCTACTGCTGAGGGATTTGTTTTACATTGTGAAGGCTTCGAGGTGATTAGAGAGATGGGTGGGTCCAGTAACCTAAAAACCCACCTAAATGATATGTCTGAATACCCAAGATGAAGCCTGTATGTGATTGTGTGTTTGAGGACATGCGGTGATGTCACAATCACCTGACTAGCCATGTAATAGGTATCTGGGTATGGTTACACCTATGTAATGGAGGTGTGTTCGGCACATGGGAGCGAGTGCTGACTAGTCTGAGCCAGAGCAAGGAGGCCTGAGAGATGCCTCAGGAGTTGACTGTCTGATAACCGTGAGTGATACTGACTGGGGTCTGTGAGAGACGTCTGTGGTATACCTCTGAGGATAAGATGTATCCGGGAACCTGTGTGATACCAACAGGTAACGGAAAGGGATCCGTGTTATACTGACCGGGGTCAGAGAGAGAGAGAGACTGTTCTTACTCTGTGAGATACCTCTGAGGATAAGAGGCATCCGGGAACCTGTGTGATGGATGCCAACAGGTAATGGACTGTAATCCATATTATGCTGACCGGGGTCAGTGAGGGACTGTGGTTACTCTGCTCAAAAAAATAAAGGGAATAAACAAAAGAATATAACTCCCAGAAAATCAAACTTCTGTGAAATCAAACTGTCCATTTAGGAAGCAACACTGACAATCAATTTCACATGCTGTTGTGCAAGTGGAATAGACAACAGATGGAAATTATCGGCAGTTATCAAGAGACACTCTATAAAGGAGTGGTTCTGCAGGTGGGGACCACAGACCACATCTCCGTACCAATGCTTTCTGGCTGATGTTTTGGTCACTTTTGAATGTTGGTTGTGCTTTCACACTCATGGTAGCATGAGACAGACTCTACAACCCACACAAGTGGCTCAGGTAGTGCAGCTCATCCAGGATGGCACATCATTGCGAGCTGTGGCAAGAAGGTTTGCTGTGTCTGTCAGCGTAGTGTCCAGAGTCTGGAGGTGCCACCAGGGGACAGGCCAATACACCAGGAGATGTGGAGGGGGCCGTAGGAGGGCAACAACCCAGCAGCAGGACCGCTACCTTAGCCTTTGTGCAAGGAGGAACAGGAGGAGCACTGCCAGAGCCCTGCAAAATGACCTCCAGCAGGCCACAAATGTGCATGTGTCTGCACAAACGGTTAGAAATCAACTCCATGAGGATGTTCTGAGTGCTTGACGTCCACAGATGGGGGTTGTGCTCACAGCCTAACACCATGCTGGTCGCTTGGCATTTGCCACAGAACAGCCCACTATGTGCTTGCCAGTGGTAGCCTGACTGTCATTAGGTACCGAGATGAGATCGTCTGACCCCTTGTGAGACCAAATGCTGGTGCAATTGGCCCTGGGTTCCTCCGAATGCAGGACAATGCCAGATCTCATATGGCTGGAGTGTGTCAGCAGTTCCTGCAAGATGAAGTCATTGAAGCTATAGACTGGCTTGCCCATTCCCCAGACCTGAATCCAATTGAACACATCTGGGACATCATGTCTCACACCATCCACCAACGTCATGTTGCACCAGACTGTCCAGGAGTTGGCGGATGCATTAGTCCAGGTCTGGGAGGAGATCCCTCAGGAGACCATCTGCCACCTCATCAGAAGCATGCCCAAGCATTGTAGGGAGGTCATACAGGCACGTGGAGGCCACACACACTCCTGAGCATCATTTCCTTGTCTTGAGGCATTTCCACTGAAACTGGATCACCCTGTAACTTCATTTTTCACTTCTGATTTGGAGCATCTTTCCAACTCCAGACCTCCGTGGGATATTAGTTGTGATTTACGTTGATAATTTTTAGGTTTTATAGTTCTCAACACATTCCACTATGTGATGAGTAAAGATTTACAACTGGAATATTTCATGCAGTGATATCTAGGATGTGGGATTTTAGTGTTCCCTATAGTTTTTTTGAGCAGTATGTATATGTGTATGTATATATATGTGTATATATATGTGTATATATATATATATATATATATATATATATGTATATATATATATATATATATATATATATATATATATATATATACCGTATATACTCGAGTATAAGCCGAGATTTTCAGCCCAAATTTTTGGGCTGAAAGTGCCCCCCTCGGCTTATACTCGAGTCACGGTAGCGGTGGGGTCGGCAGGTGAGGGGGTGAGGGCGCTGAGGTATACTTACCTAGTCCCAGCGATCCTCGCGCTGTCCCTGCCGTCCCACGGGCTTCGGCGCTGCAGTTTCTTCCCCTCTTCAGCGGTCACGTGGGACCGCTCATTACAGAAATGAATAAGCGGCTCCACCTCCCATAGGGGCGGAGCCGCTTATTCATTTCTCTAATCAGCGGTGCCGGTGACCGCTGATAGAGAAAGAAGCTGCGGCACCGAAGACAGGAGGGGACAGCGCGAGGATCGCCAGGACTAGGTGAGTATGTCATATTCACCTGTCCTCGTTCCAGCCGCCGGGCGCCGCTCCATCTTCCCGGCCGGCGCCTCCATCTTCCCGGCGTCTGCGCTCTCTGATCAGGCAGAGGGCGCGATGACGCATATAGTGTGCACGGCGCCCTCTGCCTGATCAGTCAGAGCAGAGACGCCGGGAAGATGGAGGCGCCGGAACGAGACGCCGGGAGCTGCAATCAAGGGAGGTGAGTATGTGTTTTTTTTTCTTTATTGCTGCAGCGGCGGCACAAATTTATGTGGAACATCTATGGGGCACAGTGAACGGTGCAGAGCACCGTATATGGCACAGCACAGCTATGGGGCACAGTGAACGGTGCAGAGCACCGTATATGGCACAGCACAGCTATGGGGCACAGTGAACGGTGCAGAGCACCGTATATGGCACAGCACAGCTATGGGGCACAGTGAACGGTGCAGAGCACCGTATATGGCACAGCACAGCTATGGGGCACAGTGAACGGTGCAGAGCACCGTATATGGCACAGCACAGCTATGGGGCACAGTGAACGGTGCAGAGCACCGTATATGGCACAGCACAGCTATGGGGCACAGTGAACGGTGCAGAGCACCGTATATGGCACAGCACAGCTATGGGGCACAGTGAACGGTGCAGAGCACCGTATATGGCACAGCACAGCTATGGGGCACAGTGAACGGTGCAGAGCACCGTATATGGCACAGCACAGCTATGGGGCACAGTGAACGGTGCAGAGCACCGTATATGGCACAGCACAGCTATGGGGCACAGTGAACGGTGCAGAGCACCGTATATGGCACAGCTATGGGGCACAGTGAACGGTGCAGAGCACCGTATATGGCACAGCACAGCTATGGGGCACAGTGAACGGTGCAGAGCACCGTATATGGCACAGCTATGGGGCACAGTGAACGGTGCAGAGCACCGTATATGGCACATCTAGGGGGCACAATGAACGGTGCAGAGCACCGTATATGGCACAGCTAGGGGGCACAATGAACGGTGCAGAGCACTATATGGTTCACACCTATGGGGAAATATGAACGGTGCAGAGCACTATATGGCACAGCTATGGGGAAATAATGATCTATTTTTATTTTTGAAATTCACCGGTAAATGCTGCATTTCCACCCTAGGCTTATACTCGAGTCAATAAGTTTTCCCAGTTTTTTGTGGCAAAATTAGGGGGGTCGGCTTATACTCGGGTCGGCTTATACTCGAGTATATACGGTATATATATATACAGGTCCTTCTCAAAAAATTAGCATATAGTGTTAAATTTCATTATTTACCATAATGTAATGATTACAATTAAACTTTCATATATTATAGATTCATTATCCACCAACTGAAATTTGTCAGGTCTTTTATTGTTTTAATACTGATGATTTTGGCATACAACTCCTGATAACCCAAAAAACCTGTCTCAATAAATTAGCATATCAAGAAAAGGTTCTCTAAACGACCTATTACCCTAATCTTCTGAATCAACTAATTAACTCTAAACACATGCAAAAGATACCTGAGGCTTTTATAAACTCCCTGCCTGGTTCATTACTCAAAACCCCCATCATGGGTAAGACTAGCGACCTGACAGATGTCAAGAAGGCCATCATTGACACCCTCAAGCAAGAGGGTAAGACCCAGAAAGAAATTTCTCAACAAATAGGCTGTTCCCAGAGTGCTGTATCAAGGCACCTCAATGGTAAGTCTGTTGGAAGGAAACAATGTGGCAGAAAACGCTGTACAATGAGAAGAGGAGACCGGACCCTGAGGAAGATTGTGGAGAAGGACCGATTCCAGACCTTGGGGAACCTGAGGAAGCAGTGGACTGAGTCTGGTGTGGAAACATCCAGAGCCACCGTGCACAGGCGTGTGCAGAAAATGGGCTACAGGTGCCGCATTCCCCAGGTAAAGCCACTTTTGAGCTACAGAGAAGCAGCACTGGACTGTTGCTAAGTGGTCCCAAGTACTTTTTTCTGATGAAAGCAAATTTTGCATGTCATTCAGAAATCAAGGTGCCAGAGTCTGGAGGAAGACTGGGGAGAAGGAAATGCCAAAATGCCTGAAGTCCAGTGTCAAGTACCCACAGTCAGTGATGGTGTGGGGTGCCATGTCAGCTGCTGGTGTTGGTCCACTGTGTTTCATCAAGGGCAGGGTCAATGCAGCTAGCTATCAGGAGATTTTGGAGCACTTCATGCTTCCATCGGCTGAAATGCTTTATGGAGATGAAGATTTCATTTTTCAGCACGACCTGGCACCTGCTCACAGTGCCAAAACCACTGGTAAATGGTTTACTGACCATGGTATTACTGTGCTCAATTGGCCTGCCAACTCTCCTGACCTGAACCCCATAGAGAATCTGTGGGATATTGTGAAGAGAAAGTTGAGAGACGCAAGACCCAACACTCTGGATGAGCTTAAGGCCGCTATTGAAGCATCCTGGGCCTCCATAACATCTCAGCAGTGTCACAGGCTGATTGCCTCCATGCCACGCCGCATTGAAGCAGTCATTTCTGCCAAAGGATTCCCGACCAAGTATTGAGTGCATAACTGAACATTATTATTTGTTGTTTTTTTTGTTTGTTATTAAAAAACACTTTTATTCGATTGGATGGGTGAAATATGCTAATTTATTGAGACAGGTTTTTTGGGTTATCAGGAGTTGTATGCCAAAATCATCAGTATTAAAACAATAAAAGACCTGACAAATTTCAGTTGGTGGATAATGAATCTATAATATATGAAAGTTTAATTGTAATCATTACATTATGGTAAATAATGAAATTTAACACTATATGCTAATTTTTTGAGAAGGACCTGTATATATACTAGATTGTGGCCTGATTCTAACGCATCGGGTATTCTAGAATATGCATGTCCCCGTAGTATATGGACAATGATGATTCCAGAATTCGCGGCAGACTGTGCCCGTCGCTAATTGGTCGAGGCAACCTTTATGACATCATCGTCGCCATGGCAACCATTATGACATATACGTCGATACTGTGCCCGTCGCTGAATCAGAAACGTGGGATTTCTACGTCCTTTATGACATCGTCGCTGTGCCAGTTGCTGATTGGTCGAGGCCTGGCGGCCTCGACCAATCAGACGCGGGATGTCTACGTCCTTTATGACATCATCGTCGCTGTGCCCGTCGCTGATTGGTCGAGGCCTGGCGGCCTCGACCAATTAGAGACGCGGGATTTCCAGGACAGACAGACAGACAGACAGAAAGACAGACAGACAGACGGAAAAAACCCTTAGACAATTATATATATAGATATATATATTACAGACCAAAATGGACACACGATCGCGACGTCATCTAAGGTCCTTCACTCAATGCATCCTTAGGAACGGAGGCCGCCGCTTGCACCGCTGAGAGTCGGGGGCCGTCAGAGGGTAAGTATATCCCATATTTTTTTTTTTATTCTTTTTTTTAGCATGAATATGGATCCCAGGGCCTGAAGGAGAGTCTCCTCTCCTCCAGACCTTGGGAACCATCCGGAACGCACACGCCGTATAAGATGATTGGGCGTATAAGATTACCCCGTCTTATATGGCAAGTATATCCCAAACTCCATATTTTATATGGAAAAGTTGAGTCTTATGCGCCCAGTCGTCTTATACACCAGAAAATACAGTGTATATATATACAGTATGTTATTTCAGGATCCTCTTTACTACAATAAAAATAATTTATTAGTACAGTGAAGCAGTTTAAGGGGTTGTCACCTTTTTAAAAAATATTCTTATGGACAACATTAAGCTTGTACTTTTCATAAAAATTCTGCCTTTAGGCTTAGTTAAGCGTAAAAAAACCAATCTACCCAGAGTTAGCATCTAATTGCTGCAGCCCTGTACCCTTTTCTGCACCTGCCTCCTACCACATCACTGGCCCATAGACTTCCACCCATGAGCAGGCCCAGCAAGGTCACTACGAATGAAGTGCCAAACTAGAGTCAACATTGAGCACGAGATGTGGTGCACCGGAAGTACAGAGAATGAGACAGTAAGCAGCAAAAAGGCAAGACAGTTGACCAGTGATGTAATTATTAGTTTATTTGCTTTTTTATGTCATACATTTATTTTGCTTTGGTGTCTGGAGAGCAAAAATTTAATTAATAGAGAATAATCACATTTCCTGGTAAAATCCATGCGATTTAGCGAATTTGAATTTTGTCATATCCGCTCATATGTAGTACCAATATTTTTAAATTTAAAGACTAATGAAACACTTTGGCTATTAGTAATCATCAAAACAGAACATTTAATTTGATGTGTTCCATTTCTGAGATATTGACTTGCAATGGTTTAAAGTGTCAGTATCAGTAATCAGTACCTTAAAGATTTGTAATTACTTCAAGATTATTTTACATGGGTATTAAAAGGTTAATTTAGTACTTATTTTCTTTGTGCCTGCTTTTCATCAACCAGGCGAGATGCTGTGCTGAATATGTTGAATATGCATGATTCTTTTATTCTGTTTTATGTTTTATGGATAGCTTCAATGCTTAAATAGGTATAATCCATGCTCAATGGGCAAAAACAAGCAACTTTGCAGATTAACACTTATTAAGATTCTCTCTATTCACAAGAAAGGAGGGATTTTTATTATATAGCTTCCTGCTCATTGCCTAGGATACTGGCTACCTCTGCAATCTTTCAGTGAGAATTGATGTTTTAGGCAAAGAGTATGTGCTATAGAGCTTGCAGCTTTTCTCTGAAGAAACTATTTGCATATTTCCCAGACGAGCATTGCGGCTTAAGTCTCCTCATCTCGGCATGTCAGGCTTAACATACCAATAGTAAAGATAAACGTGGCACACACGTCGTGAGATGCAGTGAAAAATGTAATAGAGAAGAGTACATACAGTAGACATTTCGGTCACATTAGACCTTCATCATTTATGGGTCACAAAGGGTAAAACAACCACACTTGTAGTAAGAAGACAGTCTTTGGTAAGGCCGTATCCGGCACCAACGGAAGGAGTAACGGACGCGGTATCCACCGCCAGTCCAATGTGTACCGTTACTCCTTCCATTGTGCCAGATACGGCCTTACCAAAGACTGTCTTCTTACTACAAGTGTGGCTGTTTTACCCTTTGTGAAGGTCTAATGTGACCCAAACGTCTACTGTATGTACTCTTCTCTATTAAATTATCACTGCATCTCATGACGTGTGTGCCAAGATTAGCTTTAATATTGTACGGCTTGGGCACCTACTTGAGCACCGCGATCATCAGGGCCGGACTGGCCATTTGGCAATTCTGGCAAATGCCAGAAGGGCCTGTCTGGTTGTGGGCTGCCTTGCTGCTGCATTGTTAACAAAATCTGTGTTATCAGGACACCCATACTGTTAAGAGTTATGATGGAGCACCAAGTCGCTGACTTCTTTACTTACCCCAGCAGGCCACGGGTATCATGAGACATATTGGTCTTGTAGTAAATCTTGTTTTCCCTCTATCCAGGGTATTATTATTAAAATATCACATCTGGTGCTTGGTGATGGGGACAACATGGGCCTGTGTGATTTCAAATGCCAGGGCTGAATTTCAGCCCCAGTCCGTACCTGGCGATCATAGTAGTGCCTACGGTCTTATTCCCAATTAGGCTTATCAAACCAGTCTCCGCAAGGAGAAACAGTACCCCTTGGATCCAGATCAGACGCCTCTCACTCAGCAAAATCAGAGCAAACACTTTGCACTTTGCAAGAGGCAGTACCCCAAAGCATTGTCTGCAAATTGAGATTTTGGTTTTGGCTTTTATCCTAAGTCATGTGACAAAGCTTGTTAGATAGCTGATATGGACTTTTAGGATTGCTACTCCCTATAGGTGTCACTAGAGTTCTAGTCCTCTTCCTCTCTGAAGAAACAATTTGCATACAGCTTGCAAGCACTGCTTTGAGGGTGGCTGGACGGCAGGATCCAGCCAGCTTCAGTGTTGCTACACTCCTCAAATGCTTAGGTTAGAAGGATCAAGGCACAAGGTGATGTTAAATATGCACACAATCTTATAATATGTACATAAATGAAGCAGAGTTTTTCAAAGGGGTGGACACGTCTAGGGAGTCTCTACTGTCATTCAGGTATATCATGACCTCTCCACCCACACAATATGCCTGTTTATTATGCATCTAATTTACTATTCACCCTATTACTTATGACCCTGTACTATTATAGACCTCCTACAATCATTACTTACCTGTTTTGGCCCTACTATAGTAGAATGGATTGTGGCCATAATATTAACTAATACCTTACATATTTTGGTATGTTCTTGTGCACTATTTTATTTTTACTTTTAGAGGTGCAGTTGGGCCCTGATGGCTTTGTAAGTTGTGGCCTCTATTCACACGGGACGCATTACAGTTAGCGCTGGTCAGCCCGCCACATGGCGTTACAAATAGGCTATGATCCAGATGCTTTGCATTCTCTGTGTGAACACTGCTGCAGATTATTTATTTGCACTGGTTTGCCAAGCGGCCAATCCCTGATTGTAGGCTGGCTGTTTCATGTGGTATTACCGCACCTGTGCAGTCACCATCTTTACTTGGGCCCACTGCACCATGAGAGTGCATTTGATTTGAGGCCTGGACAGGTAAGCACCTTTGCCTGTTTTTTCTGTGGTGTTTTCTATAGTAGAATGCAGGCCAGAAGTAAAAGGAAAAATGGGGGACTTCTATCCAATGATGTATAAAATATCAGATTTTATTCAAAAAATATTAAAACCTTGGAATCCAGTTCCATATTAAAACTGATATGTTTCTGGAGCACATAGATGCCCTTAGTCATAGGATTAAAGGTGCCTGTATGCTCTAGAAAAGTGTCAAGTTTTAACATGCAACTAGGGTTTTAAAGGGAACCTGTCACCCCCCTGGCGTTTTTAACTAAAAGATACACCTTGTGCAGCACTAATGCTGCATTCTGTCAAAGTGGCTCTTTTATTTGGGGTCACTTCCAATGCTGAAATATTCGTTTTTATAATTTGCCCGCCATACCTGTAGTCTGTCCAGGGGGCATGTCTTTTCCCCCTGGACACATTTGTGTCTGCTCGAAGTACTGGAAAAGGTGTTATTTGGGAATTGTCAATCTTCAGAAGCATACCATGCCCAGGCAAGTAGGAAGCAAGGAGACAGAGGAATGGTTCTAGTGAAGAAACTCCTTTAATAAGTCAGCAATAGTGTTAGCTGTAAGCCAGCCTTATACCATCATTTTGCATTTCTCATGCTTCATTGTAGGAACCACTATTCTAGGAATTGTTTATACACCATTTCTATCTCTTATGTAGATTTGGCTGTTACATTAAAAAAAATCAAATTTAGATCAACCAGACTACAGAAAAAGTTTCTCCTGGCTTTTTATTGGTTGCCTACAATGCTTGGCCAAGCGTTGTAAATTTTAGTTTTCTTGTTTCTTTTCAGCAATTGTACTATGTGAAGGCTTGATTATTACATGTTCCTTTAACAGCAGATATTGAGATGGATCAGCAGCTAGGAGTATTCAATGAATCATTTTCCAAATCACCAAATTTAAAGAAATTAGCAGTTTTTCTAGAATAAATAAAAGTTCATTATTAGTATTTTTGCTTTTATGTTTTCATCTTGATGTTGCTGTTATTTTGGGCTGCTGGGCTTTGGACATAATCAAATCCCTTTCCCTACGGCAGCTGGAATTAAAGTTCCTTCTTACTTGCCACATAAAAGGAGACTTCTTAGCTATACTGCCATGCTACACGTCATTAATGAAGGCCAGGGTACAGAGACTGCTGTAGGACTTGGTGATAGTTAGCAATGGAACAACAGGAGATTGTTAGGGTAAGGTCCAATGTGTACAAGTCTGCCACGTGTGGGGTGCGGGTGCATGACGGGGGCCCAGGAGCATAACACAGCTGTCACCTGCAAGCTATGATTGCTGCTTAACCACTTAAATGACGCTGTTGACATCTAACATGATGGATTACCATGTCACAAGTAGGCCATCAGTGAACCCATTAACTACTTTCCAAAGTTAGGCATAATAGTACACCCATGTCAGACTCCACCTTTCTGGTGCACATGACAGTTGATCTATAGTTGGGCTCAAAAGTTTACATACCCCAGCAGAATGTTTGCTTTTTTGACCTTTTTTCAGAGAATATGAATGATAGCACCAAAACGTTTTCTCCACTCCTGGTTAGTGGTTGGGTGGAGCCATTTATTGTCAGACTACTGTGTTTTCTGTTTTTAAATCATAATGACAACCCAAATCATCCAAATGACCCTGATCAAAAGTTCACACACCCTGGTGATTTTGGCCAGATAAGGCTGGTTTCACATTCGCGTTTTTTTGGGTGCGTTTTCCCGGTAAAAAATGAAAAAAAAAGGCATGGTGAAAAAATGCATGTAAACGCGTGCAAACGCTGTGTTTTTTTGACGCATGCGTTGTTGCATGTGGTGAAAAAAAGTTGCTGTTTTGACGCATTTACATGCGTTTTTTCATGCGTTTGCGTTTTTTAAACGCATGCTGAGAAATGTGTGACAGCTGCCAATCATCAAAATAAAGTAAAAAACCCACTATAAACAGAAATAGTTAGGGTTAGGGTTAGGGGTAGAGATCCTAACCCTACCCCTAACCCTAACCCTAAGGGATCCTAACCCTAACCCTACCTAGGGGTAGGGTTAGGGTTAGGGTTAGGGGTAGGGTTAGGGTTAGGGGTAGGGTTAGGATCCCTTAGGGTTAGGGGTAGGAGTAGGGTTAGGGGTAGGGTTAGGGTTAGGATCCCTTTATCACCTTTATGTTGGGGGGTGGCATATCAGTGTGTTTTCTGGTTTTTTAATATAAAAACGCATGCGTTTTTAACGCAAAAAAACGCATGCACAAAAAAACGCATGCGTCCCCATTGACTCCAATGTATTTTTTGACCCCAAAAAAACGCATGAAAATGCATGCGTTTTTTTTTGGTCCAAAAAACGCCTCTCAAAAATACTACAAGTTGCATTTCTGAAAATGAACGCATGCTGTAAAAAAACGCATGCGTTGCCAAACGCGACCAAACGCGTACAAACAAAAACGCATGCGTTTTCAATGTTAAATATAGGGAAAAAAACGCATGCGTTTTTTTGAAAAAAAAACGCTGCAGACAAAAACGCAAGTGTGAAACCACCCTAACATGCACAGAAGTTGACACAGATGGGTTTGCATGGTTACTACAGGTAACGTCCTCACTAGTGTTGAGCATTCCGATACCGCAAGTATCGGGTATCGGCCGATACTTGCGGTATCGGAATTCCGATACCGAGATCCGATATTTTTGTGATATCGGGTATCGGTATCGGAAGTGTAAAATAAAGAATTAAAATAAAAAATATTGTTATATTCACCTCTCCGGCGGCCCCTGGACATCTGCGCGAGGAACCGGCGTCCGGCACGGCTTCTTTCTTCAAAATGCGCGCCTTTAGGACCTGTGGTATGACGTCCCGGCTTCTGATTGGTCGCGTGCGCGCCCATGTGACCGCCACGCGACCAATCAGAAGCCGCGACGTCATTCCTCGGCTAAAGTCCTAGAATGAGCGCCTTTTAGGACCTGAGGAATGACGTCGCATTTTGAAGAAAGAAGCCGTGCCGGACGCCGGATCCTCCCGCTGATGTCCAGGGGCCGCCGGAGAGGTGAATATAACAATATTTTTTATTTTAATTCTTTATTTTACACTTTAATATGGATCCCAGGGCCTGAAGGAGAGTTTCCTCTCCTTCAGACCCTGGGATCCATGAGGATACATTCCGATACTTGATGTCCCATTGACTTGTATTAGTATCGGATATCGGTATCGGCGATATCCGATATTTTTCGGGTATCGGCCGATACTATCCGATACCGATACTTTCAAGTATCGGACGGTATCGCTCAACACTAGTCCTCACCTGTGACCTGTTTGCTTGTAATCAGTGTGTGCATAAAAGCTGAGTGAGTTTCTGGGATCCTTACAGACTCTTACATCTTTCATCCACCCACTGATGCTACTGGATTGTGAGTCATGGGGAAGCTCAAAGGGATTGTCAATAGATCTATGGGAAAAGGTAGTTGACCTATATTAAACAGGAAGGGCATACAAAAAGATATCCAAGGAATTGATAATGCCAGTTAGCAGCATTCAAACTGTGATTAACAAATAGAAAATCAAGGGCTCTGTAAAAACAAAACCAAGGTCAAGTAGACCAACAAAAATGTCATCCACAACTGCCAGGAAATTTGTTTGGGATGCTAAGAAAAACCCACAAATAACATCAGCTGAAAAACAGTCCTCTCTAAAAACTAGCAGTGTGGCTGTTTCAAGATGCACAATACGTTGTAAAAGGATAGTTTGTGGATTAAATCCGTGCAGCCATAATGATACAAATTCAAATGTAATGAAAAATTCTGGTGGTTTATTCTACGCGTTTCAAGGTCTATATGACCTCTTTATCAGGAAATTACCACAAAGGCAAGGAAACATGATGCTGTTACACTGCTTATATACATTCAAATTTCAAAAAGTTTTTATAACTAAATAAACCACCAGAGTTTTTCATTACATTTGAATTTGTATCATTATGGCAGCGTGGATTTTATCCACAAAGTATCCTTTTACAAGGTCTCTGAGAAGGTCGTGTCGGCGGCCCATGGATCTGCAGCAGTCGATACATACATGCTTTTGCCTTATACAACCAGATGAGCAGCTTCTTGAAAATAACTTCAAATAATCCAAAGGATAAGGCCCTATTTGCACTTTCTCTAGTAGCCTTCCACGACAGCGCAGGAGATTGTCTCCATACCCTAATGGGGGACAGGAATCACAAGAGGTTAAAAACCCCTCCCACCTCCCATTAACCAGTGTCTTTCTTGTTCCCCATGGGGCATGGAGAGGTTCCTGGTATGCTGCGCTCTGGTGGCGTACCTTTTCTATCCCAAAGCCGGGCACTGATGGTCGGGCCCCCGGGGCTTCCTCCTCTGTGGTGCTCCCGTCTCTTCGGATTTGGGACCGCATTCCCGGTCCTCCTGCGCTCCCCTTGCGGGGGCCTCCCTGAGCTGTCCGGTGACTCCCCCTTCTGTGCGCGCTGTTCGGCGACCCGGTGTTCAGGTGACTCTCCACTTCCGGGTCGGCGCTACTGCATAGGAGCGATATGGTATCCGGCGTTATGGACTACCAAACAGCGTGTGAGGCACGCTGCACCCTCGCACGCCTGCCTAGGACCGCAGAGGGGGAGGGGCGGCTAATTGCCACGTGCTGGTGCAGTCTTATTTTCTATATAAGCTGCGAAGACGTCTCAGGTAAGCCTGCTGTTAGCATGGATTCGTCTTGCCCTGCAGCTGCAGAGCCCAGCGCTCCTCAAGCCCCAGTAAGTGTGGCAGAGATGGGTCCCATTTAAAGGTAGATTTAAGTATACCTTCTTATACCGCTCCCTCTCTCATTTCAGGGAGTCAAGCCTGGCCCTAGAACCATTACTAAACGCAAATGTGCTACCTGTAATGTGAAAATGCCCTTAAATTGGGAGAAAAAGTTGTGCCAACCTTGTACAGATAAAGTAATCTGGGCGGAACACCCTTCATTAATTGAAAAAATTCGCTCCCTGGTTAGACAAGAGGTCCAAACCTCTTTAGCCACGCTCGCCCCCCTCCACCGCCACCACTATCCTCACCTGGTCCATCACTTCCCAAAAAGAGAAAAATCCAGGAATATTCCGGGTCAGTCTGAGGGGTCTTATACGTAATCTTCAGTCAAATGGGAAGATGTGTTACCCCATAAATCTGTGGAAATTAGAAAGTTTCTTTTTTCCTCTGAATACATTGAGGAATTGGTGTCTGCAGTGAAAAATACTATGGGGCTAAAGAAGGAACCAGTTCCTCAGTCTATACAAGACGAATTATTCGGTATACATACTGAAAAACAACCTGGGTTTCCCGTACATAAAAGCATTATAGACATGATTAATAATTAGTGGGAACTGCCTGAAAAACGGCTGACTACACCCTCAGACTTTAAACACCGGTTTCCTGTAGATGAGGATTCAATCAAATGGAACATCCCAAAAATAGATGTTCAGGTGGCTAGAGTGGCTAAAAAGACGGCTGTGCCGTTCGAGGATTCCTCCCAGTTAAAGGACCCCTTAGATAGGAAGATTGAGAGCCTTCTCAAAAAATCCTGGGAAACTTCTACCTCGGCCCTCAGATTCAACATTGCATCCACCTGTGTGGCCCGCTCTCTCTTCCGCTGGATAGAAGAGCTAGAAAACCACATCTCTCAGGGTACTCTGAGAGAGGAAGTGTTGGACTCCTTGCCTATTTTACATAGAGCAACTGGTTTTCTTGCAGACGCCTCACTGGAATCCATCCGTGTGGCTGCCAGATCTCTTGTCCAGACAAATTCAGCCAGAAGAGCTCTCTGGCTAAAAATGTGGAGCGGAGACGTCACTTCAAAGATTAAACTCTGTTCCATTCCCTTTAAGGGTGACTATGAGTTTGGGCCCTCATTAGATGACATCCTGGAAAAAGCCACGGACGAAAGAAAACTCTTCCTGAACAAAGACCTCCCAGGAAGCGTTTTTTTCGTGCCTCCCAGTCCCAGCCCTCCCAGGGTAAAGGGAAAGGGAAAACTGGGAGATGGAGTTATGCCAAGGGGAAACCTAAAAACATCCTTATTCCCCAACAAACACAACAAGAAAAACAATGACTCCGATCCAGTTGGGGGGAGGCTTTCGAACTTCGTTCACAGTTGGCAGAATATCTCCAACAGCCTTTGGATAGTGAGTGTTATCCAACAGGGTCTTCTGATAGAGTTCGATGCATCTCCTCCCAGGATCTTAAGAGTCACCTCCCCGTCATCTCGGGAGACTCAAAAACTGATGATGGCAGGAATACAGGACTTACTAAACTCGAGAGCTATTTCCATGGTCCCGGTAAATGAGCAAGGGAAAGGGCACTATTCTCGTATCTTCATGGTAAAAAAGCCTTCCGGGCAAGCTCGGGTCATAATAAATCTAAAAGCTCTCAACAAACACATTACTTACCGCAAATTCAAAATGGAGTCAGTAAAAACAGCCATCCTTCTGATAGCTCCTCATTCCTATATGGCAACAATAGACCTCAAGGATGCTCTATTTCCATATTCCAATGCATCCTCATCACAGGAAATACCTAAGATTTGCGGTCCAATTCAATCAAAAAATCTTACATTTCCAATACAACGTTCTCCCCTTCGGGATCTCCTCGGCCCCAAGGGTTTTCTCCAGAGTCATGGCGGAAGCTGTAGCTCATATCAGGAACCAAGACATCGCTATAGTGCCTGTTATGATCTGGTGGCCTAGGAGCAGCATGAGACGTACTCTGGAGAAGGTGGTACCTGTACTGACCGCAGACCCTGAACTTAACACCGCAACTAGAAGTAGCCATGGGATGTACCTAACACTCCCTAGACACCTCGACACAGCCGGAGGACTAAATACCCCTAGAGATAGAAACGGGAAAACTATCTTGCCTCAGAGAAAATCCCCAAAGGATAGACAGCCCCCCACAAATATTGACTGTGAGAGGAGAGGCAAATGACATACGCAGACTGAAATCAGGATTTAGCAAAGGAGGCCATTCTAGCTAAAAAGAAAGGATAGAACAGAGTACTATGCGGTCAGTATTAAAACACTAGAAAATATCCACCACAGAAAATACAAAATCTCCACATCTGACTAAAGACATGGAGGGTATATCTGCATCTCCAGAGATACCAGCTTGGCTGAAAAAATCCTTACACAGACAAAGCTGGACAAGACAAAACATGGAAATGCATTGAACAATAAGGCCCACAGCATGTGGACTGCAAAAACAAAACCAGAACTTATCTTTGTTGAAAAGAACAGCAAAACAGGAGAGACCAGGCAGGGATGTGAATCCTCCAAAAAAAATGGACAACTGGCACTGACTAAAGAATCAAGCAAGACTAAATAGCCCAGTCCTAATTGCAAAAAGTGGACACACCTGATGAATGCTGCGATCCAAAGACAGCAGCACTACCACTCATAACCACCGGAGGGAGCCCAAGAGCAGAATTCACAACAAGTGCCGTACTTCGATGACCTTTTAATAATTGGTCCTTCTGCCAAAATTCTCAATCAGAGAATTTCCAAAACTCTGAACATCTTACAGCTTTTGGGTTAGATACCCAATCTAAAGAAGTCTCAACTATTGCCATCAAAGGTGATAAAATTCCTCGGAGTCCTTTTGGACTTGGAAAATCAAAAATCTTTTCTACCAGAGGAACACCAGAG
Organism: Ranitomeya imitator; assembly: GCF_032444005.1. NCBI lineage: Eukaryota > Metazoa > Chordata > Amphibia > Anura > Dendrobatidae > Ranitomeya > Ranitomeya imitator. The sequence goes on from NC_091286.1 coordinate 310,550,392, forward strand.
GAACCTGATATCCAAGGTCCTAGGCTTCAAGAAACAACGGTCTCCGGATCTGCGGGCTGCAATGTCTCTTCTGGGGTCAATGATGGCCTGTATACAATCAGTCCAGTGGACTCAAAGCCACTCCAGAGTTCTGCAGGCACACATCCTAGGAAACTGGAACGGAAATCCAAATTTCCTGAACAGAAGAGTCAACACTCCAGGGAAGGTAAAAGCCTCGTCAACCTGGTGGGCGATCCAAACAAACCTGCTAAAAGGAGTGGACTGGATACAAGATCCGCTGGTAACAGTGACAACAGATGCCAGTCAAAAAAGTTGGGGAGCAGTGGTCTCGCAAATCCCATTCCAGGGTCACTGGAATCGTAAAGAAAGCTCCAATTCCTCCAACTTCAGAGAATTGATGGCAGTGGAGAAGGCCCTTCTGGCAGCCAGCAATCTCATCATAGGTCAACATGTCAGAGTCTACTCAGACAATATGACGACTGTAGCGCATCTAAAACACCAGGGAAGTCCGAAGTTCAACCATTTGAGAGCAATATCAAACAGAATTTTTTGCTGGGCAGAGAAACATCTCCTCTCACTATCAACAATACACCTCAAAGGGTAAGTAAACATTCATGCGGATCTCCTAAGTCATCACGATTTACATCCAGGAGAATGGAGCCTGAAGATGGACGTTTTCAGAATGTTGACGGACAGATGGGGACTTCCCGACATAGATCTTCTAGCGTCAAGCCAGAATGCACAGGTCGAGAACTACTTCTCTCTAGACCCCAAAGACAGGTCTCAAGGAGTAGACGCCTTTGCTCATACATGGAGGTTCCATCTAGCGTACGTGTTTCGTCCAATACCTTTGCTTGCAAAGACCCTCCGGAAGATCCCGACTATCCTAGTAGCTCCGGCATGGCCAAAGAGGAGCTGGTAACTCCTCATCAGAGAACTGAAGGTGGATGGTCCAGTCTTTCTTCAAACATCAGAGGATCTACTCTGCCAGGGCCCCTTTTATCATCCGGAACCACAAAAATTCAAGCTGGCAGCCTGGCTATTGAAGCCCAGGTACTAAGAGCTAAAGGTCTTTCAGAGTCAGTAATCTCTACTTTACAGAAATCTAGAAAACCTGTCACCAATGCTAAATATAGCAAAATTTGGAAGAGATTCTCCTCGTGGTGTCAGACTCATAATCCTGACCCTTTCTGTTAGGACTGGCGGAACGCACCAAGACAAATGATATAGATGCGTTCACAGTCCGGGGTCCACCGTGCAGGTGAAAACCTGCTGCTAGCAATTTGCAGACTATATGGCGGTACACTAACGTATACACGCGTGGGTTAACCTCACCCAGCGTGAAAGAAGCAATCCTGTTGATTCACAGGACCGCGGTACCGCACCTAAAGCGCGAGCAAGTAGTCAGCGAACTCAACCCCAACTAGGATTGAAGTCCGATTAGACCCTTGCTGGCACAACACCGCAACTGGGTGTGTAAGGTAACTGAACAACAATATTAAGGCACAAGAGTGCATGCGGTGCCGCACTGACGAACGCCACTATCCACCCAGGCTTGGGTAAGGAAAGCACAGAGGAAGTGCACGGCGCCGTACTGGCGGTCACAGCAACTGGACGCTGTAATGTGTGATTAGTGCTGTAGGATAAGTCGGGTGCTAGATAGCAACCATACACCTTCCGCGAACAGACATTCAATAGGGTAGGGGTAACCAAGGACGACTTGCACTCACAACATACAAACATAACAATTGTAAGACAATACTAGCGCATGGCCGTGCGGTCATGCGCAGTTTATATAGCTGCAGCACAGGAAGTGGCCACAGCACCTTTGCCCTTCCAAGATCTGCCAAGAGGACCAATGGAATGTGCTGCAGAGCCTGAGCACATGACCCTCGATCTCCAACGGGAGATCTTACCCTGGGCATGCTCAGTACATGCAGACAAGGACTTAGTCCCAGAGAAGTCCGCTCGCTGCTGACCAGCACTGACTTTAATGGCAGAGACTGGAGAAGCAGCAGTAACTCTCAGAACAGAGTGAGAATGAGCAAGACGCTGGGACCGACGTCTTTGCTGAGCAGACTCCACTGCGGCTGGACAAGAATGGGAGACCGCAGCGGAGGTGGTTCGAGATTCCCCCTGTGCAGAAGCGGGAACTCGACCCCTAACATTACCCCCCCTCCTAGGGCCCCCTTCCTTGGGCCTCGCTACGTTCGAAGGCAGCAATGAGCTGCGGAGCCCGAATGTGCTCAGCAGGCTCCCAGGATCTATCCTCAGGACCGTAACCCCTCCAGTCCACCAAATAAATTTTTTGCCACGAACCACCTTGTACCCCAAGATAGCGTTCACCTCGTAATCGTCCGTAGACGAACCCGACGTCCCAGTAGATGACTCAGAAAACCGGGACATGTAGACGGGCTTAAGGAGGGACACAAGAAAGGTGTCGGTGATACCTAGGCGTGGAGGAAGGGCCAGACGGTAAACCACAGGATTAACCTGTTCGAGGACCTTAAAAGGACCTAAGTAGCGAGGTGCAAACTTGGTAGACTCAACTCGCAGCCTGATGTTACGGGCGGAGAGCCACACTAAGTCGCCAGGAGCAAAGGTTGGAGCGGGGCGCCGATGTGCGTCGGCGGAGGACCTCATTCTCTCCTTGGAAGCCTGAATGGCATCCTGAGTGCGATCCCAAATGTCCCATGCCTCCACAACCCAGTCTGCCACCCTGGAATCGGCAGAAGACACGGGCATGGGCACAGGTACCCGCGGATGCTGACCATAGTTAAGGAGGACTGGAGTCTGTCCAGTGGAATCAGCGACAGCATTGTTAAGAGCAAACTCCGCCCACGGTAGCAAAGATGCCCAGTCATCCTGCTTAGCAGAAACAAAATGTCGCAGATATGTGACCAAGGTCTGGTTGGCTCTCTCTACCAACCCATCCGTCTCGGGATGATAAACCGAAGAGAGATTCAACTCGATACTGAGAAGACGACAAAGCTCTCTCCAGAACCGAGACGCAAACTGGGGACCTCGGTCACTGACAATTTTGTCTGGCATACCGTGAAGACCAAAGATGTGTTTGACAAACAACGCTGCCAAGGCCCGTGCAGAAGGTAACCGGGGAAGCGGCACCAAATGCACCATTTTAGAAAAATGGTCGGTGATTACCCAAATAATGGTACAGCCACGAGACTTGGGCAGACCCACAACAAAATCCATCCCGACCATCTCCCAGGGCCTGTCTGCAACCGGCAGAGGGTATAACAAACCAGCTGGCCGTTGTCGGGAAGACTTATTCTTGGCACAAGAGACACATGCCTGAACGTAGTCTCCGACGTCACGAACCATATGTGGCCACCAGTACATTCTCGCCAGTAACTCAGATGTCCTTTTTGCCCCAAAGTGTCCACCCACTCTGGACGAATGAGCCCAAGAGAGAACCTCCAGATGCAAATTGATGGGAACAAAAGTCTTGCCCGGGGGCACAGACTCTAGCGAAACCGGGGCTACAGTTCTCAGACTCTCCGAAGGGACAATGAGCCGAGGCTCGTCCTCCTCCTCCTCAGCTGACACGAAGGAGCGAGAGAGAGCGTCAGCACGAATGTTCTTCTCCCCGGCGAGATAATGTAGGGTAAAGTGGAACCGGGAGAAAAACAAGGACCATCTGGCCTGATGAGAATTCAGCCGCTGGGCTGTTTGTAAATAGACCAAATTCTTGTGATCCGTGAAAACTTGGAATGGGAACCGAGCACCCTCCAAGAGATGTCTCCACTCCGAAAAGGCCAACTTCATTGCCAGCAACTCTCTATCCCCGATGGAGTAATTTCTCTCTGCTGGTGTGAAGGTCTTTGAGAAAAAGAAGCATGGGTGCTTCCGACCCTGAGCATCCTTTTGATAGAGGACTGCTCCAGCACCAACGGATGAGGCATCCACTTCCAAAAGGAATGGCTTACCCACATCGGGACAATGTAAGATGGGAGCGCTAGCAAAATGGGACTTTATAGAAGTGAAGGCCTTGGAGACCCCTTCGGACCACGATTTGTTATTCACTCCCTTCTTGGGGAGGGATACAAGGGAGCTACCAAAGTTGAGAAGTGGGGAATGAACTGGCGATAGTAATTTATGAACCCCATAATGCGCTGCACCGCTTTAAGAGAATGGGGTTCCTGCCAGTCCATCACTGCTTGTAGTTTGGTAGGATCCATAGCCAATCCCTGGGCCGAGATGATATAGCCCAGGAAAGGCAAGGACTCCTGTTCAAACACACACTTCTCCAACTTTGCATATAAGGAATTCGCCCGTAAGAGTTCGAAGACTCTGTCAACATCTCTCCGGTGGGAGTCAATATCTGGAGAGAAGATGAGAATATCATCCAGATAGACTACGACCGAGGTAGATAGCATGTCCTGGAAGATATCGTTGACAAAGTCCTGAAAAACAGCTGGGGCATTACAGAGCCCGAAAGGCATCACCAGGTACTCATAGTGCCCATCCCTGGTATTGAAAGCCGTTTTCCACTCGTCCCCCTCACGGATGCGAATCAGATTGTAGGCACCCCGCAGATCTAATTTGGTGAATATTTTAGCTCCCCTTAATCTATCAAAGAGCTCCGATATCAGGGGCAACGGGTATTTGTTCTTAATAGTGATAGCATTGAGACCCCTGTAATCGATGCAAGGACGTAACTCCCTGTTCTTCTTTTGCACGAAGAAGAATCCCGCCCCTGCCGGAGACACTGACTTCCTTATAAACCCTCTTGCCAAATTCTCCTGAATGTATTGAGACATAGCCTCTGTCTCAGGGAGAGAGAGGGGATATACCCTTCCCCGAGGAGGTTCGGCTCCCGGCAAGAGGTCGATAGGACAGTCGTAAGGGCGATGGGGCGGTAGAGTCTCAGCAGCCTTTTTAGAGATCACGTCTGCATAACACCAATAATACCTGGGAAGTGATGAAAGATCTGCGGGTACCTCGGTAGTAGAGACCTGTACACACTCACTCACACACCTACCCAAACAAGACTTACTCCAACCCAATATTCTCCCTGAGGACCACTCAATATGTGGGGAGTGGAAACGGAGCCAGGGTATTCCCAGCAAAATCTCATCCATTCCCTCAGGAAGGACAAGAAGGGAAATAATCTCCTGGTGGGAAGGAGATATGGACAGCGAGAACGGAACTGTCTGGTGTGTGATTTGCAGTGGGAGTGTCGCCCCATTCACAACTCTAACCGTTATTGGTTTGGCGAGCATGACTAGTGGTATAGCATGACGTGTAGCAAAAGCAGAGGACATGAAGTTTCCCTCTGCTCCTGAATCCACACAAAGCTAGACTGTTAGAGTGGAGGAGCCTAACAGGATTGTCCCTTTAAAGGACAGTTTGGAGGAGAATGCTGCTGTGTCTAGTGAACCTCCCCCAATGGTTACTAGACGCGATCGTTTCCCGACCGCCGCGGACATTTATTGGCGTAATGTCCATGTTGTTGACAGTTATTACAAACCACGGGTACTCGAGCGGCTAGAGATTTAGGTCCCGCTCGAGAAACCTCCATGGCCTCATGGGAATCTGACTCCAAGACAGGGGATTACAGAGGTCTGGCGAAAGTTGGAGCCAGCCGAAACCTCTGCCTACACTGGGTCCGCTCCAACCTCCGCTCGTGAAAACGGAGGTCGATGCGGGTAGACACAGAAATAAGTTCCTCCAGTGTGGCCGGTATCTCCCTAGTGGCCAAGGCGTCCTTCACATAGTCTGCCAGTCCCCTCCAGAACACCGGAATAAGAACTTTGTCTGGCCACTCTAACTCTGAAGCTAGAGTCCGGAACTGGATGGCAAACTGGCTGACCACGGACGTACCCTGTGTAATAGACAACAATTGGAGTGCGGTGTCGTGGGTGTCGTAGCTGTTTTTCGTTCTGACCCAAATGTCAGCTGACAGATCACCAGTGAGGGCCAAATTGTGGAGTTACGCCCGTCATTTTACAAGCGCGCTTGGAGACAAAAAGACACCTCACACATATCCTGTGAGCAAGTCACTTTTATCTGAAGTAAAAGAGCAAGAAGCAATATTTTATACCATTTACAACAAATGTAACTCATGTAGCCCCCATCATCACCCAGGGTCATTCTGACCTTTATTCTCTCACGTACCCGGAGCATGTTGTGACTGACTATTGGGAACATACATGATAAGAAGTACAGTCTCCTTGAAGAGGAGACCGTCAGACTACTGAGTCAACAGATTCTAGTAATTCTAACACTTAAAGGCAAAAGGCACTTAAAGGCAAGGTAGTTAAAGGCAAACTATTAACCCTTCTATATCAATTTCCCCCTTTTGTAAATGGTATAACCTCTGTCACGGGGTCAGATGATGTCCACAAAGGAGCTACTGTCTCATGGGTCTAATACCCACAAGGGGACTTCCTACCTGCTTCACCCATCCACCCTCAGTGTGGACACTCACCTCCCCAGTCAACAGTGGCCATACGGGGCCTATGATATACTACAGAAGGTTCAGCCTTAGGGTTTTTTTTTCTACACATACATTATTCCTTAGCTTAGGTAATACATATATTAGCGCTTTTATGGCTACATAAAACAATAAGCAAAGCAACAAAATTTGCATACAAGTCTGTAAAACACCGAAAATAATCCATCCCGCTAGGCCGCTAAGCCAATTGGCTGGAAAAAAAAAAGAGTCTCTATATTGTATTAGTCTCATTAAGAGCCTTAAGGAACCACGAAAATCTGAGTCCAAGTCTCACTGTGCATGCAGTGTGGTGTTAATACCTTCCTTGGGTCCTGGGGTAAGGCTAAGTACAGCATAGTCCTTGCAGATACTGGGCTGTGTGCACAGATCCAACAGTCCAGCAGTTTTTGTCCTTCCGCGTCTTTTATAAGAAAAGCAAGATGTTGGATAAGTTTGTTTATCCAGTGTCTCTGTAAGGTGCAAACATCCTACCACTGCCAGCAAGGTGATTAGGACAACAGTCATTCTGCTGGTGAAAAGATCTTTTTGCAGTGACTGGCATGGATCCAGGTGGGCTTTCCCTCAAGTTTTCCTGAGGTGAATGTGGTCAGCTGGACTTTAAAACGGGCCGTCAAACCGTGGATCTGGGCTCCTTCTCACGTGTCTGTGTATGACCACCCAATCACCTGCATTCAGCAGATGTACGTCTGTGTATGACCACCAATCACCTGGATTCAGCTGATGTACGTCTGTGCTGGCATTAGGATCTGGAATGGATGAAGACACATGTTTATGCGCCACATTAAGTCTTTTCTGTAAGGCCTGGACATGGGCTGTCATAGCACCGTGTTGCTTTTGTAGCACCTGTGGGAAGTACAGACCAGCCTCTGGCAAACTACTAAACAGGACTTCAAAAGGATACAAGCCTGTCTTTCTATTTGGAGTGTGTGTGACTGAAAAGCGTGCAAGAGACAAGCACTCTACCCCGCTCTTTCCTTTGTCTGCCATGGCCTTTGATTTTTCAGTTTAAGTGTCCCATTTAGTCTCATCACTTTCCCACTACTTTGTGGTCTATATGGTGCATGATATGCTTGCTGTACTCCCAGGACCTGCATGACTTCCCTCATTATTTCTCCCGTGAAGTGTGTGTCCCTATCGCTGTCTATGGTTTCTAGGACACCATACCTGCAGATCAGTTTTTTTTTCATGAGTTTGTCTGCAGTCGCTTTTGTATTTGCACATTTTACCAGATAGGCTTCCAGCCAACCAGAGAAGAGATCTACACATACTAGGATATTTTTCACACACTTCTACCTTGGGTAGCTGTATGTAGCCAGTCTGCAGTCTCTGAAGCGGGTAGAGAGGCCTGGGTGTCGCTTTCTTAGGGATTTTTACTGTTTTACCTGGGTTGTGCTGTGCACAGATGAGGCATGACCGTACGAGCTTTGCGGCTGCGTAACTGAAACCAGGAGCGATCCAGAAGGCATCTTGTGTTGCTTGCGCCATGATTGGGAGCAGGGATCTTGGTATATACGATTTATCCTGATTCTCCCATACTCCTTCTGAGTTCAGCTCAGCTCCCATTCTCCCAGTGTTCCTTCTCTGTTTGGGCAGCTGGAGGGATTTCAGGACATCTAGGCTCAGTGTGGCTGGAATACGCTGACTCCCCGCCACCGTCCACTGCTCCCTAGGCCGCCTTGCTGCTACTTTAGCAGCCTCGTCCGTCCTTCTGTTGCCCTTTTCCTCCACAGAGTCACCGTCCGTGTGTGCTTTTTACCTTGACGATGCCAACCTGGACTGATAACGTCAATGCCTCCACTAATTGTTTCACCAGCTCTGCATTTTTAATGGGCTCACCGGCTGATGTAAGAAACGTTCTGCTTCTTCAGATAGGGCAATAATCATGGGATATTCCCCATGCACAATTCGAATCTGTGTAACTGTTAGCGACTTTACCTGCAGCAGCTCTACACGCCTCAGTAAGTGCCTTCAACTCTGCCTCCTGCACAGACATGTGAGGAGCGAGTGGTTCAGCTCGGATTACCTCATGTGAGGATACTACTGCATATCCAATGTAGAGTCGCCCATTCTGGTGGTATCTGAAGCCATCTACAAAAATAAAAAAACTCAAAATATGCATTAGGAACAGGTTTTTTTTTCTTCCCACGAACATATGTAAAACCCACTGTCTCCTGACTCATCAGTTCCTATGCAGTCATGTTCGTGCGTCATGTCAATGTCATGTCATGTTCTCTTTCCCACCTACCAATGCTGTCACCAATTCCCCCTTTTCTGAATCCGCAGGCAGATGAGTGGCTGGATTCAGAACATTATGTCTTTTGAGGGTGACATATTCAGGAATTAGTATTAGAGCACATTCAAGTCTGATCTGTCTATCCATAGACAGGTGTTTTGGTTGAACTTGTACGAGTATGGCATTAATGTCACGTGGGGAACAAATTGTCATATGCCTTTCAGTAATACAGCAGCTCTAACAGCACGTACACATGTAGAAGACCCTCTAATCACGGAGTCTAATTGTGCTAAGTAGTAAGCTATCGGTCTCTGTTTCTTTCCATGTTGCTGTTTCAGTACTGCGTTAGCATGTCCACCCTGCTCTGTGCAAAATAAGAAAAATGGCTGATCATAGTTTGGAATGTCTGACACAATGAGCAGCTTGAGAGAGTGGAAGGAATCAATTGCTTCTTGAGTGAGATTGTAGGGTTCTGATGGCAAACAGTCATAGAGTGGGTGCATCATTTGTGACGCAGACCTTATCCAAGGCCTACAGTAGGTCACCAAACCTAGAAAAGTGCGTAGATGCTCGTGTGACCTGGGTAAAGGGAGATTTGTATTGCCTGTTTTCTGTCTTCAGTCAGGTGTCTTGTACTTTCAGCAATACAATATCCTAAAAATGTCACCTTTTGTTTGCAATCACGTGAGACTCTGCAACCCTTTTCTGCCAAAAAAAAAAAAACAGCAAGGAAACGGTCTAGTCCGGGCAGCAGAGCAAGAGGTCATCCACGTACTGTAATAGTACAATCTGTGGATGAGGTGGTTGCCACTGCTCAAGAATCCCTGCCATCGCTGTTGAATAGATGGTTGGGGAGTTCTTTCCCCCTTTGTGGGAGGACCGTCCAACAGTATTGTTTACCTTCGTGAGTGAAAGACAAAAGATACTGACAGTCAGAGTGCAGTGGTACAGAGAAGAATGCATTTGCCAAATCAATAACTGTGAAACATTTTGACATCGCGGGGATCTGTGACCGTACGGTGTGTGTGTTAGGTACAGTTGAGGTCACACTCACTGTAACATCATTAATAGCTCGTTAGTCATGAACTATTCTGTAAGTGTCAGGGGAACCCTTGGGTCCATTTTTTTTCTTAATGGGATACAAAGGGGTGTTGCAGGGGGAATATCTCTGCAGTAGAACCCCTGCCTTAACATACTCTTTAATATCACTGCTCAGGGCCATTGATTTGACTAGACTTAAGGGGTATTGCCTTAACCAAAGAGGAGTGATTACTTCTCTTGATTTATCATGACAGGGGGAATGGGCAGTCGACCCATAACAGATTTTCCCCTTGCCCAAACGGTGTCTCGTACCTGACTCTTTTCCCTGTCCTCAGACATTCTGGTGTCAGGTGTTACTTTCACTACTCTTGCCATATACACCATTTCTGCAATATTACACAAGTGTTTATATAAGTCACACATTAATGTCCAAATATTTCTACCCGTATTTGATTGGGTAGAGTACCCCTTAAAAAAAACTAAATTTGATTCCCAAAATGTTACCAAAAGAAAATTATATACCGTATATACTCGAGTATAAGCCGAGATTTTCAGCCCATTTTTTTGGGCTGAAAGTCCCCCTCTCGGCTTATACTCGAGTCATATACCCGGGTGTCAGCAGGGGAGGGGGAGCGGGGGCTGTGTAGTCATACTTACCTGCTCCCAGCGCGGTCCCTGCAGTCCCTGGCTTCTCCGGCGCTGCAGATTCTTCCTGCACTGAGCGGTCACATGGCACCGCTCATTACAGAAATTAATAGGCAGCTCCACCCCCATAGGGGAGGAGCCGCATATTCATTGCTGTAAATGATCGGTGCCATGTGACCGCTCAATTACAGGAAGAAGCTGCAGCGCCGGAGAAGCCAGGGACTGCAGGGACCGCGCCGCAGCAGGTAAGGGGAGCGCAGCGCTATAATTACCTGCTCCTCGCTCCGGCTCCGTCTGCAGCGTCCTCTAGCAATGACGCTCAGGTTAGAGGGCGCTGTGACATAGTCAGTGCGCGCCCTCTGCTGAGCGTCAGTGCTGGAGACGGAGCCGCACGAGGAGCAGGTAATTATTGAAAGCGCCGGCGTCCTGAGAAGAGAGGTGAGTATGTGATTTTTTTTTTTTTATGGCAGCACCAGCAGCATTCTAAGGAGCACCTATGGGGCCATAAAGGTGCAGAGCATATAAGGGGCACAGCATTATAAGGAGCACCTATGGGGCCATAAAGGTGCAGAGCATATATGGGGCACAGCATTATAAGGAGCACCTATGGGGCCATAAAGGTGCAGAGCATATATGGGGCACAGCATTATAAGGAGCACCTATGGGGCCATAAAGGTGCAGAGCATATATGGGGCACAGCATTATAAGGAGCACCTATGGGGCCATAAAGGTGCAGAGCATATAAGGGGCACAGCATTATAAGGAGCACCTATGGGGCCATAAAGGTGCAGAGCATATATGGGGCACAGCATTATAAGGAGCACCTATGGGGCCATAAAGGTGCAGAGCATATATGGGGCACAGCATTATAAGGAGCACCTATGGGGCCATAAAGGTGCAGAGCATAAATGGGGCACAGCATTATAAGGAGCACCTATGGGGCCATAAAGGTGCAGAGCATATATGGGGCACAGCATTATAAGGAGCACCTATGGGGCCATAAAGGTGCAGAGCATATATGGGGCACAGCATTATAAGGCGCACCTATGGGGCCATAAAGGTGCAGAGCATATAAGGGGCACAGCATTATAAGGAGCACCTATGGGGCCATAAAGGTGCAGAGCATATATGGGGCACAGCATTATAAGGAGCACCTATGGGGCCATAAAGGTGCAGAGCATAAATGGGGCACAGCATTATAAGGAGCACCTATGGGGCCATAAAGGTGCAGAGCATATATGGCACAGCATTATAAGGAGCATTTATGGGGCCATAATCAAAGGTGTAGAGCATATATGGCACAGCATTATAAGGAGCATTTATGGGGCCATAATCAAAGGTGCAGAGCATATATGGCACAGCATTATAAGGAGCATCTATGGGGCCATAATCAACGGTGCAGAGCATTCTATATAGCACAGTTGTATATGGAGCATCTATGGGGCAATAATGAACGGTATGGAGCATCTATTTTTATTTTTGAAATTCACCGGTAAATGCTGCATTTTCTACCCTAGGCTTATAATCGAGTCAATAAGTTTTCCCAGTTTTTTGTGGCAAAATTAGGGGGGTCGGCTTATACTCGGGTCGGCTTATACTCGAGTATATACGGTATATATAAGTACGAAAGATACTGAGTCATAAAACGGGGGATCACAATGCCATAGGCCACAGCAAAGCACAAGCTTATTCTAAGAAAGTAGCAGCCCTATATAAATCCATAACTAACAGTTCCGAATACGAAAAGAAGGGATTTGAAAAATGCCAAATATCAATGCCAGTTGCTTGCGATAAGGTATATGAACTGGAAAAGACAAATAAACAGTGACTATGGTTTGAGCCAATATAATGAATGGCTAAAAAACTATATATCATATGAAGACAACCTAGAAATACACAGTAACTATACCATCTTTGTGTAAGGAAACTACTAAAACTGGCAAATGAATGGAATTAAGTGTAACTACAATAGGGCATGATTTACCTGTGGTATAATGTGCACGTGGAAGACCCTGGCGTCCCTTTCCCCCATGTGTTTATATGAAAGTGGACTTGTGACTGTAATACCCTCAGGAGAGCACTGTATAGTGGCCTAGACAGCCCTCAACTCTGCTCCCAGCAAATTCACAGGGGTATTGTCACTAACAATAAGTTTGTAAGCACCTCTTGGCTGTCTCGTGACTCTAGTCTTTTCTTGTTTAGTCATAGGGGCTTCAGTCGCTTGTCCCCCTACCCTCACGTATTCCACAGTCTCGTCAGTAATCCTGTCTGGCAGTATCAAGTCTTTGTGTACTAGTCCCAGCTGCCCCAGTGTCGGTCAAGAATTCTGTCTATTTCCCTCCCAGCATTGGTATGGTGGTCCTCAAGGCAGGACCAGGTCCGGAGGGGACAATAACAGGGCACACATTTGTCATTGGGTTGTCAGTTTCCTAGTCTGAATTGGTCTGAGTGTCCATTTTCTCCACAATTCCAGCACTTCACTGTTTCTAAGTCCTTAGGTCCCTTACTACGTCTCTACTGTTTTCCTCGTTTTCCAGCATACATGACACGTCGTCTTATTGTCCTAGTTTCTTCAACTCCTGAGCAACCTTCAGGAGGTCTTTGGATCTACATTTCTCCATTTAGGTCTGGCTGTCTGTACTGCGTCTCGTAAGCCTTTTGTCATACCGTCAATGAATGTATTTACCAATATTTTAACATCGAGTGGGTTTACTGGACTGTACCCCATGTCTGCCCATGTCAGCTGTAACCGTCCAGAGTGCATCTCTACTCTCTCTCCTTTAGTCACATCTGTAAAAGTCTTAATTTGCATCCTAGTACGTCACCTGCTTTGGTGCTCACCAACTCTCTAGGTCTGCTGAGGTGCACTTATACGTCCATCATATTGTCTTTGTCTGTAAAATGGGAAAGGTTTGTTCACAGGGTCAGCCAATCATTTTAGCATAGCTAGCTAGTCAGAGGGCTTCCAGGGATAATACTCCTGTATCTGTCTTACACTACCTGATGTGGTTGGTTCTCTGGTGGTGGGGGTGACATGACATGCTGGTCCCAAAAGGTAATGTCCCCACTAACCACAATCCTGTGTCAGCTTCTTATGTCACTACAATACATGATCTTGTCTGGAGAGGATTCAGTGTAATTCACTTAGGTTGGGTTACATCACAGATCATACAAGTATTTCTCCAGTCTGGGTTTGTCTGACCGCAATGTTTACAAGTCCATCTGTCTTGTCTCAGTCTCTGGTTATACAAAGGTATGACCGTAGCAGTAGTGTGTCGGTCATAGTCGGACTTTTAAGCATCAAAACATTCATAATACATCTTACTTCCGTCCTGCTGCACTCTCTCTCAGATGCCATTTATTCACATGCTATTTTCCTCATTTGTCTGTGCCTTTTTGAACATCCAAACATCCATCCACTCACTGGCATTTTTGCCTGTTTCAATATTGGTCTCACATCTTTCACTGCTTCCTTTTTCCAATCTGTATAGCGGTTCTGGATCCCATTGGGGTCCCTAACTGCACACAGAATAAGTTGCCCATGGCTTCAACTTATCCGCTCAACAACACCGAGCAGGTTCCCTACCTACCACTCGGTGGCACCGAGCAGGTGCACTACCTACCACTCGGTGGACTTAAAGGATTTTACCAAGCAGGTTCACTACCTGCTTTCTCTATACAGGCAGATCACTGCATAACTTGAATAAGCTGATTCTGACCGCGTCCGGCCAAAACACATATAGAAACCTATCCAATGTCAAACCACACATAACACGGGTTTCACTGAATCTCAGATGTAAATTAAATGTACATTAAAAATATCCACAACTCATTCATCCTGGACAATTAACAACAGATAAGTAATGATACTTATGTGATCACTCATACATACATGCTCATTCAGGGATTGTTGTTTCTTTTCCTTCACTTTTCAGTTGATTTTTACAAGAAGAAAATCCCTTATCTCAATCACTCCACCTAATTCAGCTCAAACTGCGCTGAATAATGTCTTCTGTCACATACAGAGGACCACACCTAACGGAACCCCTCATCAATCAGGGATTTATGTTTATTCCTTATACTTATTTACTCACCTGTAGTGTTGAGCATTCCGATACCGCAAGTATCGGGTATCGGCCGATACTTGCGGTATCGGAATTCCGATACTGAGATCCGATACTTTTGTGGTATCGGGTATCGGTATCGGATACATAGAGATGTGTAAAATAAAGAATTAAAATAAAAAATATTGATATATTTACCTCTCCGGTGGCCCCTGGTGAGTCCGCGGGTAACCGGCAGGCTTCGTTGTTCAAAATCAGCTCTTTTAGGACCTGAGAATCACGTCCCGGCTTCTGATTGGTCGCGGGCCGCCCATGTGACCGCCACGCGACCAATCACAAGCCGCGACGTCACCGCAAGCTATTAGCGCGCTCATTTTTGAAAAATGAGCGCGTTAATGACTTTCAAAGACGTAGCGGCTTGTGATTGGTCGCGGCCACGCGACCAATCACAAGCCGCGACGTCACCGCAAGCTATTAACGCGCTCATTTTTAAAAATGAGCGCGTTAATGGCTTTCAAAGACGTAGCGGGTTGTGATTGGTCGCGTGGCCGCGACCAATCACTAGCCGCGACGTCACCGCAAGCTATTAACGCGCTCATTTTTAAAAATGAGCGCGTTAATGGCTTTCAAAGACGTAGCGGGTTGTGATTGGTCGCGGCCACGCGAAGGAGATATGGACAGCAAGAACGGAACTGTCTGGTGTGTGATTTGCAGTGGGAGTGTTGCCCCATTCACAACTCTAACCGTTATTGGTTTGGCGAGTATGACTAGTGGTATAGCATGACGTGTAGCAAAAGCAGAGGACATGAAGTTTCCCTCTGCTCCTGAATCCACACAAAGCTCGACTGTTAGAGTGGAGGAGCCTAACAGGATTGTCCCTTTAAAGGACAGTTTGGAGGAGAATGCTGCTGTGTCTAGTGAACCTCCCCCAATGGTTACTAGACGCGATCGTTTCCCGACCGCCGCGGACATTTATTGGCGTAATGTCCATGTTGTTGACAGTTATTACAAACCACGGGTACTCGAGCGGCTAGAGATTTAGGTCCCGCTCGAGAAACCTCCATGGCCTCATGGGAATCTGACGCCAAGACAGGGGATTCCAGAGGTCTGGCGAAAGTTGGAGCCAGCCGAAACCTCTGCCTACACTGGGTCCGCTCCAACCTCCGCTCGTGAAAACGGAGGTCGATGCGGGTAGACACAGAAATAAGTTCCTCCAGTGTGGCCGGTATCTCCCTAGTGGCCAAGGCGTCCGTCACATGGTCTGCCAGTCCCCTCCAGAACACCGGAATAAGAACTTTGTCTGGCCACTCTAACTCTGAAGCTAGAGTCCGGAACTGGATGGCGAACTGGCTGACCACGGACGTACCCTGTGTAATAGACAACAATTGGAGTGCGGTGTCGTGGGTAACCCGAGGCCCTAAAAAGACCTGCTTCAGAGTGTCCAAGAAGAGAGGAGCACTCTGTACCACACGATCATCTCGCTCCCAGAGTGGCGTTGCCCACTCCAACGCCCTGCCCGACAAGAGAGATAGGATAAATCTCACTCTCGCCCGCTCCGTAGGAAAACGTGACGCCAGGAGCTCAAGATGTATAGAGCACTGGCTCACGAATCCGCGACAATGTTTACTGTCGCCAGCAAACTTGTCAGGAAGTGGGAGATGGGATAAAGTCGGAGCAGGGGTGGCAGCGGACAAACTGGCAGCTACAGCAGTGACATCCACAGCTGAGGTTGTACGCTCAAGAGCCGCCAACCTTCCCTCCAGCTGCTGGATGTACCGCTGTAAACGCTGGTCATCCGCCATTTTACTAGCCAGACCCTGGCGCTAGTATTCTGTTAGGACTGGCGGAACGCACCAAGACAAATGATATAGATGCGTTCGCAGTCCGGGGTCCACCGTGCAGGTGAAAACCTGCTGCTAGCAATTTGCAGACTATATGGCGGTACACTAAAGTATACACGCGTGGGTTAACCTCACCCAGCGTGAAAGAAGCAATCCTGTTGAGTCACAGGATCGCGGTACCGCACCTAAAGCGCGAGCAAGTAGTCAGCGAACTCAACCCCAACTAGGATTGAAGTCCGATTAGACCCTTGCTGGCACAACAGCGCAACTGGGTGTGTAAGGTAACTGAACAACAATATTAAGGCACAAGAGTGCATGCGGTGCCGCACTGATGAACGCCACTATCCACCCAGGCTTGGGTAAGGAAAGCACAGAGGAAGTGCACGGCGCCGTACTGGCGGTCACAGCAACTGGACGCTGTAATGTGTGATTAGTGCTGTAGGATAAGTCGGGCGCTAGATAGCAACCATACACCTTCTGCGAACAGACATTCAATAGGGTAGGGGTATCCAAGGACGACTTGCACTCACAACATACACACATAACAATTGTAAGACAATACTAGCGCATAGCCGTGCGGTCATGCGCAGTTTATATAGCTGCAGCACAGGAAGTGGCCACAGCACCTTTGCCCTTCCAAGACCTGCCAAGAGGACCAATGGAATGTGCTGCAGAGCCTGAGCACATGACCCTCGATCTCCAACGGGAGATCTTACCCTGGGCATGCTCAGTATGTGCAGACAAGGACTTAGTCCCAGAGAAGTCCGCTCGCTGCTGACCAGCACTGACATTAATGGCAGAGACTGGAGAAGCAGCAGTAACTCTCAGAACAGAGTGAGAATGAGCAAGACGCTGGGACCGGCGTCTTTGCTGAGCAGACTCCACTGCGGCTGGACAAGAATGGGAGACCGCAGTGGAGGTGGTTCGAGATTCCCCCTGTGCAGAAGCGGGAACTTGACCCCTAACACTTTCCATCCTAATATCTCACAAATATTAGATTTTCTACAAAAAGTATTGGAGTTGGGGCTGAAGCCAAGTACCTTAAAGGTTCAAGTGTCAGCTTTGAGTTCTGTCTTCGACCAAGACCTTGCAGGTCATCGTTGGATAAAACGGTTTATGGTCTCAGCATTAAGACATTGTCCAAGAAAACAAATCTTTGTACCATCATGGGACTTAAACATAGTTCTAAAGGGTCTTATGGCTCCTCCATTTGAGCCGCTATCTGTTATGATGAGGTAATTCAGTACTACAATGGACATAGAAGTCAGAGCACATACAGTGATCTGACAATAACCCAAAAACATAGAACGAGCTCTGAGACGTGGGAACTCTGCTGACCGCAATCCCTAATCCTCTCCAACCACACTAGAGGCAGCCGTGGATTGCGCCTAACGCTCCCTATGCAACTCGGCACAGCCTGAGAAGCTAGCTAGCCTGAAGATAGAAAATAAGCCTACCTTGCCTCAGAGAAATACCCCAAAGGTAAAGGCAGCCCCCACATATAATGACTAGAGTTGAGCGACCTTGACCTTTTTAGAGTCGAGCCGGGTTTCGCGAAACCCGACTATCTCAAAAGTCGGGTCGAGTGAAATCGGCCGATTATGACGTAAAGTCAGGATCGACCGAAACACGAAACCCAATGCAAGTCAATGGGGCAGCATAGACGGCAGTGAGTGGGGGCCAGGAAAACACCTAGAGTGCCCATTTTAATGTCAAAACCATCCATTCTTCTTAATGAAGCTTGTCAAGCGTAATTTACCTTATAAAAATTGGAAGGCATTTGAAATTGGGGGTCATTTGGCTAAAGTTGTGGTGGGTAGGGCTGGTTCAAGTAATTAGTGGGCCCAGGAAATCTGGACCACGTCACGGCAGTGGAGCAGGGAGAGGTAAGTATTTCAACTTTGCAAGTGCTGTGAACCTGAGCAAGCAGGGGGGGCCCACTCGTTGGCATTGGCACTGGCACAGGGCCCCTCAAAGTACAGCGGTGTGTTTGCACGGCGGGGGCGCCTCCCACCGGCAGCAACACTTTTGCGTACCATGAGAGGCCCTGTGCCAGTGACGTCGCCAACTGGTATTCCTCCCCCCACCTGATGAAGGAACCTGCACTTTCATCTGCACCTTCCTGTTTGTCCCCGTGTAAGGTGGTATGGTATGCGGGAAGGGGGACCTGATTTTCAGCAGGGTCACAATCTTGCAGTGTAGCGTGCACGGGAAATGTTGCGTTATGGGTCAATGTACCAGCAGACTCATCTATCACTAGCTGGGCAATGGGCAGGATGAGGAGGAAACACAGATATAGGCCCAAAGAATAAAGTGGGCTAAATGCAGTTCAAAATTGGTAACACAGGACTAATCAGGGGGCATTGCAGTGGAGGACAACTGGAATGAGAGGCTGACACAGAGAGTAGGCCCAAATCAGTAAGTAGTCGAAATGCAGTTCAAAATTGGCAACAGTAGTAAACAGGCGGTACAGCTTTGTTCAGTGGAGGAGAACAGCAAGGAGTGGCAGACACCGATAGTAGGCCCCAACCCAACTAGTAGGCCAAATGCAGTCTAACATTAACAACTACTTAATGAGCGCCTGAAAACGGAATTTCAGGACAGGAAACCAGGAGAACAGCAAGGAGCGGCAGACACCGATAGTAGGCCCCAAACCAACTAGTACGCCAAATGCAGTTGTTCCGTTTAACCACAATTTAATGAGAGCCTGAAGATAGAAGTTCAGGAAAGGCAACCTGGAGAACACCTTGGAGTGGAACACACCATCTCTCTACACCCCATACCCAATTTGTAGGCCTAATGCAGCGTAGTTTCCAACAACTACTAAACGAGAGCATGATGATCGAAGCATTGGCGAGGAAACCTGGGGAACACCTTGGAGTGGAACACACCATCTCTCTACAGTGGAACACACCATCTCTCTACACCCCATACCCAATTTGTAGGCCTAATGCAGCGTAGTTTCCAACAACTACTAAACGAGAGCCGGAAGATCGAAGCAATGGAGAGGAAACCTGGGGAACACCTTGGAGTGTAACACACCATCTCTCTACACCCCATACCCAATTTGTAGGCCTAATGCAGCGTAGTTTCCAACAACTACTAAACGAGAGCTGGAAGATCGAAGCTCAGGAAAGGCAACCTGGAGAACACCTTGGAGTGGAACACACCATCTCTCTACACCCCATACCCAATTTGTAGGCCCAATGCAGCGTAGTTTCCAACAACTACTAAACGAGAGCCGGAAGATCGAAGCAATGGAGAGGAAACCTGGGGAACACCTTGGAGTGTAACACACCATCTCTCTACACCCCATACCCAATTTGTAGGCCTAATGCAGCGTAGTTTCCAACAACTACTAAACGAGAGCCGGAAGATCGAAGCAATGGAGAGGAAACCTGGGGAACACCTTGGAGTGTAACACACCATCTCTCTACACCCCATACCCAATTTGTAGGCCTAATGCAGCGTAGTTTCCAACAACTACTAAACGAGAGCCGGAAGATCGAAGCAATGGAGAGGAAACCTGGGGAACACCTTGGAGTGGAACACACCATCTCTCTACAGTGGAACACACCATCTCTCTACACCCCATACCCAATTTGTAGGCCTAATGCAGCGTAGTTTCCAACAACTACTAAACGAGAGCCGGAAGATCGAAGCTCAGGAAAGGCAACCTGGGGAACACCTTGGAGTGGAACACACCATCTCTCTACACCCCATACCCAATTTGTAGGCCCAATGCAGCGTAGTTTCCAACAACTACTAAACGAGAGCCGGAAGATCGAAGCTCAGGAAAGGCAACCTGGGGAACACCTTGGAGTGTAACAAACCCTCTCTCTACACCACGGAAGGGCTGATTCTTAGGAAGGAAGGCTGTCGGAAAGAAGCAGGGCGCGTCCGAGGGTGATTATATTCTTATTAGGTATATACTCACCCTCGGACGCGCCCTGCTTCTTTATTTGTAATGAATGTTTATTTGCAATGTGGTTTTGACTTACTCTATTTTTTTGGTAAATAATGATTTTATTATTTTCATTGTTTTGCATCTTCTTGGCAATAATATAAAGAAGACGCGACAGGACAACACTCGGTGGATGCCATATCTATGTTTAAAATTGAAAAAACCTTTCAGTTAACTACTTGCAGGAGAAAGTTATTGTAGCTGGTGGCCATTTTTAGTACTGTACCAGATTTTTGTTGTATGTGTTTGTTTTTAATGTTAAAATGTCTGCATTTGATATCTCTCCAGTATTTTCTTTTTTATAAACAAAATACTTATTTTTATATTTTCTGATGTTGGTTCCAGGGGTACACGGGCAGCAGTGGTGTGGTCAGTGGAGGCCTAGTGGAAGGAGTGACCGCAGACAGGCATCGAAGGCCTAAAATAATAACACATGGCTGTAGGCAATTTTAAATTGGTTCCAGGGGTACACGGGCAGCAGTGGTGTGGTCAGTGGAGGCCTAGTGGAAGGAGTGACCGCAGACAGGCATCGAAGGCCTAAAATAATAACACATGGCTGTAGGCAATTTTAAATTGGTTCCAGGGGTACACGGGCAGCAGTGGTGTGGTCAGTGGAGGCCTAGTGGAAGGATTGACCGCAGACAGGCATCGAAGGCCTAAAATAATAACACATGGCTGTAGGCAATTTTAAATTGGTTCCAGGGGTACACGGGCAGCAGTGGTGTGGTCAGTGGAGGCCTAGTGGAAGGAGTCACCGCAGACAGGCATCGAAGGCCTAAAATAATAACACATGGCTGTAGGCAATTTTAAATTGGTTACAGGGGTACACGGGCAGCAGTGGTGTGGTCAGTGGAGGCCTAGTGGAAGGAGTGACCGCAGACAGGCATCGAAGGCCTAAAATAATAACACATGGCTGTAGGCAATTTTAAATTGGTTCCAGGGGTACACGGGCAGCAGTGGTGTGGTCAGTGGAGGCATAGTGGAAGGAGTCACCGCAGACAGGCATCGAAGGCCTAAAATAATAACACATGGCTGTAGGCAATTTTAAATTGGTTACAGGGGTACACGGGCAGCAGTGGTGTGGTCAGTGGAGGCCTAGTGGAAGGAGTGACCGCAGACAGGCATCGAAGGCCTAAAATAATAACACATGGCTGTAGGCAATTTTAAATTGGTTCCAGGGGTACACGGGCAGCAGTGGTGTGGTCAGTGGAGGCCTAGTGGAAGGAGTCACCGCAGACAGACATCGAAGGCCTAAAATAATAACACATGGCTGTAGGCAATTTTAAATTGGTTACAGGGGTACACGGGCAGCAGTGGTGTGGTCAGTGGAGGCCTAGTGGAAGGAGTGACCGCAGACAGGCATCGAAGGCCTAAAATAATAACACATGGCTGTAGGCAATTTTAAATTGGTTACAGGGGTACACGGGCAGCAGTGGTGTGGTCAGTGGAGGCCTAGTGGAAGGAGTGACCGCAGACAGGCATCGAAGGCCTAACATAACAAAAATGTCAATACAATGGTATTGTCAGTGGCAGGCATTGAAGGATGTCAGCGCATAGACTAAACATTGGTGGAGCTGTGAGATAATTTTGCAAGTGGTAGAGCACTGTTTGAGCTGGGGTGGGGGGAAACTGTCTTGTGGCCGGCGGTACAGGCCCAGGGCCCCTCATATTACAACGGTGTGTCTGACGTTGGGTGCGCACCACCACCGCCAGAGACACTTTATTGTACTAGGAGGGACCCAGTGGCAGTGCCGTCGACCAAAAGCGGGCTCACCCACCTCTTCAGACAAACTGCACTCTCACGGGTGCTGTCGCCAACTGTCGATACCACGGCCCCGTGTGGGGAGTTTGGCCATTTAGTGAGGTGTAAACATGTCGTATGCTGGACAATCAGGTGCAGAAAATTACGAGATTGGAAAAGGCATTCAGAATAGTCCACAGGCAAGACCTTTTCATAGGAAAGCTAGGTGTCAGCCGGGCAAGGTGGGGCAAAAGATTTCGAAATCCAGTTGTGGTTCATTTTAATGAAGGTTAGATCATCTACATTTTGGGTAGCCAGACGAGTCCTTTTTTCTGTTAGTATTGAACCTACAGCACTGAATACTCTTTCTGATAGGACACTAGCTGCCGGGCAAGCAAGCTCCTGCAATGCATATTCTGCCAATTCTGGCCAGGTGTCTAATTTTGATGCCCAGTAATCAAATGGGAATGACGGTTGAGGGAGAACATCGATAAGGGATGAAAAATAGTTTGTAACCATACTGGACAAATGTTGTCTCCTGTCACTTTGAATTGATGCTGCAGTACCTGTCCTGTCTGCGGTCATAGCAAAATCACTCCACAACCTGGTCAGAAAACCCCTCTGGCCAACGCCACTTCTGATTTCTGCCCCTCTAACTCCTCTGGTCTGCTGGCCCCTGCAGCTCGTGTGAGAACGATCACGGGCGCTGTGTGCAGGGAATGCCAGAAGCAAACGGTCAACAAGAGTTGATTGTTTGGTTGCTAATATTAGTTCCAAGTTCTCATGTGGCATTATATTTTGCAATTTGCCTTTATAGCGAGGATCAAGGAGGCAGGCCAACCAGTAATCGTCATCATTCATCATTTTAGTTATGCGTGTGTCCCTTTTGAGGATACGTAAGGCATAATCCGCCATGTGGGCCAAAGTTCCAGTTCTCAAATCTGCGGTTGTGCTTGGTTGAGGGGCAGTTTCAGGCAAATCCACGTCACTTGTGTCCCTCAAAAAACCAGAACCCGGCCTTGCCACGCCACCAATTTCCAGTGGCCCCGGAAAAGCTTCCTCATTAAAAATATAATCATCCCCATCATCCTCCTCGTCCTCCTCCTCCTCTTCGCCCGCTACCTCGTCCTGTACACTGCCCTGGCCAGACAACGGCTGACTGTCATCAAGGCTTTCCTCTTCCTCAGCTGCAGACGCCTGATCCTTTATGTGCGTCAAACTTTGCATCAGCAGACGCATTAGGGGGATGCTCATGCTTATTATGGCGTTGTCTGCACTAACCAGCCGTGTGCATTCCTCAAAACACTGAAGGACTTGACACATGTCTTGAATCTTCGACCACTGCACACCTGACAACTCCATGTCTGCCATCCTACTGCCTGCCCGTGTATGTGTATCCTCCCACAAAAACATAACAGCCCGCCTCTGTTCACACAGTCTCTGAAGCATTTGCAGTGTTGAGTTCCACCTTGTTGCAACGTCTATGATTAGGCGATGCTGGGGAAGGTTCAAAGAACGCTGATAGGTCTGCATACGGCTGGAGTGTACGGGCGAACGGCGGATATGTGAGCAAAGTCCACGCACTTTGAGGAGCAGGTCGGATAACCCCGGATAACTTTTCAGGAAGCACTGCACCACCAGGTTTAAGGTGTGAGCCAGGCAAGGAATGTGTTTCAGTTGGGAAAGGGAGATGGCAGCCATGAAATTCCTTCCGTTATCACTCACTACCTTGCCTGCCTCAAGATCTACAGTGCCCAGCCACGACTGCGTTTCTTTCTGCAAGAACTTGGACAGAACTTCCACGGTGTGTCTGTTGTCGCCCAAACACTTCATAGCCAATACAGCCTGCTGACGTTTGCCAGTAGCTGACCCATAATGGGAGACCTGGTGTGCAACAGTGGCAGCTGCGGATGGAGTGGTTGTGCGACTGCGGTCTGTGGACGAGCTCTCGCTTCTGCAGGAGGACGAAGAGGAGGAGGAGGGGGTGCGAACGGCTACAGCCAATTGTTTCCTAGACCGTGGGCTAGGCAGAACTGTCCCAAACTTGCTGTCCCCTGTGGACCCTGCATCCACCACATTTACCCAGTGTGCCGTGATGGACACGTAACGTCCCTGGCCATGCCTACTGGTCCATGCATCTGTTGTCAGGTGCACCTTTGTGCTCACAGATTGCCTGAGTGCATGGACGATGCGCTCTTTAACATGCTGGTAGAGGGCTGGGATGGCTTTTCTGGAAAAAAAGTGTCGACTGGGTAGCTCGTAGCGTGGTACAGCGTAGTCCATCAGGGCTTTGAAAGCTTCGCTTTCAACTAACCGGTAGGGCATCATCTCTAACGAGATTAGTCTAGCTATGTGTGCGTTCAAACCCTGTGTACGCGGATGCGAGGCTAAGTACTTCCGTTTTCTAACCATAGTCTCATGTAGGGTGAGCTGGACTGGAGAGCTGGAGATCGTGGAACTAGCGGGGGTGCCGGTGGACATGGCAGACTGAGAGACGGTGGGAGATGGTATTGTTGCCGCCGGTGCCCTAGATGCAGTGTTTCCTACTACAAAACTGGTGATTCCCTGACCCTGACGGCTTTGGCCTGGCAAAGAAACCTGCACAGATACTGCAGGTGGTGCAGAAAATGGTGGCCCTACACTGCCGGAAGGGATGTTGCGTTGCTGACTAGCTTCATTGGCCGAGGGTGCTACAACCTTAAGGGACGTTTGGTAGTTAGTCCAGGCTTGCAAATGCATGGTGGTTAAATGTCTATGCATGCAACTTGTATTGAGACTTTTCAGATTCTGTCCTCTGCTTAAGGTAGTTGAACATTTTTGACAGATGACTTTGCGCTGATCAATTGGATGTTGTTTAAAAAAATGCCAGACTGCACTCTTTCTAGCATCGGATACCTTTTCAGGCATTGCAGACTGAGCTTTAACCGGATGGCCACGCTGTCCTCCAACAGGTTTTAGCTTTGCCACGCGTTTTGGGCAAGATACGGGCCCGGCAGATGGAACCTGTTGCGATGTTGATGCCTGCTGCGGCCCCTCCTCCTCCGCTTCAGAACTGCGGCCGCCTGCACCCTGTTCCCCCAATGGCTGCCAATCGGGGTCAAGAACTGGGTCATCTATTACCTCTTCTTGTAGCTCGTGTGCAACTTCGTCTGTGTCACCGTGTCGGTCGGTGGTATAGCGTTCGTGATGGGGCAACATAGTCTCATCAGGGTCTGATTCTTGATCAGCACCCTGCGAGGGCAATGTTGTGGTCTGAGTCAAAGGACCAGCATAGTAGTCTGGCTGTGGCTGTGCATCAGTGCACTCCATGTCAGATTCAACTTGTAATGGGCATGGACTGTTAACTGCTTCACTTTCTAAGCCAGGGACGGTATGTGTAAAGAGCTCCATGGAGTAACCCATTGTGTCGCCTGCTGCATTCTTCTCTGTTGTTGTTTTTGCTGAAGAGGACAAGGAAGCGACTTGTCCCTGACCGTGAACATCCATTAACGACGCGCTGCTTTGACATTTACCAGTTTCACGAGAGGAGGCAAAAGAGCTAGAGGCTGAGTCAGCAAGATAAGCCAAAACTTGCTCTTGCTGCTCCGGCTTTAAAAGCGGTTTTCCTACTCCCAGAAAAGGGAGCGTTCGAGGCCTTGTGTAGCCAGACGACGAACCTGGCTCCACAGCTCCAGACTTAGGTGCAATATTTTTTTTCCCACGACCAGCTGATGCTCCACCACTACCACTACCCTCATTACCAGCTGACAATGAACGCCCCCGGCCAAGACCTCTTCCACCATACTTCCTCATTGTTTTAAAAACGTAAACAAACTAACGGTTTTTGTTGCTGTCACACAAATTACACGGTGAGCTATAACTTCAGTATGATTTAGCTACCCCTTTACAGGTGAGTGAGACCACAACGAAAATCAGGCACAATGTTACACACTCTGTTGTTGGTGGCAACAAATGAGAGAGATGCCACACACGCAGGACTGTCACTGAAGCACAAATGTAAATATTAATCTCCCACTGATTTGATTTTTTTTTTTTTTTCAGGGAGACTTTAGGAAAAGAAAAAAATAGAATAAAATGATTTTTTCAGGAAGAATTTAGAAACCAAAGAAAATAAAATGATTTTTTCAGGGAGAATTTAGAAAACATGGCCCACTGAGTGAGAGATGACGCACACAGGAGTCAGGAGTGGCACACAAGCCCAGAGGCCAATATTTATCTCCCACTGATTGATGTAGTGATTTTTTCAGGTAGATTTTGGAACCCAAATCAAGCTAAAAAAAATAATAGGCTTTCTATGGCCCACAATTGGAGAGAGAGAGAGAGAGATGGCACACCCAGGAGTCAAGACTGGCACACAAGCAGAAAGGGCAATATTAATCTCCCACTGATTTGTTTTTTTTTTTTTTTTTTTTTTCAGGGAGACTTTAGGAAAAAAAAATAGAATAAAATGATTTTTTCAGGAAGAATTTAGAAACCAAATAAAATAAATTGATTTTTTCAGGGAGAATTTAGAAAACAAATAAAACAAAAAAAGGCTTTCTATGGCCCACTGAGTGAGAGATGACGCACACAGGAGTCAGGAGTGGCACACAAGCCCAGAGGCCAATATTTATCTCCCACTGATTGATGTAGTGATTTTTTCAGGTAGATTTTGGAACCCAAATCAAGCTAAAAAAATAATAGGCTTTCTATGGCCCACAATTCGAGAGAGAGAGAGAGAGATGGCACACCCAGGAGTCAAGACTGGCACACAAGCAGAAAGGGCAATATTAATCTCCCACTGATTTGTTTTTGTTTTTTGTTTTTCAGGGAGACTTTAGGAAAAAAAAATAGAATAAAATGATTTTTTCAGGAAGAATTTAGAAACCAAATAAAATAAAATGATTTTTTCAGGGAGAATTTAGAAAACAAATAAAACAAAAAAAGGCTTTCTATGGCCCACTGAGTGAGAGATGACGCACACAGGAGTCAGGAGTGGCACACAAGCCCAGAGGCCAATATTTATCTCCCACTGATTGATGTAGTGATTTTTTCAGGTAGATTTTGGAACCCAAATCAAGCTAAAAAAATAATAGGCTTTCTATGGCCCACAATTGGAGAGAGAGAGAGAGATGGCACACCCAGGAGTCAAGACTGGCACACAAACAGAAAGGGCAATATTAATCTCCCACTGATTTGTTTTTGTTTTGTTTTTTTCAGGGAGACTTTAGGAAAAAAAAAATAGAATAAAATGATTTTTTCAGGAAGAATTTAGAAACCAAAGAAAATAAAATGATTTTTTCAGGCAGAATTTAGAAAACAAATAAAACAAAAAAAGGCTTTCTATGGCCCACTGAGTGAGAGATGACGCACACAGGAGTCAGGAGTGGCACACAAGCCCAGAGGCCAATATTTATCTCCCACTGATTGATGTAGTGATTTTTTCAGGTAGATTTTGGAACCCAAATCAAGCTAAAAAAATAATAGGCTTTCTATGGCCCACAATTGGAGAGAGAGAGAGAGAGATGGCACACCCAGGAGTCAAGACTGGCACACAAGCAGAAAGGGCAATATTAATCTCCCACTGATTTGTTTTTTTTGTTTTTTTTTCAGGGAGACTTTAGGAAAAAAAAAATAGAATAAAATGATTTTTTCAGGAAGAATTTAGAAACCAAATAAAATAAAATGATTTTTTCAGGGAGAATTTAGAAAACAAATAAAACAAAAAAAGGCTTTCTATGGCCCACTGAGTGAGAGATGACGCACACAGGAGTCAGGAGTGGCACACAAGCCCAGAGGCCAATATTTATCTCCCACTTTTTTTTTTTTGTTCCAGGGAAAATTTATAAACCCAATAAAAAAAATAATAAATAGGCTTTCTATGGCCCACTATCTGAGAGACAGAGAGAGATGGCACGCTTAGGACTGGCACACAAGCCCAAAGGCCAATATTAATCTCCCTTTTTTTTTTAAGGGAGAATTTATAAAACCAAAAAAAAAAAAATAAATAGGCTTTCTATGGCCCACTATTTGTGAGAGAGATGGCACGCTCAGGACTGGCACACAAGCCCAGAGGCCAATATTAATCTCCCACTTTTTTTTTTTTTCCAGGGAAAATTTATAAACCCAATAAAAAAAAAAATAAATAAATAGGCTTTCTATGGCCCACTATCTGAGAGAGAGAGATGGCACGCTTAGGACTGGCACACAAGCCCAAAGGCCAATATTAATCTCCCACTGATTGATTTATTGATTTTTTCAGGTAGAATTTAGAACCCAAATAAAGCAAAAAAAAAAAAAAATGGGCTTTCTATGGCCCACTGAGTGAGTGATGATGCACACAGGAGTCAGGAGTGGCACACAAGCCCTGAGGCCAATATTTTTCTCCCACTGATTGATGTAGTGATTTTTTCAGGTAGATTTTAGAACCAAAATCAAGCAAAAAAATAAATAGGCTTTCTATGGCCCACTGAGTGAGTGATGATGCACACAGGAGTCAAGAGTGGCACATAAGCCCTGAGGCCAATATTTTTCTCCCACTGATTGATGTAGTGATTTTTTCAGGTAGATTTTATAACCCAAATCAAGCAAAAAAATAAATAGGCTTTCTATGGCCCACTGAGTGAGAGATGACACAGACAGGGATGGCACTCTAGCAGAAATGTCAATCTTAATCTCCCACAAAAAAAAAAAAAAAAACAGGGAGTGTCCTTCAATTACTATCTCCCTGCAGTAATCTCAGCCAGGTATGGCAGGCAGCAATAAGGAGTGGACTGATGCACAAATTAAATAAAAAGTGTGTACAAACCAAAAAGATAGCTGTGCAGAAAGGAAGGAACAAGAGGATTTGTGCTTTGAAAAAAGCAGTTGGTTTGCACAGCGGCGTACACACAGCAATGCAGCTATCAGGGAGCCTTCTAGGGCAGCCCAATGAGCTACAGCGCTGAGGGGGAAAAAAAAAAATGTAGCTTCCACTGTCCCTGCACACCGAAGGTGGTGTTGGGCAGTGGAAATCGCTACAGCACAAGCGGTTTGGGGGTTAATGGACCCTGCCTAACGCTATCCCTGCTTCTGACGAAGCAGCAGCAACCTCTCCCTAAGCTCAGATCAGCAGCAGTAACATGGCGGTCGGCGGGAACTCCCCTTTATAGCCCCTGTGACGCCGCAGACAGCAAGCCAATCACTGCAATGCCCTTCTCTAAGATGGTGGGGACCAGGACCTATGTCATCACGCTGCCCACACTCTGCGTTTACCTTCATTGGCTGAGAAATGGAGCTTTTCGCGTCATTGAAACGCGACTTTGGCGCGAAAGTCGCGTACCGCATGGCCGACCCCGCACAGGGGTCGGATCGGGTTTCATGAAACCCGACTTTGCCAAAAGTCGGCGACTTTTGAAAATGAACGACCCGTTTCGCTCAACCCTAATAATGACTGTGAGTTAAGTTGAAAAGACAAACGTAGAGATGAAATAGATTTAGCAAAGTGAGGCCCGACTTACTAAACAGAGCGAGGATAGGAAAGGTAACTTTGCGGTCAACACAAAACCCTACAAACAACCACGCAAAGGGGGCAAAAAGACCCTCCGTACCGAACTAACGGCACGGAGGTACACCCTCTGCGTCCCAGAGCTTCCAGCAAGCAAGAAAAAACAAATAGACAAGCTGGAAAGAAAAAAACAGCAAACAAAATAGCAAAGCGGAACTTAGCTATGCAGAGCAGCAGGCCACAGGAACGATCCAGGAGGAAACAGGTCCAATACTAGAACATTGACATGAAACTTTCTGCACACCAAAGAGACACTTTGATCCCTTCACAAACAATGAATTAGCACGCAGGACCTGAAACACCGTTCTGACCTGCTTCACATGAGACTCCCAATCATCCGAGAAGATCAAAATGTCATCCAAGTACACAATCAGGAATTTATCCAGGTACTCTCGGAAGATGTCATGCATAAAGGACTGAAACACTGATGGAGCATTGGCAAGTCCGAAAGGCATTACTAGATACTCAAAATGGCCCTCGGGCGTATTAAATGCAGTTTTCCATTCATCGCCTCGCTTAATACGCACAAGATTATACGCACCACGAAGATCTATCTTGGTGAACAAACTGGCCCCCTTAATCCGAGCAAACAAATCAGATAACAACGGCAAGGGGTACTGAAATTTAACCGTGATCTTATTTAGAAGGCGGTAATCTATACAAGGTCTCAGCGAACCATCCTTCTTGGCTACAAAAAAGAACCCTGCTCCTAATGGCGACGAAGATGGGCGAATATGCCCCTTCTCCAAGGACTCCTTCACATAACTCCGCATAGCAGCGTGCTCAGGCAAAGACAAATTAAACAGTCGACCTTTTGGGAATTTACTACCAGGAATCAAATCGATAGCACAATCACAATCCCTATGCGGAGGTAGGGTATCGGACTTGGGCTCATCAAATACATCCCGGTAATCAGACAAGAACTCTGAAACCTCAGAAGGGCTGGATGACGAAATAGTCAGAAATGGGACATCACCATGTACCCCCTTACAACCCCAGCTGGACACAGACATGGATTTCCAATCTAATACTGGATTATGGACTTGTAGCCATGGCAACCCCAACACGACCACATCATGCAGATTATGCAACACCAGAAAGCGAATAACCTCCTGATGTGCAGGAGCCATGCACATGGTCAGCTGGGTCCAGTACTGAGGCTTATTCTTGGCCAAAGGCGTAGCGTCAATTCCTCTCAATGGAATAGGACACTGCAAGGGCTCCAAGAAAAACCCACAACGCCTAGCATACTCCAAGTCCATCAAATTCAGGGCAGCGCCTGAATCCACAAATGCCATGACAGAATACGATGACAAAGAGCAGATCAAGGTAATGGACAAAAGAAATTTTGACTGTACCGTACCAATGGTGGCAGACCTAGCGAACCGCTTAGTGCGCTTAGGACAATCAGAGATAGCATGAGTGGAATCACCACAGTAGAAACACAGCCCATTCCGACGTCTGTGTTCTTGCCGTTCAACTCTGGTCAAAGTCCTATCGCACTGCATAGGCTCAGGTTTAAGCTCAGGTAATACCGCCAAATGGTGCACAGATTTACGTTCACGCAAGCGTCGACCGATCTGAATAGCCAAAGACATAGACTCATTCAAACCAGCAGGCATAGGAAATCCCACCATGACATCCTTAAGGGCTTCAGAGAGACCCTTTCTGAAAATAGCTGCGAGCGCACCTTCATTCCATTGAGTGAGTACGGACCACTTTCTAAATTTCTGATAATATACCTCTATATCATCCTGAGCCTGACACAGAGCCAGCAAATTCTTCTCTGCCTGATCCACTGAATTAGGTTCATCGTACAGCAATCCGAGCGCCAGAAAAAACGCATCGATATTACTTAAAGCAGGATCTCCTGGCGCAAGAGAAAATGCCCAGTCCTGAGGGTCGCCACGTAAAAAAGAAATAATGATCAAAACTTGTTGAACTGGGTCACCAGAGGAGCGAGGTTTCAAGGCCAGAAATAGTTTACAGTTATTTTTGAAACTCAGAAATTTAGTTCTATCTCCAAAAAACAAATCATGAATAGGAATTCTTGGTTCTAACATAGATTTCTGATCAATAGTGTCTTGAATCTTTTGTACTCTTGCCGAGAGCTGATCCACACATGAAGACAGACCTTTAATGTCCATCGCTACACCTGTGTACTGAACCACCCAAATGTCTAGGGGAAAAAAAAGGCAAAACACAGTGCAGAGAAAAAAAAATGGTCTCAGAACTTCTTTTTTCCCTCTATTGAGAATCATTAGTACTTTAGGCTTCCAGTACTGTTATGATGAGGTAATTCAGTACCACAATGGACATAGAAGTCAGAGCACATACAGTGATCTGACAATAACCCAAAAACATAGAACGAGCTCTGAGACATGGGAACTCTGCTGACCGCAATCCCTAATCCTCTCCAACCACACTAGAGGCAGCCGTGGATTGCGCCTAACGCTCCCTATGCAACTCGGCACAGCCTGAGAAACTAGCTAGCCTGAAGATAGAAAATAAGCCTACCTTGCCTCAGAGAAATACCCCAAAGGAAAAGGCAGCCCCCACATATAATGACTGTGAGTTAAGATGAAAAGACAAACGTAGAGATGAAATAGATTTAGCAAAGTGAGGCCTGACTTACTAAACAGAGCGAGGACAGGAAAGGTAACTTTGCGGTCAACACAAAACCCTACAAACAACCACGCAAAGGGGGCAAAAAGACCCTCCATACTGAACTAACGGCACGGAGGTACACCCTCTACGTCCCAGAGCTTCCAGCAAGCAAGAAAAAACAAATAGACAAGCTGGAAAGAAAAAAACAGCAAACAAAATAGCAAAGCGGAACTTAGCTATGCAGAGCAGCAGGCCACAGGAACGATCCAGGAGGAAACAGGTCGAATACTAGAACATTGACTGGAAGCCAGGATCAAAGCACTAGGTGGAGTTAAATAGAGCAGCACCTAACGACTTCACCACATCACCTGAGGAAGGAAACTCAGAAGCCGCAGTACCACTCTCCTCCACTAACGGAAGCTCACAGAGAGAATCAGCCGAAGTACCACTTGTGACCACAGGAGGGAGCTCTGCCACAGAATTCACAACAGCTATCATCTTGTTCCTCACAGCTTCTGTCCTGCAAGACTGCCTTCTTAGTTGCAATTTCTACTGCAAGACGAGTGGGGGATATACAAGCCCTTTCAATTAGAGAACCTTATCTTACCATTAGAAATGATTCCATTGTGTTCCGACCAGATCCATGTTTTCTTCCGAAAGTAGTGTCAGAATTTCATCGATCACAGGATTTAGTCCTCCCATTGTTCTGTCACAATCCTTCAAATCCGGAAGTACACAGATTTCGGGGTCTTGCCTTTGGCCGAAAGGTTCTTCAGGCTGTGGTCCCTCCCTAAATAAAGAATTGGTTGGCATTCCTCCTGCGCTGTCGTGGAAGGCTAGTAGAGAAAATAGAATTATTCTTACCGTTAATTCGGTTTCTAGGAGCCTTCCACGACAGCATTAATTCCCTCCCGATGTTCTTGGATATTTTTTCTGAGAACCTAAAAGGTGGGTTCAGTTGTAATAATAATAATAATAATAATCTTTATTTATATAGCGCCAACATATTCCGCAGCACTTTACAGTTTAACAGTTTCAAACACAAAAGTCATAAGTAACAACGTTAACAATACAATAATTAAAGCAAAATAAGACAACCCTGCTCGTGAGAGCTTACAATCTACAATGAGGAGGGGGAGATACAAAGTACAGGTGTGTATTTACAATGATGTATTTACAATCATGGTCCAGCCATCTTCCTTTTAGGAAGGAGAAAGCAAAAGCCGGCAATTGAATTACCGGCTTTCTGCTATCTCGCGCTGTATGAAGTAATAATATATATACATATATGTGTCTACTGACATATATAGAGAGAGAGAGAGAGAGAGAGACAGTATATATGTTTTTTGTTTTTTTAACACATGGATCCCTTGTATAGCCGTATGTCGGTTTTGCAAGCCTGCGATAAAAACACGCAGTACGGATGACATACGGATTACATACGGAGGATGCCATGCGCAAAAAACGGTGACACATCCTGCCTACAGAGGAGCTATGGACCACTATTTTGGGGACTTTTCAGCTTATTACGGCCGTAATATACGGACCGTATTGTTTTACGCTGTGTGTGACGCCGGCCTAAGGGTTATGGAGGCCACTGTGCTCTTAGGAACCTTGAGTACTGCAGAAATTCTTTTGGAACCTTCGCCAGATCTGTGCCTTGCCACAAGTCTGTCTCTGAGCTCCTTGGCCATTTTTTTTTCCCTTTTTTAATAAATTTGCAAAAATTTCTACATTTCTGTTTTTTCAGTCAAGATGGGGTGCAGAGTGTACAATAATGTGAAAAAAATAAACGTTTTAAAATTAACCAAATGGCTGCAATGAAACAGAGTGATGAATTTAAAGGGGTCTGAATACTTTCCCTATCCATTGTATTCCTATACAATATGCATTTGTGTGTACATGATACATAACTGGACTTTCTCTCATTATAACCTTAAATCCTTTGGCGCACGAAAGTCATAGGACCCTTTTCTGGGTACGGCTTATCTTGTCCCTGTGAGTTAGGTTTTTTTCAGATATTTCAAGTGCAGAGAGAAAACACATTTTATCACACAGAATATATCTGTCAGCATAAAACCATCTGTATGTAATGATGTGTCCAGAAACAATAAAAAAGAGAAAACAGAAATTCAATTCAAATTTCTATTACCTTTACTAAACCATATTGTACATATTTTTTAATCACATAAAAATGAACATTTACTATCAGTTAACAACATTTATTTTTTGTGGTGGAGAGTCTGAGGGGTAGGGTTAAACATTTATTACTATATTTAAAAAAAAAACTACATTGTTAATTCTCTTTGACTCTCTGTAATTTGGGTACTTCTTATTTTAGTTTGCATTTTGAAGTACTGCTATGCAGCTATAGCTTTTTTCCTTTAGTCTATCTCTACAATTGTGTTTGCACAGTTTATACATAACGTGGAATAAAGGATGGTGTTACAGACATCAACATAGTCTTATGGGATCATTTGTAATACATTAGCGCAAAGCATTGACCACATTACTAATCCAATCACACGCTTGTTATTGATCCTATTTTGAGGAACCTGCTGTGGAGAACTATTTATTAATACCCAGTCAATTATGCTTAATTGGCTTATGAAATAAGCCAAACATTTTGGTTTCCCCTTAAGCCTGTAATCAATGCTTCCTTTAAGTTTTGAATGTAGATACTAATTTCTTCAGTCTTTATCTGGTTTGTCATATGATTGTAAAAATGCTTTAAAGCGAGCAATTTGCTACATATCATTTTCAGTAGTAATGAAGTATTTGCTGATATATTTGATAAGAAAAATATTCCTTTTCACCCATGCCCACAATTCACAATAAATAACATGTCTAAAGATATTTGATGATATATTTGATGATAAGAAAAATATTCCTTTTCACCCATGCAGACAATTCACAATAAATATCATGTCTAAAGATGTCTTTAAAATTATTTAGAAGATTATAAACATGATATAGTGTTAAACATAAATATTGGGGATGAGCGAGCACTAAAATGCTCGGATGCCCATTACTCTGCCCATTACTCGAACCTAACAATTCCTAGCATTTTTCCAGCATAGACTACAAGGAGGTCTGGGGGCCAATGAAAATGTTGAAATAGATGGAAAAAGTACAGAATGGAAGGAGAACAGCATGAGGAATACTCTTGGAAGCATGTCTGACTTGCAAGTCCCTGCTGTAAACAATGGTGTCACTCTTTTACTACACGTTAACCCCTTAACCCCTTCATGACCCAGCCTATTTTGACCTTAATAACCTGGCTGTTTTTTGCAATTCTGACCAGTGTCCCTTTATGAGGTAATAACTCAGGAACACTTCAACGAATGCTAGCGGTTCTGAGATAGTTTTTTTCGTGACATATTGGGATTCATGATAGTCGTAAATTTAGGTCGATAATTTTTGCGTTTATTTGTGAAAAAAATGGAAATTTGGTGAAAATTTCACAATTTTCAAGTTTGAATTTTTATTCTGTTAAAAGAGAGAGTTATGTGACACAAAATAGTTAATAAATAATATTACCCACATGTCTACTTTACATCAGCACAATTTTGAAAACAATTTTTTTTTTGCTAGGAAGTTATAAGGGTTAAAATTTGACCAGCGATTTCTCATTTTTACAACAAAATTTACAAAACCATTTTTTTTAGGGACCACCTCACATTTCAAGTTAGTTTGAGGGGTCTATATGGCTGAAAATACACAAAAGTGACAACATTCTAAAAACTACACCACTCAAGGTACTTAAAACCACATTCAAGAAGTTTATTAACCCTTCGGGTGCTTCACAGCAGCAGAAGCGACATGGAAGGAAAAACTGAACATTTAACTTTTTAGTCACAAAAATAATGTTTTAGCAACCATTTTTTTATTTTCCCAGGGGTAAAAAGAGAAACTAGACACCAAAATGTATTGAACAATTTGTCCTGAGTACGCCGATACCCCATATGTGGGGGGGAAACCACTGTTTGGGCACACAACAGGGCTCGGAAGGGAAGGAGCGCCATTTGACTTTTTCAATGAAAAATTGGCTCCAATCTTTAGCAGACACCATGTCGCATTTGGAGAGCCCCTGTGTGCCTAAACATTGGAGCTCCCCCACAAGTGACCCCATTTTGGAATCTAGACCCCCCAAGGAGCTTATCAAGATTCAAGATGCATAGTGAGCACTTTGATCCCCCAGATGCTTCACAAATTGATCCGTAAAAATGAAAAAGTCCTTTTTTTTCACAAAAAATTTATTTTAGCCTCAATTGTTTCATTTTCACATGGGTAACAGGATAAAAATGAATCCTAAAATGTGTTGGGCAATTTCTCTTGAGTACATCGATACCTCATATGTGGTCACAAACCACTGTTTGTGCACACGGCAAGGCTCGGAAGGGAAGGAGCGCCATTTGACTTTTGAATGAAAAATTACCTCCAATCATTAGCGGACACCATGTCGCGTTTGGAGAGCTCCTGTGAGCCTAAACATTGGAGCTCCCCCACATGTTACCCCAATTTGGAAACTAGACCCCCCAAGGAACTTATCTAGATGCATATTGAGCACTTTGAACCCCCAGGTGCTTCACAAATTGATCCGTAAAAATGAAAAAGTACTTTTTTTTCACAAAAAAATTATTTTAGCCTCAATTTGTTCATTTCCACATGAGCAACAGGATAAAATGGATCCTAAAATTTAATGGGCAATTTCTCCTGAGTACACTGATACCTCACATGTGGGGGTAAATTGCTGTTTGAGCACACGGCAGGGCTCGGAAGGGAAGGAGCGCCATTTGACTTTTTGAATGAAAAATTAGCTCCAATCGTTAGCGGACACCATGTCGTGTTTGGAGAGCCTCTGTGTGCCTAAACATTGGAGCTCCCCCACATGTGACGCCATTTTGGAAACTAGACCTCCCATGGAACTAATCTTGATGTGCGGTGACCACTTTAAATCCTCAAGTGCTTCACAGAAGTTTATAACGCAGAGCCAGGAAAATAAAAAATAATTTTTCTTTCCTCAAAAATGATGTTTTAGCAAGCAATTTTTTATTTTCACAAGGGTAACATGAGCAATTGGACCCCAATAGTTGTTGCCCAGTTTGTCCTGAGTACACTGATATCCCATATGTGGGGGTAAACCACTGGGCACACATCGGGGCTCAGAAGGGAAGTAGTGACTTTTGAAATGCAGACTTTGATGGAATGGTCTGCGGGTGTCACGTTGCATTTGCAGAGCCCTTGATGTGCCTATTCAGTAGAAACCCCCCACAAGTGACCCCATTTTGGAAACTAGACCCCCAAGGAACTTATCTAGATATGTGGTGAGCACTTTGAACCCCCAAGTGTTTCACAGAAGTTTACAATGCAGAGCCGTGAAAATGAAAAATAACATTTTCTTTCATCAAAAATGATGTTTTAGCAAGCAATTTTTTATTTTCACAAGGGTAACAGGAGAAATTGGACCCCAATAATTGTTGCCCAGTTTGTCCTGAGTATGCTGGTACCCCATTTGTGGGGGTAAACCACTGTTTGGGTGCACGTCGGGGCTCGGGAGGGAGGGAGCACCATTTGACTTTTTGAATGCAAGATTGACTGGAATCAATGGTGGCGCGGTGTTGCGTTTGGAGACCCCTGATGTGCCTAAACAGTGGAAACCCCTCAATTCTAACTCCAACACTAACCCCAACACACCCCTAAACCTAATCACAACCCTAACCCCAACACACCCCTAACCACAACCCTAACCCCAGCACACCCCATAACCCTAATCCTAACCCTAATCCCAACCCTAACCCCAACACACCCCTAACCCTAACCATAACCCTAACCACAGCCTAATCTTAACCCTATTTGCAACCCTAGTCCTAATTCCAACCCTAAACCTAAGGCTATGTGCCCACATTGCGGATTCGTGTGAGATTTTTCCGCACCATTTTTGAAAAATCCGCAGGTAAAAGGCACTGCATTTTACCTGCGGATTTACCGCGGATTTCCAGTGTTTTTTGTGCGGATTTCACCTGCGGATTCCTATTGAGGAACAGGTGTAAAACGCTGCGGAATCCGCACAAAGAATTGACATGTTGTGGAAATTACAACACAGCGTTTCCGCGCGGTATTTTCCGCACCATGGGCACAGCGGATTTGATTTTCCATTGGTTTACATGGTACTGTAAACCTGATGGAAAACTGCTATGAATCCGCAGCGGCCAATCCGCTGCGGATCCGCAGCCAAATCCGCACCGTGTGCACATAGCCTAATTCTAACCCTAACCCTATTTCTAACCCTAATTCTAGCCATAAACCTAACCCTAACCCTAGTGGGGCAAAAAAATATTTTCTTAATTTAATTATTGTCCCTACCTATTTATTATTTTTTTATTTTGATCGCTGTGATAGAGCCTAACACAGTAATCAAAATGTACCTGTAACGAATCTGCCTACAGGCAGATTCGGCGGTCGCACTGCGCATGCGCCCGCCATTTTGGAAGATGGCGGCACCCATGGAACAGATGGACGGACACTGGTAGGGACACAGGAGGTCGGTAAGTATGAGGGGGGAATCAGACAGCGGGGGGGAGATCGGACTGCAGGGGGAGCGGACAGGAAGCCGGAGGGGATCGGAGGACACTAGATGACAGGACGGAGGGGAGGAGATCGGTGGAGGTGGCGGGGGGCAGATCGCGATCTCCAGCTATGGCTGATGCTATTGCAGCATCGGCCATGGCTGGATTGTAATATTTCACCAATTTTCATTGGTGAAATATTACTAACGCTCTGATTGAAAGTGAAATTGAAACGTCACTTTCAACAGCCAATCAGAGCGATCGTAGCCACGGGGGGGGCGAAGCCTCCCCCCCTGGGCTCAAGAACAACTCCACCAGTCCCTGCAGGTGGGGTGAAATTACAGTTAACCCTTTCACCCGGCCTGCAGGAGCACGATCCGACCATGACGCATACGCTGCGTTATAGGTCGGATTCGCACAGGTTTTCATGACGCATACGGTGTGTCAAAGGTTGGGAAGGGGTTAACCCTCTAGATGTAGAAGAAGGAGAATTAAGTGATTTTTCACAAACCCTGAAAACGTCAAAAAATCTAATACCCGGCCAAGCCAAAAATGGCTGATTTTCAGCCAAAATTTTTTTTCTACAAATGAAACACACACTATGACCCCTCTTTGGGAACTCTTTTGGGATGCTTTCCAACATAGTTTTAACCCTCTAGATGTAGAAGTAGGAGAATTAAGTGATATTTCACAAAACCTGAAAACGTCAAAAAATCGAATACCTGGCAAAGCAAAAAATGGCTGATTGTTAGGGGTCGAGTTCCTGCCTCTGCACAGGGGGAATTTCGAGCCATCTCCACTGCAGTCTCCCTTTCTAATCCTGCCGCAGTGGAGCCTGCTCAGCGGAGGCGTCGGTCCCAGTCTCATGCTCGGTCTGACACTGTGGAAAGGGTTACTGTTGTCCATCCAGCTTCTGCCATTGTAGCCAGTACTGGTCAGCAGCGAGCAGACGTCTTCTGAGCATGCCCAGGGTAAGATCTCTCATTGGAGATCAAAGGTCACATGCTCAGGTACTGTAGCAAATCCTCAACGTCTGTGGCAGCCTCTCATTGGTCCTGTACTTGCTGCAGCTATAAGAGGTGCGCATGACCGCACGGAAATGCGCTAGTATCAATTTATGTATGAGCTCAGCGCCAGTGTGGTCATGTTTGTATGCAGTCAGGGACCCGGCTGAAATAAGCTCCTAGAATTCTGGCACCTCCGGCGAGGAGTTTCATGTTTGCATTTCACTGCATGACCACCATCTGCTCTACTAAGTAGCTGTGTTCCTCTGTGAGCCAAACAGGGCACAGCGTTATCTTTGCTTACCGACTCTGTGAAGTAACAG
This sequence comes from Ranitomeya imitator, assembly GCF_032444005.1. Taxonomy (NCBI): domain Eukaryota; kingdom Metazoa; phylum Chordata; class Amphibia; order Anura; family Dendrobatidae; genus Ranitomeya; species Ranitomeya imitator. The sequence continues at coordinate 310,590,427 of NC_091286.1, forward strand.
AGTCTGTTTATACTACTATATTGTACCGCCATACTGTATCTAGCTGCAGGTGCTTTCCTGCACGGTGGACCCTGGGTTACGAACGCACCAACTTCTAATAAATATATATTCGGTGCCTTCCGCCAACCCTAACATTGATTTTTAGCCAAATTTTTTTTTCCACAAATCAAACACTCACTATAACCCCTCTTTGGGAACTCTTTTGGGATGCTTTCCAACATAGTTTTAAACCTCTAGATGTACAAGTAGGAGAATTAAGTGATTTTTTACAAAACCTGAAAACGTCAAAAAATCTAATACCTGGCCAAGCCACAATTTTTTTTTTCCCAAAAATCAAACACACAGTATACCCCTCTTTGGGAACTCTTTTGGGATGCTTTCCAACATAGTTTTAACCCCCTAGATGTAGAGGTAGGAGAATTAAGTAATTTTTCACAAAACCTGAAAACGTCAAAAAATCTAACACCCTGCCAAGCCAAAAATGGCTGATTTTCAGCCCCAATTTTTTTTCACAAATCAAACACATAGTCTACCCCCTCTTTGGGAACTCTTTTGGGATGCTTTCCAACATAATTCTCCTACTTCTACATCTAGGGGGTTAAAACTATGTTGGAAAGCATCCCAAAAGAGTTCCCAAAGAGGGGGTATAGTGTGTGTTTGATTTGAGGAAAAAACATTTTTGGTTGAAAATCAGCCATTTTAGCTTGGCCCGGTGTGAGATTTTTGGATGTTTACAGGTTTTGTGAAAAATCACTTAATTTTCCTACTTCTACATCTAAGGGGATAAAGCTAAGTGATTTTTCACAAAACCTGAAAACGTCAAAAAATCTTACACCCGGCCAAGCTAAAATGGCTGATTTTCAGCCAAAAATGTTTTTTCCTCATATCAAACACACACTATACCCCCTCTTTGGTAACTCTTTTGGGATGCTTTCCAACATATACTACTATATTGTACCGCCATACTGTATCTAGCTGCAGGTGCTTTCCTGCATGGTGGACCCCGGGTTGCGAACGCACCAACTTCTTCTAAGAAATATATATTCGGTGCCTTCCGCCAAACCCTAACATTGATTTTTAGCCAAATGTTTTTTTCCACAAATCAAACACTCACTATAACCCCTCTTTGGGAACTCTTTTGAGATGCTTTCCATTATAGTTTTAAACCTCTAGATGTACAAGTAGGAGAATTAAGTGATTTTTTACAAAACCTGAAAACGTCAAAAATCTAATACCTGGCCAAGCCACAATTTTTTTTTCCCAAAAATCAAACACACAGTATATCCCCTCTTTGGGAACTCTTTTGGGATGCTTTCCAACATAGTTTTAACCCCCTAGATGTAGAGGTAGGATAATTAAGTAATTTTTCACAAAACCTGAAAACGTCAAAAAATCTAACACCCTGCCAAGCCAAAAATGGCTGATTTTCAGCCCCAATTTTTTTTTTCACAAATCAAAAACACAGTATACCCCCTATTTGGGAACTCTTTTGGGATGTTTTCCAACATAGTTTAAACACCCTAGATGTAGAAAAGGAGAATTAAGTGATTTTTCACAAAACCTGAAAACGTCAAAAAATCTTACACCCGGCCAAGCTAAAATGGCTGATTTCCGGCCAAGCTAAAATGGCTGATTTTCAGCCAAAAATGTTTTTTCCTCATATCAAACACACACTATACCCCCTCTTCGGTAACTCTTTTGGGATGCTTTCCAACATAATTCTCCTACTTCTACTTCTAGGGGGTTAAAACTATGTTGGAAAGCATCCCAAAAGAGTTCCCAAAGAGGGGTATAGTGTGTGTATGATTTGAGGAAAAACATTTTTGGCTGAAAATCAGCCATTTTTGGCTTGACCGAGTGTTAGATTTTTTGATGTTTTCAGGTTTTGTGAAAAATCACTTAATTCTCTTTCTTGTACATCTAGGGGGTTAAAACTAAGTGATTTTTCACAAATCAAATACACAGTATACTCCCTCTTTGGGAACTCTTTTGGGATGCTTTCCAACATAGTTTTAACCCCCTAGATGTAGAGGTAGGATAATTAAGTAATTTTTCACAAAACCTTAAAAAACGTCAAAAAATCTAACACCCTGCCAAGCCAAAAATGGCTGATTTTCAGCCCCAATTTTTTTTTTCACAAATCAAAAACACAGTATACCCCCTATTTGGGATCTCTTTTGGGATGTTTTCCAACATAGTTTAAACACCCTAGATGTAGAAGAAGGAGAATTAAGTGATTTTTCACAAAACCTGAAAACGTCAAAAAATCTTACACCCGGCCAAGCTAAAATGGCTGATTTTCGGCCAAGCTAAAATGGCTGATTTTCAGCCAAAAATGTTTTTTCCTCATATCAAACACACACTATACCCCCTCTTTGGTAACTCTTTTGGGATGCTTTCCAACATAATTCTCCTACTTCTACTTCTAGGGGGTTAAAACTATGTTGGAAAGCATCCCAAAAGAGTTCCCAAAGAGGGGTATAGTGTGTGTATGATTTGAGGAAAAACATTTTTGGCTGAAAATCAGCCATTTTTGGCTTGACCGAGTGTTAGATTTTTTGATGTTTTCAGGTTTTGTGAAAAATCACTTAATTCTCTTTCTTGTACATCTAGGGGGTTAAAACTAAGTGATTTTTCACAAATCAAATACACAGTATACTCCCTCTTTGGGAACTCTTTTGGGATGCTTTCCAACATAGTTTTAACCCCCTAGATGTAGAGGTAGGATAATTAAGTAATTTTTCACAAAACCTGAAAACGTCAAAAAATTTACCTAGATGTAGAGGTAGGAGAATTAAGAGAATTTTTGACGTTTTCAGGTTTTGGGAAAAATCAAACACCCGGCCAAGCCAAAAATGGCTGGTTTTCAGCCAAAATTTTTTTTTCAGAAATCAAACACACAGTATACCCCCTCTTTGGGAACTCTTTTGGGATGCTTTCCAACATATTTCTCCTACTTCTACATCTAGGGGGTTAAAACTAAGTTGGAAAGCATCCCAAAAGAGTTCCCAAAGAGGGGGTATAGTGTGTGTATGATTTGAGGAAAAACATTTTTGGCTGAAAATCAGCCATTTTTGGCTTGGCCGTGTGTTAGATTTTTTCACGTTTTCAGGTTTTGTGAAAAATCACTTAATTCTCCTACCTCTACATCTAGGGGGTTAAAACTATATTGGAAATCATCCCAAAAGAGTTCCCAAAGAGAGGGTATACTGTGTGTTTGATTTGTGGAGAAAAAAAATTTGGCTGAAAATCAGCCATTTTTGGCTTGGGCGGGTGTTAGATTTTTTGACGTTTTCAGGTTTTGTGAAAAATCACTTAATTCTCCTACCTCTACATGTAGGGGGTTAAATTATGTTGGAAAGCATCCCAAAAGAGTTCCCAAAGAGAGGGTGTACTGTGTGATTGATTTGTCGAAAAAAAAATTGGGGGCTAAAAATCAGCCATTTTTGGCTTGGCCGGGTGTTAGATTTTTTGACGTTTTCAGGTTTTGTGAAAAATCACTTATTTCTCCTACTTCTACATCTAGGGGGTTAAAGCTATGTTGGAAAGCATCCCAAAAGAGTTCCCAAAGAGGGGGTATACTGTGTTTGATTTGTGGAAAAAAAATTTGGCTGAAAATCAGCTATTTTTGGCTTGGCCGGGTGTTAGATTTTTTGACGTTTTCAAGTTTTGTGAAAAAAAAACACTTATTTCTCCTGCTTCTACATCTAGGGGGTTAAAACTATGTTGGAAAGCATCCCAAAAGAGTTCCCAAAGAGGGGGTATACTGTGTGTTCGATTTCTGAAAAAAATTTTTTGTCTGAAAATCAGCCATTTTTGGCTTGGCCGAGTGTCACGATATTGTATGAAATATCATATAAGTTTAGTTGCTCTTCAGCTCATGAGGTGGGCTAACCCCCCCTTTCCTTTCACTCAGGCAAGAGCTGCCTTGCCAATGTACATGTGGGAAGAGAGTTTTATTGCCTAAAGGAATTTTTACGACAAGGCTAGAATCTTCCTCCAGCAGGAACTGGATTAGAAATCTCTAGAATCCATGGAAGTTCTTTGTTCTGTTTTCGTACGATATTACGCAAACCATTTAAGTTAAGAACACAAAAAAAATATTCTTAATCTCCCTCGGCGGATCTATCCGCCACTTTAAACATGAGCTTCTAACTCCATCTGGTAAAGAAGTAGGGATTTCTCTGTAAATATGTATCACAGATAGGACATATTTGATCTCATTAGAATGCCCAAGTTAATCCGAGATGAATGCTTGGTTTGTTATGACTATGACATGTTTTGTAGTGAAGTTATAGAAAATAGACAAATTTAAGGTTAAAATACTCAGAATGTAGAGAGAGGAGGGTCTGGATAAGCCAGCCTTTCTGTGATGTCACAGGCTGCAGGTTTTAAAATGTCTGGCAGGCTCCCAGCAGTGTCTTCTTGTCTTTTTCCTGGAGAGCCCGGAGCACGTCCAATGAACTGGGACATATGGAAACTCCACTAGCCTGGTTGCCGGCAATGCTCTGAGAACATGTGAGTGTTATCTTTTCTCCTGTAATCCCTTTATGTTATAATTACCTTGTACATATTTGCAATTGTCTCATTTGTAACATCTTTGTAAAATATTTTGATAAAGCGCTGCCTAAATTTTGTGGGGTATATTATTTAATACTAGTTCTTTCTCCATGCTCTAAAAACGTACCCTAAGTCTCCTGAAGGGAATTACGCTACTGTGTTGGGTTAGCTTCGGACCCGTTTAACCGAAGCTGGTGGCAGCATACATTTGTGCAGGCTTTTGGGTGATGTTGTAGCGACTGCGGCGTTAATAATTATTGTTCCTGCCTGAGTGGGAGTATGTTATCGCATTGCTGCAGCGTGCCCAATAGCCAGTTTATAGCAGGCAGCCTTTCTGGCGACTAATTACCCAGAGTGCAGTACCTAATCTGACCTGAGAGTAAGGGGGGCGCCAGAGAGCTGCAAGTGTTAAGCGGAACTGTAAGCGGGATATACATAAATCCCTGCAGTTCGTGGTATATTGAAGAGCAGTGGGATAACTAAAATAAGCCCCTGCTGTAAACTAAGAGGTCAATAGCCTTGTGTGTGTTGTTTCATCACATTGTTAGCAGTGGAGGGATAACTAAGATAAGCCCCCCTGCACATGTAATAGCCATCTGTTGGCCTAAAGTCACCCCGATCCGTGACGAAGGGGTGACGGTCACGATGTGAATCGTGACACCGGGTGTTAGATTTTTTGACGTTTTCAGGTTTTGTGAAAAATCATTTAATTCTCCTACTTCTACATCTAGGGGGTTAAAACTATGTTGGAAAGCATCCCAAAAGAGTTCCCAAAGAGAGGGTATACTGTGTGTTTGATTTGCCGAAAAAATTTTTTGGCTAAAAATCAGCCATTTTTGGCTTGGCCGGGTGTTAGATTTTTTGATGTTTTCAGGTTTTGTGAAAAATCACTTAATTCTCCTACTTCTACATCTAGGGGGTTAAAACAATGCTGGAAAGCATCCCAAAAGAGTTCCCAAAGAGGGGGTATACTGTGTGTTTGATTTGTGGAAAAAAAATTGGCTGAAAATCAGCCATTTTTGGCTTGGCCAGGTGTTAGATTTTTTGACATTTTCAGGTTTTGTGAAAAATCACTTAATTCTCCTGCCTCTACATCTAGGGGTTAAAACTATGTTGTAAAGCATCCCAAAAGAGTTCCCAAAGAGAGGTTATACTGTGTGTTTGATTTGTCGAAAAAAAAATTTTTGGCTAAAAATCAGCCATTTTTGGCTTGGCCGGGTGTTAGATTTTTTGACGTTTTTAGGTTTTAAGAAAAATCACTTAATTCTCCTACCTCTACATCTAAGGGGTTAAAAATATGTTGGAAAGCATTCCAAAAGAGTTCCCAAAGAGAGGGTATACTGTGTGTTTGATTTGTCGAAAAAAAAAATTTGGGGCTAAAAATCATCCATTTTTGGCTTGGCCGGGTGTTAGATTTTTTGTCGTTTTTAGGTTTTGTGAAAAATCACTTAATTATCCTGCCTCTACATCTAGGGTTTAAAACTATGTTGGAAAGCATCCCAAAAGAGTTCCCAAAGAGAGGGTATACTGTGCGTTTGATTTGTCGAAAAAAAAAATTTGGCTAAAAATCAGCCATTTTTGGCTTGCCCGAGTGTTAGATTTTTTGACGATTTCAGGTTTTGTGAAAAATCACTTAATTCTCCTACCTCTACATCTAGGGGGTAAAACTATGTTGGAAAGCATCCCAAAAGAGTTCCCAAAGAGGGGGTATATTGTGTGTTTGATTTGTGGAAAAAAAATTTGGCTGAAAATCAGCCATTTTTGGCTTGGCCGGGTGTTAGATTTTTTGACGTTTTCAGGTTTTGTGAAAAATCACTTAATTCTCCTACCTATACATCTAGGGGGTTAAGACTATGTTGGAAAGCATCCCAAAAGAGTTCCCAAAGAGAGGGTATACTGTGTGTTTGGTTTGTCGAAAAAACATTTTTGGCTAAAAATCAGCCATTTTTGGCTTGGCCGGGAGTTAGATTTTTTGACGTTTTCAGGTTTTGTGAAAAATCATTTAATTCTCCTACTTCTACATCTAGGGGGTTAAAACTATGTTGGAAAGCATCCCAAAAGAGTTCCCAAAGAGAGGGTATACTGTGTGTTTGATTTGTCGAAAAAAAATTTTTGGCTAAAAATCAGCCATTTTTGGCTGGGCCTGGTGTTAGATTTTTTTGTCGTTTTTAGGTTTTGTGAAAAATCACTTAATTCTCCTACCTCTATGTCTAGGGGGTTAAAACTATGTTGGAAAGCATCCCAAAAGAGTCCCCAAAGAAGGGGTATACTGTGTGTTTGATTTGTAGAAAAAAAACATTTTGGCTGAAAATTAGCCATTTTTGGCTTGGCCGGGTGTTAGATTTTTTGACGTTTTCAGGTTTTGTGAAAAATCACTTATTTCTCCTACTTCTACATCTAGGGGGTTAAAACTATGTTGGAAAGCATCCCAAAAGAGTTCCCAAAGAGAGGGTATACTGTGTGTTTGATTTGTGGAAAAAAAATTTTGGCTGAAAATCAGCCATTTTTGGCTTGGCCGGGTGTTAGATTTTTTGACGTTTTCAGCTTTTGTGAAAAATCACTTAATTATCCTGCCTCTACATCTAGGGGTTAAAACTATGTTGGAAAGCATCCCAAAAGAGTTCCCAAAGAGAGGGTATACTGTGTGTTTGATTTGTCGAAAAAAACATTTTCGCTAAAAATCAGCTATTTTTGGCTTGGCCGGGTGTTAGAATTTTTGACATTTTCAGGTTTTGTGAAAAATCATTTAATTCTCCTACTTCTACATCTAGGGGGTTAAAACTATGTTGGAAAGCATCCCAAAAGAGTTCCCAAAGAGAGGGTATACTGTGTGTTTGATTTGTCAAAAAAAAAATTTTTGGCTAAAAATCAGCCATTTTTGGCTGGGTCGGGTGTTAGATTTTTTGACGTTTTCAGGTTTTGTGAAAAATCACTTAATTCTCCTACCTCTACATCTAGGGGGTTAAAACTATGTTGTAAAGCATACCAAAAGAGTTCCCAAAGAGAGGGTATACTGTGTGTTTGATTTGTGGAAAAAAAAACTTTGGCTGAAAATCAGCCATTTTTGGCTTAGCCGGGTGTTAGATTTTTTAACGTTTTTAGGTTTTGTGAAAAATTACTTAATTCTCCTACCTCTACATCTAGGGGGTTAAAACTATGTTGGAAAGCATCCCAAAAGAGTTCCCAAAGAAGGGGTATACTGTGTGTTTGATTTGTAGAAAAAAAACATTTTGGCTGAAAATCAGCCATTTTTGGCTTGGCCGGGTGTTAGATTTTTTGACGTTTTCAGTAGGGTTGAGCAAAACGGGTCGGCCATTTTGAGAAGTCGCCGACTTTTGGCAAAGTCGGGTTTCATGAAACCCGACCCTACCCCTGTGTGGGGTCGGCCATGAGGTCGGCGATCTTCTGAATCTGGTATCGGAATTCCGATACCGAGTTCTGATATGTTTGCAATATCGGAAATCGGTATCGGAATCCATATTTAAGTGTAAAATAATGAATTAAAATAAAAAATATTGCTATACTTACCCTCTGACGCGCCCTGTTACTAAGCGGCAGCCTTTCTTCCTTAGAATCAGCGCGTGAATGACCTTAGATGACGTCGCGGCTTGTAATTGGTCGCGCGACCGCCCATGTGACTGCTAACGCGACCAATCACAAGCCGCGACGTCTCCGAAGGTCCTTCAAGCGCTGATTCTTAGGAAGGAAGGCTGCCGGAAAGAAGCAGGGCGCGTCCAAGGGTGAGTATATACCTAATAGGAATATACTCACCCTCGGACGCGCCCTGCTTCTTTCCGGCAGCCTTCCTTCCTAAGAATCAGCGCTTGAAGGACCTTCGGTGACGTCGCGGCTTGTGATTGGTCGTGTGTGCGGTCACATGGGCGGTCGCGCGACCAATCACAAGCCATGACGTCATCTAAGGTCATTCACGCGCTGATTCTAAGGAAGAAAGGCTGCCGGTTAGTACCAGGGCGCGTCAGAGGGTGAGTATAGCAATAATTTTGTTTTAATTCTTTATTTTACACTTAAATATGGATCCCAGGGCCTGAAGGAGAGTTTCCGCTCCTTCAGACCCTGGGAACCATTGGAAACCCAATGCTCTGCATTGGGTTTCGTGTTTCGGCCGACCCCGACCCGACTTTTTTATAGGATCGGCCGATTTCACTCAACCCGACTTTTGAAAAAGTCGGGTTTCGTGAAACCCGACCCGATCCTATAAAAGTAAAAGTCGCTCAACCCTAGTTTTCAGGTTTTGTGAAAAATCACTTAATTATCCTGCCTCTACATCTAGGGGTTAAAACTATGCTGGAAAGCATCCCAAAAGAGTTCCCAAAGAGAGGGTATACTGTGTGTTTGATTTGTCGAAAAAAATTTTTGGCTAAAAATCAGCCACTTTTTGCTTGGCCGGGTGTTAGATTTTTTGACGTTTTTAAGGTTTTGTGAAAAATCACTTAATTATCCTTTCTCTACATCTAGGGGGTTAAAACTATGTTGGAAAGCATCCCAAAAGAGTTCCCAAAGAGGGGGTATACTGTGTGTTTGATTTGTGGAAAAAAAAATTTGGCTGAAAATCAGCCATTTTTGGCTTGGCCGGGTGTTAGATTTTTGACGTTGTCAGATTTTGTAAAAAAATCACTTAATTCTCCTACCTCTACATCTAGGGGGTTAAAACTATGTTGGAAAGCATCCCAAAAGAATTCCCAAAGAGGGGGTATACTGTGTGTTTGATTTGTGGAAAAAAAAATTTGGCTGAAAATCAGCTATTTTTGGCTTGGCCTGTGTTAGATTTTTTGACGTTTTCAAGTTTTGTGAAAAAATCACTTATTTCTCCTGCTTCTACATCTATGGGAGTAGTGTATCATAGAAATGATTCATCAAACTCAATCTGACAGGTGCCCCGCCCCCTATCAAAGTGTATCAAAGTGTGTAACCCCGCCCCGCCTCCTGTCAGCCAGCTGTCCCCTGTGGCTGGCTGACTTCCCCTTTTAATATAGTTTGATATTGTTAATTTGATCCAAATGATTATTATCCCCGTAATTTTTTTTGTATTAGATTTTGATAATTTCCTATTAGATGGGCCAGTTATATAATTATATCCTATTAGATGGACCAGTTATATAATTATATCCTAGTTGTTTGTGAGCTTGGTTCTGTAATATGTATTTTAGAAGCAGTGTTCTCTGCTGCGACATTAACACAAACAACTCTGTAATATGTATTTTAGAAACAGTGCTGACCCCTACACATTTAGAATCAGCGTGTCCAGGGTTGTGTTAGGCCGGCTTCACACTTGCGAGTTTTACGGACGTAAGAGCGCAGAAACTACGTCCGTAAAACTCGCAAAAAATACGGCACAATTACTCTCTATGCCCCTGCTCCTATCTGCCATATTAAACTGATCAGTATTATACGGCTTTCTACGGCCGTAGAAAATCGCAGCATGCTGCGTTTGTCACCGTATTGCGCAAATAAAACGCCAATGAAAGTCTATGGAAGCCCCAAAAATACGGATTACACACGGACCAGCAGTGTGACTTGCGAGGAATACGCAGCGCTGTTAGAGAGAAAAGCCGGCAATTCAGTGCGGTGTACAGTAAAATCACACTGACAGCTGACATTAGAATAGGTAGAATAAATATGTACACATAGAATAGGTATATATATATATATATATGTAAGTGAGACACATATATGTATATATATTCTTACTTCATACAGCCGCGATATAGCAAAAAGCCGGTAATTCAATTACCGGCTTTTTCTTTCTCCTTCCTAAAACTCGACATGATTTGAGACATGGTTTACATACAGTAAACCATGTCTTTTCTCCATTTTTTTTGCAGATTTCACACTACTGACATTAGTAGTGTGAAATCTGCAAAAAAATGGAGAGAAGACATGGTTTACTGTATGTAAACCATGTCTCAAATCATGTCGGGTTTTAGGAAGGAGAAAGAAAAAGCCGGTAATTGAATTACCGGCTTTCAAGCTGTATAGCGCTGGAAAAAATATTAATATATATACATATATGTGTCTAATGATATATATATATATATATAAATATATATATATATATATATAGACAGTATATATATATATATATATATTTTTCTTTTTGGGACACATGGATCATTTCTATAGCGGTATGTTGGTTTTGCAAGCCTGCGAGAAAACCACGCAGTACGGATGCCATACGGATTACATACGGAGGATGCCATGCGCAAAAAACGCTGACACACCCTGCCTACGGAGGAGCTACGGACCACTATTTTCGGGACATTTCAGCGTATTACGGCCGTAATATGCGGACCGTATTTTCATACGCTGAGTGTGAAGCCGGCCTTAGGTGTGATAACGCCCCACCCTGTACAGATAATGTCCATGAAAAGTGTGGTCAGCTAACTACAATCAGATAAAATAGATAGCCACAAGGACAGAGACGTCCCACCCTGTACAGATAATGTCCACGGTATAATTCTCAGTATTATGAAAAAATGACATTCATTATATGAGTTTTAAAAGGCTTTATTAAATTGATACGAATCTGCAATGTTAGCTAAATCTCAATACAACTGTGCACAAAGACACATACATTTTTGTTGAAAAAGATGACGAGTGTTATAACGTTTCTTTAAAGCTGCTAATTTTGATTCCACAAAATCTGACACGATTCTATCATTATTCTGCAAGTTAGAAGTGAAGCACTGTAAAACCTTCTTGAATGATTACCCGAGCGCTAAATGGTGTAATACATATATGCAATAATGTCCGCATGCACGACTATACATATCTTGGATTTGGGCGTCTTGATAACAATAAGAGTCACAATTCTTGTTCAGGAATGTCACAAAATCGCGTGGAAAGGTAATATTGTCCGCACGAAAGCCATAACTATCAAAAAATATGCCCGTCTTATCATCGCAGAGTACGATTAATACCCAGTGGCGTCCAGCTTGATTCGCCGGGTCTGTATTCACGATATATGCCGCGGGTCTCTGAGTCACTCTTTCTTCCGGAAGCAAATCACACGGAAACACACCGGCGAATATGCGGTCTGTATAATTATTGGCCCGTACTACCGCTGTAAGCTGCAGTCTGTCCATCGTTACTTAATTAAAATTGTACAAGATCTCTCGCCTATTATTAATTTCCAGAATGGTGTAGTTGACTGCAAAAACAAACATATTTATCGTGTGGGGTGTCGCTAGCGCAAAGCGGACTTCAGCACGCAGGTTACCTGTTTTAATGAGCGAGAAATGGCCTCCAGGCTCTTGATCAGGCGATAAATCAAAAGCAAATAGCGTGAATCCAGCCATAAATTCTTCACGATCTATCGCCATGGCACAATCAGCCTTTTGCTTGCCAGATATATGGGCAAGCGCCATATACTCTCTGATGGCTAAATCATCATTAAAATTAGGATTATAAGATCTCGTGGGTATCTGCTGGGCGTCCAGATATAATGCCGCGTGGTTGACGTGGTAGTGGTGAAAGTCCAGTGGATTTTTTGTACAAGAACCGCTGAAGGCCTCATTATCTACAAACCCCAATATAACAGTTTTTGGTATCTGGCCTAGGAAGATGTTCTCGTGGTTCGTGATCCGTGTCCCTGCGGCGATGCTGTACACTTTCAGGCATGTTCGGTCAATAGCGTACTTGGCTGTTGCGGATAGGAGGGCCTGGCTGTGACCGATTCGGACAGTCGGAGATACCTGCACTCTTTTCACATAGAGAGCCGACTGCGAGATTTGCACCTTCAGCGACTCGGCTTCTGCGGACATGAGGCAGAAAGTATCCTTATTTCTTGATAGCTTAACCTTAAGGTCAAGGTCATTCAATATTAACTTTGGTTGGTTAAATATATCCCCAAAAACTCGGCTTCTGCGGACATGAGGCAGAAAGTATCCTTATTTCTTGATAGCTTAACCTTAAGGTCAAGGCCATTCAATATTAACTTTGGTTGGTTAAATATATCCCCAAAAAAGGGAATGTTGGGGTTCGGTAACTGCGGCTGCCTCGCGGCCTAGCTGTTCTCTCCTCTCCTGTGGCCCTTCGGGTCCACCACCTGGTTCCAGCACCGTCAGCTGGTTCCGGGCCGAGCCTTTGGCTTAGGTGCCTCCTCCTGGGTATCCGAGTTCCGCCAACATCAGGCGGTCCTTGGTAGTGCTTTTAAGCGCAGGCACCTACAGCTTAGTAACCGGGTTCCAGCACCGTCAGCTGGTCCTCGGTCGTGCCATTGGCTCTTGCACACTGGGGCAACGCATCCGGGTTCCAGCACCGCCAGCTGGTTCTCGGCAGTGTTTTTGTCACAGGTACTCCCTCGTGCCAAACCTGGTTTCAGCACCGTCAGCTGTTTCCGGGTTGTGTCAAGCTCGCTGAGATGCCTATGCTTGCCCCGTCGTGTTGCGGTCGGGTTAGCCAACTCCAGGGTGCCTCCAGTTTAGGAGCTTCCTATGTGGGCTGCATGAATTGGTAGTAAAGGCTGGTTCTGTAGTGCCAGTAGGCCCAGCTCCCCCTGTAGGACTGTTGGGGTTCAGTAACTGCGGCTGCCTCGCGGCCTAGCTGTTCTCTCCTCTCCTGTGGCCCTTCGGGTCCACCACCTGGTTCCAGCACCGTCAGCTGGTTCCGGGCCGAGCCTTTGGCTTAGGTGCCTCCTCCTGGGTATCCGAATTCCGCCAACGCCAGGCGGTCCTTGGTAGTGCTTTTAAGCGCAGGCACCTACAGCTTAGTAACCGGGTTCCAGCACCGTCAGCTGGTCCTCGGTCGTGCCATTGGCTCTTGCACACTGGGGCAACGCATCCGGGTTCCAGCACCGCCAGCTGGTTCTCGGCAGTGTTTTTGTCACAGGTACTCCCTCGTGCCAAACCTGGTTTCAGCACCGTCAGCTGTTTCCGAGTTGTGTCAAGCTCGCTGAGATGCCTATGCTTGCCCCGTCGTGTTGCGGTCGGGTTAGCCAACTCCAGGGTGCCTCCAGTTTAGGAGCTTCCTATGTGGGCTGCATGAATTGGTAGTAAAGGCTGGTTCTGTAGTGCCAGTAGGCCCAGCTCCCCCTGTAGGACTGTTGGGGTTCGGTAACTGCGGCTGCCTCGCCGCCTAGCTGTTCTCTCCTCTCCTGTGGCCCTTCGGGTCCACCACCTGGTTCCAGCACCGTCAGCTGGTTCCGGGCCGAGCCTTTGGCTTAGGTGCCTCCTCCTGGGTATCCGAATTCCGCCAACGCCAGGCGGTCCTTGGTAGTGCTTTTAAGCGCGGGCACCTACAGCTTAGTAACCGGGTTCCAGCACCGTCAGCTGGTCCTCGGTCGTGCCATTGGCTCTTGCACACTGGGGCAACGCATCCGGGTTCCAGCATCGCCAGCTGGTTCTCGGCAGTGTTTTTGTCACAGGTACTCCCTCGTGCCAAACCTGGTTTCAGCACCGTCAGCTGTTTCCGGGTTGTGTCAAGCTCGCTGAGATGCCTATGCTTGCCCCGTCGTGTTGCGGTCGGGTTAGCCAACTCCAGGGTGCCTCCAGTTTAGGAGCTTCCTATGTGGGCTGCATGAATTGGTAGTAAAGGCTGGTTCTGTAGTGCCAGTAGGCCCAGCTCCCCCTGTAGGACTGTTGGGGTTCGGTAACTGCGGCTGTCTCGCGGCCTAGCTGTTCTCTCCTCTCCTGTGGCCCTTCGGGTCCACCACCTGGTTCCAGCACCGTCAGCTGGTTCCGGGCCGAGCCTTTGGCTTAGGTGCCTCCTCCTGGGTATCCGAATTCCGCCAACGCCAGGTGGTCCTTGGTAGTGCTTTTAAGCGCGGGCACCTACAGCTTAGTAAGCGGGTTCCAGCACCGTCAGCTGGTCCTCGGTCGTGCCATTGGCTCTTGCACACTGGGGCAACGCATCCGGGTTCCAGCACCGCCAGCTGGTTCTCGGCAGTGTTTTTGTCACAGGTACTCCCTCATGCCAAACCTGGTTTCAGCACCGTCAGCTGTTTACGGGTTGTGTCAAGCTCGCTGAGACGCCTATGCTTGCCCCGTCGTGTTGCGGTCGGGTTAGCCAACTCCAGGGTGCCTCCAGTTTAGCAGCTTCCTATGTGGGCTGCATGAATTGGTAGTAAAGGCTGGTTCTGTAGTGCCAGTAGGCCCAGCTCCCCCTGTAGGACTGTTGGGGTTCGGTAACTGCGGCTGCCTCGCGGCCCAGCTGTTCTCTCCTCTCCTGTGGCCCTTCGGGTCCACCACCTGGTTGCAGCACCGTCAGCTGGTTCCGGGCCGAGCCTTTGGCTTAGGTGCCTCCTCCTGGGTATCTGAGTTCCGCCAACATCAGGCGGTCCTTGGTAGTGCTTTTAAGCGCAGGCACCTACAGCTTAGTAACCGGGTTCCAGCACCGTCAGCTGGTCCTCGGTCGTGCCATTGGCTCTTGCACACTGGGGCAATGCATCCGGGTTCCAGCACCGCCAGCTGGTTCTCGGCAGTGTTTTTGTCACAGGTACTCCCTTGTGCCAAACCTGGTTTCAGCACCGTGAGCTGTTTCCGGGTTGTGTCAAGCTCGCTGAGACGCCTATGCTTGCCCCGTCGTGTTGCTGTCGGGTTAGCCAACTCCAGGGTGCCTCCAGTTTAGGAGCTTCCTATGTGAGCTGCATGAATTGGTAGTAAAGGCTGGTTCTGTAGTGCCAGTAGGTCCAGCTTCCCCTGTAGGACTGTTGGGGTTCGGTAACTGCGGCTGCCTCGCGGCCTAGCTGTTCTCTCCTCTCCTGTGGCCCTTCGGGTCCACCACCTGGTTCCAGCACCGTCAGCTGGTTCCGGGCCGAGCCTTTGGCTTAGGTGCCTCCTTCTGGGTATCCGAGTTCCGCCAACATCAGGCGGTCCTTGGTAGTGCTTTTAAGCGCAGGCACCTACAGCTTAGTAACCGGGTTCCAGCACCGTCAGCTGGTCCTCGGTCGTGCCATTGGCTCTTGCACACTGGGGCAACGCATCTGGGTTCCAGCACCGCCAGCTGGTTCTCGGCAGTGTTTTTGTCACGGGTACTCCCTCGTGCCCAGCCTGGTTCCAGCACCGTCAGCTGTTTCCGGGTACTGTCAAACTCACTGAGACACCTATGCGTTGCCCCGTCGTGTTGCGGTCGAGTTAGCCAACTCCAGGGTGCCTCCAGTTTAGGAGCTTCCTATGTGGGCTGCATGAATTGGTAGTCAAGGCTGGTTCTGTAGTGCCAGTAGGCCCAGCTCCCCCTGTAGGACTGTTGGGGTTCGGTAACTGCGGCTGCCTCGCCGCCTAGCTGTTCTCTCCTCTCCTGTGGCCCTTCGGGTCCACCACCTGGTTCCAGCACCGTCAGCTGGTTCCGGGCCGAGCCTTTGGCTTAGGTGCCTCCTCCTGGGTATCCGAGTTCCGCCAACGCCAGGCGGTCCTTGGTAGTGCTTTTAAGCGCGGGCAACTACAGCTTAGTAACCGGGTTCCAGCACCGTCAGCTGGTCCTCGGTCGTGCCATTGGCTCTTGCACACTGGGGCAACGCATCCGGGTTCCAGCATCGCCAGCTGGTTCTCGGCAGTGTTTTTGTCACAGGTACTCCCTCGTGCCAAACCTGGTTTCAGCACCGTCAGCTGTTTCCGGGTTGTGTCAAGCTTGCTGAGACGCCTATGCTTGCCCCGTCGTGTTGCGGTCGGGTTAGCCAACTCCAGGGTGCCTCCAGTTTAGGAGCTTCCTATGTGGGCTGCATGAATTGGTAGTAAAGGCTGGTTCTGTAGTGCCAGTAGGCCCAGCTCCCCCTGTAGGACTGTTGGGGTTCGGTAACTGCGGCTGCCTCGCGGCCTAGCTGTTCTCTCCTCTCCTGTGGCCCTTCGGGTCCACCACTTGGTTCCATCACCGTCAGCTGGTTCTCGGCAGTGTCTTTTGCTCTTGTACCTTCTGCTCCCCATCCTGGTTCCAGTACCGTCAGCTGGTTCCGGGCAGAGCCTTTGGCTTAGGTGCCTCCTTCTGGGTATCCAAGTTCCACCAACGTCAGGTGGTCCTTGGTAGTGCTTTCAGGCACGGGTACCTCCTGCTTAGTAACCGAGTTCCAGTAACGTCAGCTGGTCCTCGGTAGTTCCATTGGCTCTTGGACCTTCGGCTACCCATCCGGGTTCCAGTACCGTCAGCTGGTTCTCGGCAGTGTCTTTTGCTCTTGTACCTTCTGCTCCCCATCTTGGTTCCAGTACCGTCATCTGGTTCCGGGCAGAGCCTTTGGCTTATGTGCCTCCTTCTGGGTATCAGAGTTCTGCCAACGTCAGGCGGTCCATGGTAGTGCTTTTTAGCACGGGTACCTCCTGCTTAGTAACCGGGTTCCAGTAACGTCAGCTGGTCCTGGGTAGTTCCATAGGCTCTTGAACCTTCGGGTAGCCATCCGAGTTCCAGTTCCATCAGCTGGTTCTTGGCATTTTCTCAGCCTTCTTGTACCTTCTGCTACATTTCCAAGTTGAAGACACTAACGTCGACGACCCGGAAGACCACCCCGATGACGACGACGGCGGAGACGACGACGGCGGAGACGACGACGGCGGAGACGACGACACTGGAGACGACGACCCTGGAGACGACGACATGGAAGACCGAGAAGCAGAAGAACAAGAGGCTGCAGAACAAAGAGCAGAAGAACATTAAGCATAACACTTAATATCAGAGCAAAATATATTATCTAAATTATATGCAGAAGAAGACTAAGCAGTGTATGGGGGTGAGTCCGTTCCTCCTCGTGGTGCCCCTGGATAAAGCCTGATGCTGCAGGCCAAACTGAACGCGGACAAATGTAACTTTTGTGACTGGCAGAACGGAAGGTGTAATCTTCCAACTTTTATAGATAACAACCACGGGAATGCCTGTCACAAATGAGAATATGATGAAGAAGTAGAATAGGAAGAATAATAACAGTTGAATAAAATGAATATGTAGAATAGGAAGAATAATAATAGTTGAATAAAATGAATATGAAGAATGTATTAAAAAAAAAAAAGGTAAAGGATGAAGAAGAAGATGAATAAGGTGAAGAAGAAGTTGATGTCAAAGATGCTGATGATGATGAAGATGAAAGTGTGGGAAAAGTAAAAAAAAAAGAAGGGGAAGGGCGTGGAATAGTGAAACATCAATATCTGACAAAATAAAAAAAAAATTTACATAGTCAATATCTTTATCACTCCGAACGTCTTTAAAAAACAAAACAAAACATGCTATTCTATTTGATTGGGCTAAACCTCTATGACTTTAATGTCTCCGCCACCTCCCCAAATACATCCTGCATTATTCTTAGTTGTTTTCCTTCATGTAGAATGAACCTACAAGGAAAGAAAGGGTTTATTTTAATTCCGATATTTTGGTCCCATTGACTTGCATTGGGATCGGGTATCGGTATCGGCGATATCCGATATTTTTTGAATATCGGCCGATCCTATCCGATACCGATACTTTACGATATCGGAAGGTATCGCTCAACACTAATCATCATTAGGAAAGGCCAGGTGATGCAAATTTCAAAGTTTTATTAATACCCAGCCTCCACTAACTTTATGCCAAAAACAGCAGCCAACTGCTTAGCACTTTCAAAATAAAAATGGTGGAGACCCACAAAGCAAGAGAAGGTAATAAGAAGATAGCCAAGCATTTTCAAGTTGCCCTTTACTCATTTCAAAAGGTCTGAAAGACCAAGCTTAATTTTATTGAGAGCTCCTCATATAATTGCTAGAGAGGCTAATCAGAACTTCCGCTTTACTACAAAAGACTTTCAGGAAGATTTAGCAGACTTTGAAATTGTGGTACATTGTACTACTGTTCAGAGACATGTACACAAATTAGGTCTTCATGGAAGAGTCATCAGAAGAAAACTTCTTCTGCATCCTCACCATAAAATTCAGCAGCAAAAGTATTGAAAAGAACATCTAAACAAGCCGGTTGCATTTCGGAAACAAGTCCTGTGAACCAATGAGGTTGAAATAAAACTCTTTGGCCACAATGATCAAAGGTTTGTGTGGAGAGAAATACATAAGAAAACATTGCAGCAGGACCAACTGAATAATGTGAAGTGGGTTTTCCTGTGACCATCCAGAACCTGGGTTTAAAGTCTTATTGGGGTGCATATGACTTAATAGCAGGGCAGGCCTTGCAGTCAATACATAAGAAAACAGTATGGCATTACAAAATAACTAATGTGAGGTGGATTTTCCTATGGCCATCCAGTACCTGGGTTCAAAGGATTTTTGGGGTGCATATGACTTGATAGCAGGGCACGCCTGGCATTCTATGCAACATTTTTTCAGGAAGTCCTCCTGTACCTCTCATGAAAGGAGTATTGGGGTGCATTGTAATTCTTGGCAGCCCAGCCACTCACTGCATAGGCAATAACAGCATAGGAGACCCACTGTTTAATAAGGGCCCTTTAAGAATATTAATGCTGCCTGATGCCGCTCTAAAAATAGGCTTTGTGACTTTAAGAGTCCATCCTTCATAAATGAAACAAGATATGTCTCCTAATGTGTCACACAACACATGGCCAGCTAGGGTTGTTAAATGTTACAATGACATTTCCCAGTGAATGTATTTGTATTGGGTGAAAGCAATGTTAAAGCTGAAAAAAGCATCAAAAAGGCTGCGTGTGAATATATCCAAAGTGGTGGAGGAACAATTGATCTGGGGTTAACTATTTTGCCTATATACAGTTAGGGCCAGAAATATTTGGACAGTGACACAATTTTCGTGAGTTGGGCTCTGCATGCCACCACATTGGATTTGAAATGAAACCTCTACAATAGAATTCAAGTGCAGATTGTAACGATTAATTTGAAGGGTTGAACAAAAATATCTGATAGAAAATGTAGGAATTGTACACATTTCTTTACAAACACTCCACATTTTAGGAGGTCAAAAGTAATTGGACAAATAAACATAACCCAAACAAAATATTTTTATTTTCAATATTTTGTTGCAAATCCTTTGGAGGCAATCACTGCCTTAAGTCTGGAACCCATGGACATCACCAAACGCTGGGTTTCCTCCTTCTTAATGCTTTGCCAGGCCTTTACAGCCGCAGCCTTCAGGTCTTGCTTGTTTGTGGGTCTTTCCGTCTTAAGTCTGGATTTGAGCAAGTGAAATGCATGCTCAATTGGGTTTAGATCTGGAGATTGACTTGGCCATTGCAGAATGTTCCACTTTTTGGCACTCATGAACTCCTGGGTAGCTTTGGCTGTATGCTTGGGGTCATTGTCCATCTGTACTATGAAGCGCCGTCCAATCAACTTTGCAGCATTTGGCTGAATCTGGGCTGAAAGTATATCCCGGTACACTTCAGAATTCATCCGGCTACTCTTGTCTGCTCTTATGTCATCAATAAACACAAGTGACCCAGTGCCATTGAAAGCCATGCATGCCCATGCCATCACGTTGCCTCCACCATGTTTTACAGAGGATGTGGTGTGCCTTGGATCATGTGCCGTTCCCTTTCTTCTCCAAACTTTTTTCTTCCCATCATTCTGGTACAGGTTGATCTTTGTCTCATCTGTCCATAGAATACTTTTCCAGAACTGAGCTGGCTTCTTGAGGTGTTTTTCTGCAAATTTAACTCTGGCCTGTCTATTTTTGGTATTGATGAATGGTTTGCATCTAGATGTGAACCCTTTGTATTTACTGTCATGGAGTCTTCTCTTTACTGTTGACTTAGAGACAGATACACCTACTTCACTGAGAGTATTCTGGACTTCAGTTGATGTTGTGAACGGGTTCTTCTTCACCAAATTAAGTATGCGGCGATCATCCACCACTGTTGTCATCCGTGGACGCCCAGGCCTTTTTGAGTTCCCAAGCTCACCAGTCAATTCCTTTTTTCTCAGAATGTACCCAACTGTTGATTTTGCTACTCCAAGCATGTCTGCTATCTCTCTGATGGATTTTTTCTTTTTTTTCAGCCTCAGGATGTTCTGCTTCACCTCAATTGAGAGTTCCTTTGACCGCATGTTGTCTGCTCACAGCAACAGCTTCCAAATGCAAAACCACACACCTGGAATCCACCCCTGACCTTTTAACTACTTTATTGATTACAGGTTTACGAGGGAGACGCCTTCAGAGTTAATTGCAGCCCTTAGAGTCCATTGTCCAATTACTTTTGGTCCCTTGAAAAAGAGGACGCTATGCATTACAGAGCTATGATTCCTAAACCCTTTCTGCGATTTGGATGTGGAAACTATCATATTGCAGCTGGGAGTGTGCACTTTCAGCCCATATTATATATATAATTGTATTTCTGAACATGTTTTTGTAAACAGCTAAAATAACAAAACTTGTGTCACTGTCCAAATATTTCTGGCCCTAACTGTACAAGTCATTACTCTGGAAAGGATTTACATTAACGTATTCCCCAGCAAAATCTATTTTGGTTTCGTTTTTGTATGTTTTTTGGTGCATCTGTAAAAATGGCACGAAACTCTGACAACATTGCTTTACATCTGTGATCTTGGAGTCAGAAATGCTTCCAGGGGCGATCCCCATTAAGTTCCCCTATCATTTGAGCAGTGTTTCCATTATTTTCAGAAGTTTTTAGAGCTTAAAAGGACCCTAGGGGGGATCGCGGTAAAAATACTCAGGTTTCCTATAGACTTACATTAGGCTTGTTGCTCGGGTCGAGTACCCGAGTATTCCAATTTTCTCGACTCGAGCAACGAGCACCCGATCATTTTAGTGCTCACCCATCACTAGCTTTCTGTTTTGGCGCCTTGTATGGTTATAGGATTAAATAACTGTATATGATTATTAGTGGTGATTCAACTGTATTATCAGTTTTGTTTACACTGTTCAGATCACTTTATGTGACCCCCTACCTTGAGGTTATGATAACACTTGTTCAGTACCCTTAAAACATATTATGATAGTCCATCCCCTGGAGTTTTGTTTATGTATTTTCTATGTTATGATTCATTATTTGTGATTTTGTATTTATCACCATTATCCTGGCTGAATTTGTGTGTCTGGTTTTCTTTGTGATTTTATAAGATTTTAATAATTGTGGTTAATAAAGTGTGCAATTTTTATGGCATAATGTTAGGCATGCACATCATTATTGCATTTCTTGTTCTACTTCCTCCATGTTTTGATTAATGCATGATGTTGCACCTTTTTCATTATTTAATATAGCGGTGCATCCAATCTCTTTTCACAATATAATAGTATTACTCTATTGTCTTTTTCTAATCTATTCTTCAATTGTGAATTTTTTAAAAAGTGTATTGAAAAGAAAGCAAAAAGGAAGTTTTTATTTTAATTGTTTTCCCTTCTCTGACTTTTATGACCAAGACAGG
The DNA here is from genome assembly GCF_032444005.1 of Ranitomeya imitator. Taxonomy (NCBI): domain Eukaryota; kingdom Metazoa; phylum Chordata; class Amphibia; order Anura; family Dendrobatidae; genus Ranitomeya; species Ranitomeya imitator. The sequence continues at coordinate 310,612,257 of NC_091286.1, forward strand.
CAGAACTGTTTCAAGGTCCAAGCCACCAGATGCTGGATTACGATAAGAGCCAAGTGTAGTCTGATTAAAATGTTACACTAAGAATCTCATGTTCAGTTATATATATATATTCTTGCATTAGATCAATCTATGATTTTTAGAGATGCTGTTCATTCTCTTTTTCAGCATATTGCATGGTCTGTTCTAGGGTTTCGCGACCTTGACTTTTTTAGAGTCGAGTCGGGTTTCGCGAAACCCGACTATCTCAAAAGTCGAGACGAGTGGAATCGGCCGATTATCGCGAAAAGTCAGGGATCGACCGAAACACGAAACCCAATGCAAGTCAATGGGGGAGCATAGTCGGCAGTGAGTGGAGGCCAGGAAAACATGTACAGAGCCCATTTTAATGGCAAAAACATCCATTCTTGTTACTGAAGCTTGTCAATCTTAATTTACCTTATAATAATAGTAAGGCATTGGAAATTGGGGGTCATTTGGCTAAAGTTGTGGTAGGGCTGGTTCAAGTATTTAGTGGGCCCAGGAAATCTGGACCACATCACGGCAGTGGAGCAGGGAGAGGTAAGTATTTCAACTTTGCAAGTGCTGTGATCCTGAGCAAGCAGGGGGGCCCACTTGTTGGCATTGGCACTGGCACAGGGCCCCTCAAAGTACAGTGGTGTGTTTGCACGGCGGGGGCGCCTCCCACCGGCAGCAACACTTTTGCGTACTATGAGGGGCCCTGTGCCAGTGACGTCGCCAACGAGTATTCCTCCCCACACATGATGAAGGAACCTGCACCTTCATCTGCACCTTCCTCTTTGTCCCCGTGTAAGGTGGTATGGTATGCGGGAAGGGGGACCTGACTTTCAGCAGGGTCACAATCTTGCAGTGTAGCGTGCACGGGGAATGTTACGTTATGGGTCAATGTACCAGCAGACTCATCTATCACTGGCTGGGCAATGGGCAGGATGAGGGGGAAACAGATATGGGTCCAAAGAATAAAGTGGGCTAAATGCATTTCAAAATTGGTAACAGGACTAACCAGGGGGCATTGCTTTGTTCAGTGGAAAACAACTGGAATGAGAGGCTGACACAGAGAGTAGGCCCAAATCAGTAAGTAGTCTAAATGCAGTTCAAAATTGGCAACAATAGTAAACAGGCGGCACAGCTTTGTTCACTGGAGGAGAACAGCAAGGAGCGGCAGACACCGATAGAAGGCCCCAACCCAACTAGTAGGCCCACTGCATTTTTAAAATTCCGATAGGCTGAAAACCAGATAATTGTAGGTCATTTTTTGTACAGATAACAGCTGTATTGAGTGGTGCAGCCAGACACTACAACTAGGCCTTAAACCACAAAGTTGGCTCGACGCAGGTTTAAAAAAGGTTACATGGGTACACAGTCTGCATTGGTGTGCTCAGTGGAGGACAATTGGAAGGAGGGACCGCAGAAAGACTTTGTAGGTGTAAAATTACAAAATAGGCTCTATGCAGCTTCGATTATGTGGCAACCTGGAGAACACCTTGGAGCGGCAGACACCGTCTCTACGACCCAGACCCAACTTGTAGGCCTAATGTAGTGTTGTTTCAACAACTACTAAACGAGAGCTAGAAGCTCGAAGCTATGGAGAGGAAACCTGGAGAACACCTTGGAGCGGAAGACACCGTCTTTACAACCCAGACCCAACTTGTAGGAATAATGCAGTGTTATTTTCAACAACTACTAAACGAGAGCAAGAAGCTCAAAGCTATGGAGAGGAAACCTGGGGAACACCTTGGAGTGGAAGACACCGTCACTAGAACCCAGACCCAACTTGTAGGCCTAATGCAGTGTTGTTTTCAACAACTACTAAACGAGAGCTAGAAGCTCGAAGCTATGGAGAGGAAACCTGGAGAACACCTTGGAGCGGAAGACACCGTCTCTACAACCCAGACCCAACTTGTAGGCCTAATGCAGTGTTGTTTTCAACAACTACTAAACGAGAGCTAGAAGCTCGAAGCTATGGAGAGGAAACCTGGGGAACACCTTGGAGTGGAAGACACCATCTCTACAACCCAGACCCAACTTGAAGGCATAATGCAGTGCTGTTTTCAATAACTACTAAACGAGAGCTAGAAGCTCGAAGCTATGGAGAGGCAACCTGGGGAACACCTGGGAGTGGAAGACACCGTCTCTACAACCCAGACCCAACTTGTAGGCCTAATGCAGTGTTGTTTTCAACAACTACTTAAGACGAGCATGAAGATTGAAGCAATGGAGAGGAAACCTGGAGAACACCTTGGAGTGGAAGACACCGTCTCTACAACCCAGACCCAACTTGTAGGCCTAATGAAGTGTTGTTTTCAACAACTACTTAAGATGAGCATGAAGATTGAAGCAATGGAGATGAAACCTGGAGAACACTTTGGAGCGGAAGACACCGTCTCTACAACCCAGACCCAACTTGTAGGCCTAATGCAGTGTTGTTTTCAACAACTACTAAACGAGAGCTAGAAGATCGAAGCTATGGAGAGGCAACCTGGGGAACACCTTGGAGCGGTAGACACCATTAATAGGCCCTACCGAAGTAGTAGTAGTAGCCCCAATGCAGTTTTCAAATTCCTATAGGCTGAAAACCAGACTATTGACGCTCAGCTTTTTTAAAAGGAGGACAGCTGTATTGAGTGGCGCAGACAGACACAGGTAGTAGGCCTTAAACACATACTTTGGCTCAATGTAGTTTAAAAAAGGTTACAGGGGTACACAGGCAGCATTGGTCTCTTCAGTGGAGGACAATTTCAATTATGGACCGCAGACAGAGTTTGTACGCCTACTATTAAAAAAAGGATGCTCCATGCAATTTAAAATAGGTTCCAGGGGTACACGGGCAGCAGTGGTCTGGTCAGTGGAGGTCTAGTGGAAGGAGGGACCGCAGACAGGCATAGTAGGCCTAACATAACAAAATTAGGCTGTAGGCACTTTAAAATAGGTTCCAGGGGTACACGGGCAGCAGTGGTCTGGTCAGTGGAGGAGTATTGGAAGGAGGGACCGCAGACAGGCTTAGTAGGCCTAACATAACAAAATAAGGCTGTAGGCACTTTAAAATAGGTTCCAGGGGTACACGGGCAGCAGTGGTCTGGTCAGTGGAGGACTATTGGAAGGAGGGACCGCAGACAGGCTTAGTAGGCCTAACATAACAAAATGAGGCTGTAGGCACTTTAAAATAGGTTCCAGGGGTACACGGGCAGCAGTGGTCTGGTCAGTGGAGGACTAGTGGAAGGAGGGACCGCAGACAGGCTTAGTAGGCCTAACATATCAAAATTAGGCTGTAGGCACTTTAAAATAGGTTCCAGGGGTTCACGGGCAGCAGTGGTCTGGTCAGTGGAGGACTATTGGAAGGAGGGACCGCAGACAGGCTTAGTAGGCCTAACATATCAAAATTAGGCTGTAGGCACTTTAAAATAGGTTCCAGGGGTACACGGGCAGCAGTGTTCTGGTCAGTGGAGGACTAGTGGAAGGAGGGACCGCAGACAGGCATAGTAGGCCTAACATAACAAAATTAGGCTGTAGGCACTTTAACCCCTTCCCGACCCAGGACGCCACGTAGGCGTCATGAAAGTCGGTGCCATTCCGACCCATGACGCCTATGTGGCGTCATGGAAAGATCGCGTCCCTGCAGGTTAACTCCCATTTCACCCGATCTGCAGGGACAGAGGGAGTGGTAGTTTAGCCCAGGGGGGGTGGTTTCACCCCCTCGTGGCTACGATCGCTCTGATTGGCTGTTGAAAGTGAAACTGCCAATCAGAGCGATTTGTAATATTTCACCTATTATAACGGGTGAAATATTACAATCCAGCCATGGCCGATGCTGAAATATCATCGGCCATGGCTGGAAATACTAATGTGCCCCCACCCCACCCCACCGATCGCCCCCCCAGCCCCCCGATCTGGCCGGTACACTGCTCCGGCTCCCCTCCGTCCAGTGCTCCGCTCCCCCCGTGCTCTTGTCCGCTCCCCCGTGCTCCAATCACCCCCCCGTGCTCCGATCACCCCCCCTGCACTCCGATCCACCCCCCCGGTGCTCCGTTCCACCCCCCGGTGCTCCGTTCCAGCCCCCCCGTGCTCCGTTCCACGCCCCCCGTTCTCCGTTCCACCCCTCCCGCGCTCCGATTCCCCCCCCGTGCTCCGATTCCCCCCCCCGTGCTCCGATCCCCCCCCCCCCGTGGTCCCCCCCACCCCATCATACTTACCGATCCAGCCGGGGTCCCGTCCGTCTTCTCCCTGGGCGCCGCCATCTTCCAAAATGGCGGGCGCATGCGCAGTGCGCCCGCCGAATCTGCCAGCCGGCAGATTCGTTCCAAAGTGCATTTTGATCACTGAGATAGATTATATCTCAGTGATCAAAATAAAAAAAATAATAAATGACCCCCCCCCCCCCCTTTGTCACCCCCATAGGTAGGGACAATAAAAAAATAAAGAAATTTTTTTTTCCACTAATGTTAGAATAGGGTTAGGGTTAGGGCTAGGGTTAGGGGTAGGGTTAGGGTTAGGGCTAGGGTTAGGGCTAGGGGTAGGGTTAGGGGTAGGGGTAGGGTTAGGGCTAGGGGTAGGGTTAGGGGTAGGGCTAGGGTTAGGGTTTCGGTATGTGCACACGTATTCTGTTCCTCTGCGGATTTTTCCACTGCGGATTTGATAAATCCGCAGTGCTAAACCGCTGCGGATTTATGGCGGATTTACCGCGTTTTTTTCTGCGCATTTCACTGCGGTTTTACAACTGCGATTTTCTATTGGAGCAGTTGTAAAACCGCTGCGGAATCCGCACAAAGAAGTGACATGCTGCGGAATGTAAACCGCTGCGTTTCCGTGCAGTTTTTCCGCAGCATGTGTACAGCGATTTTTGTTTCCCGTAGGTTTACATTGAACTGTAAACTCATGGGAAACTGCTGCGGATCCGCAGCGTTTTCCGCAGCGTGTGCACATACCTTTAGAATTAGGCCATGTGCACACGGTGCGGATTTGGCTGCGGATCCGCAGCAGTGTTCCATCAGGTTTACAGTACCATGTAAACATATGAAAAACCAAATCCGCTGTGCCCATGGTGCGGAAAATACCGCGCGGAAACGCTGCGTTGTATTTTCCGCAGCATGTCAATTCTTTGTGCGGGTTCCGCAGCGTTTTACACCTGTTCCTCAATAGGAATCCGCAGGTGAAATCCGCACAAAAAACACTGGAAATCCGTGGAAAATCCGCAGGTAAAACGCAGTGCCTTTTACCCGTGGATTTTTCAAAAATGGTGCGGAATTATCTCACACGAATCCGCAACGTGGGCACATAGCCTTAGGGTTAGGGTTGGAATTAGGGTTGTGGTTAGGGTTAGGGGTGTGTTGGGGTTAGGGTTGTGGTTAGGGGTGTGTTGCGGTTAGGGTTGTGATTAGGGTTATGGCTACAGTTGGGATTAGAGTTAGGGGTGTGTTGGGGTTAGTGTTGGAGGTAGAATTGAGGGGTTACCACTGTTTAGGCACATCAGGGGTCTCCAAACGCAACATGGCGCCACCATTGATTCCAGCCAATCTCGTATTCAAAAAGTCAAATGGTGCTCCCTCACTTCCGAGCCCTGACGTGTGCCCAAACAGTGGTTTACCCCCACATATGGGGTACCAGCATACTCAGGACAAACTGCGCAACAATTACTGGGGTCCAATTTCTCCTGTTACCCTTGTGAATCTAAAAAAATGCTTGCTAAAACATAATTTTTGAGGAAAGAAAAATGATTTTTTATTTTCACGGCTCTGCGTTGTAAACGTCTGTGAAGCACTTGGGGGTTCAAAGTGCTCACCACATATCTAGATAAGTTCCTTGGGGGGTCTAGTTTCTAAAATGGGGTCACTTGTGGGGGTTTCTACTGTTCAGGCACACCAGGGGCTCTGCAAACGCAACGTGACACCCGCAGACCATTCCATCAAAGTCTGCATTTCAAAAGTCACTACTTCCCTTCTGAGCCCCGACGTGTGCCCAAACAGTGGTTTACCCCCACACATGGGGTATCAGCGTACTCAGGAGAAACTGGACAACAACTTTTGGGGTCCAATTTCTCCTGTAACCCTTAGGAAAATAAAAAATTCTGGGCTAAATAATTATTTTTGAGGAAAGAAAACGTATTTATTATTTTCACGGCTCTGCATTATAAACTTCTATGAAGCACTTGGGGGTTCAAAGTGCTCACCACACATCTAGATAAGTTCCTTTCGGGGTCTAGTTTCCAAAATGGGGTCACTTGTGGGGGGTTTCTACTGTTTAGGCACATCAGGGGCTCTGCAAACGCAACGTGACTCCCGCAGAGCATTCCATCAAAGTCTGCATTTCAAAACGTCACTACTTCAATTCCAAGCCCCGGCATGTGCCCAAACAGTAGTTTACCCCCACATATGGGGTATCACCGTACTCAGGAGAAACTGGACAACAAATATTGGGGTCAAATTTCTCCTGTTACCCTTGGGAAAATAAAAAATTCTGGGCTAAATAATTATTTTTGAGGAAAGAAAACGTATTTATTATTTTCACGGCTCTGCATTATAAACTTCTATGAAGCGCTTGGGGGTTCAAAGTGCTCACCACACATCTAGATAAGTTCCTTTCGGGGTCTAGTTTCCAAAATGGGGTCACTTGTGGGGGGTTTCTACTGTTAAGCCACATCAGAGGCTCTGCAAACGCAATGTGACGCCCACAGAGCATTCCATCAAAGTCTGCATTTCAAAACGTCACTACTTCACTTCCGAGCCTCGGCATGTGCCCAAACAGTGGTTTACCGCCACATATGGGGTATCAGCGTACTCAGGAGAAACTGGACAACAACTTTTGGGGTCAAATTTCTCCTGTTACCCTTGGGAAAATAAAAAATTGCAGGCTAAAAGATCATTTTTGAGAAAATATTTTTTTTTTTTTATGTTCATGGCTCTGCGTTATAAACTTCTGTGAAACACTTGGGGGTTCAAAGTCCTCACCACACATCTAGATTAGTTCCTTTGGGGGTCTAGTTTCCAAAATGGTGTCATTTCTGGGGGATCTCCAATGTTTAAGCACACAGGGGCTCTCCAAACGTGACATGGTGTCTGCTAATGATTGGAGCTAATTTTCCATTTAAAAAGCCAAATGGCGTGCCATCCCTTCCGAGCCCTGCCGTGCGCCCAAACAGTGGTTTACCCCCACATATGGGGTATCAGCGTACTCAGGACAAACTGGACAACAATATTTGGGGTCCAATTTCTCCCATTATCCTTGGCAAAATAGGAAATTCCAGGCTAAAAAATCATTTTTGAGGAAAGAAAAATTATTTTTTATTTTCATGGCTCTGCGTTATAAACTTCTGTGAAGCACCTGGGGGTTTAAAGTGCTCAATATGCATCTAGATAAGTTCCTTGGGGGGTCCAGTTTCCAAAATGGGGTCACTTGTGGGGGAGCTCCAATGTTTAGGCACACAGGGGCTCTCCAAATGCGACATGGTGTCCGCTAACAATTGGAGCTAATTTTCCATTCAAAAAGTCAAATGGCGCGCCTTCCCTTCCGAGCCCTGCCGTGTGCCCAAACAGTGGTTTACCCCCACATATGAGGTATCGGCGTACTCGGGAGAAATTGCCCAACAAATTTTATGATCCATTTTATCCTACTGCCCATGTGAAAATGAAAAAATTGAGGCGAAAAGAATTTTTTTGTGAAAAAAAAGTACTTTTTCATTTTTACAGATCAATTTGTGAAGCACCTGAGGGTTTAAAGTGCTCACTAGGCATCTAAATAAGTTCCTTGGGGGGTCTAGTTTCCAAAATGGGGTCACTTGTGGGGGAGCGCCAATGTTTAGGCACACAGGAGCTATCCAAACGCGACATGGTGTCCGCTAACGATGGAAATAATTTTTCATTCAAAAAGTCAAATGGCGCTCCTTCCCTTCCGAGCCTTACCATGTGCCCAAACAGTGGTTTACCCCCACATGTGAGGTATTGGTGTACTCAGGAGAAATTGCCCAACACATTTTAGGATCCATTTTATCCTGTTGCCCATGTGAAAATGAAAAAATTGAGGCTAAAAATTTTTTTTTGTGAAAAAAAAGTACTTTTTCATTTTTACGGATCAATTTGTGAAGCACCTGGGGGTTTAAAGTGCTCATTATGCATCTAGATAAGTTCCTTGGGGCGTCTAGTTTCCAAAATGGGGTCACTTGTGGGGGAGCTCCAATTTTTAGGCACACGGGGGCTCTCCAAACGTGACATGGTGTCCGCTAAAGAGTGGAGCCAATTTTTGATTCAAAAAGTCAAATGGCGCTCCTTCCCTTCCAAGCCCTGCCGTGCGCCCAAGCAGTGGTTTACCCCCACATATGAGGTATCAGCGTACTCAGGACAAATTGGACAACAACTTTCGTGGTTCAGTTTCTCCTTTTACCATTGGGAAAATAAAAAAATTGTTGCTAAAATATTATTTTTGTGACTAAAAAGTTAAATGTTCATTTTTTCCTTCCATTTTGCTTCTGCTGCTGTGAAGCACCTGAAGGGTTAATAAACTTCTTGAATGTGGTTTTGAGTACCTTGAGGGGTGCAGTTTTTAGAATGGTTTCACTTTTGGGTATTTTCAGCCATATAGACCCCTCAAACTGACTTCAAATGTGAGGTGGTCCCTAAAAAAAATGGTTTTGTAAATTTCGTTGTAAAAATGACAAATCGCTGGTCAAATTTTAACCCTTATAACTTCCTAACAAAAAAAAATTTTGTTTCCAAAATTGTGCTGATGTAAAGTAAACATGTGGGAAATGTTATTTATTAACTATTTTGTGTCACATATCTCTCTGGTTTAACAGAATAAAAATTCAAAATGTGAAAATTGCGAAATTTTCAAAATTTTCGCCAAATTTCCGTTTTTATCACAAATAAACGCAGAATTTATTGACCTAAATTTACCACTAACATGAAGCCCAATATGTCACGAAAAAACAATCTCAGAACCGCTAGGATACGTTGAAGCGTTCCTGAGTTATTACCTCATAAAGGGACACTGGTCAGAATTGCAAAAAACGGCAAGGTCTTTAAGGTCAAAATAGGCTGGGTCATGAAGGGGTTAAAATAGGTTCCAGGGGTACACGGGCAGCAGTGGTCTGGTCAGTGGAGGAGTATTGGAAGGAGGGACCGCAGACAGGCTTAGTAGGCCTAACATAACAAAATGAGGCTGTAGGCACTTTAAAATAGGTTCCAGGGGTACACGGGCAGCAGTGGTCTGGTCAGTGGAGGACTATTGGAAGGAGGGACCGCAGACAGGCTTAGTAGGCCTAACATAACAAAATGAGGCTGTAGGCACTTTAAAATAGGTTCCAGGGGTACACGGGCAGCAGTGGTCTGGTCAGTGGAGGACTAGTGGAAGGAGGGACCGCAGACAGGCTTAGTAGGCCTAACATATCAAAATTAGGCTGTAGGCACTTTAAAATAGGTTCCAGGGGTTCACGTGCAGCAGTGGTCTGGTCAGTGGAGGACTATTGGAAGGAGGGACCGCAGACAGGCTTAGTAGGCCTAACATAACAAAATTAGGCTGTAGGCACTTTACAATAGGTTCCAGGGGTACACGGGCAGCAGTGGTCTGGTCTTTGGTGGACTAGTGGAATGAGGGACCGCAGACAGGCTTAGTAGGCCTAACATAACAAAAGTGGGCTGTAGGCACTTTAAAATAGGTTCCAGGGGTACACGGGCAGCAGTGGTCTGGTCAGTGGAGGACTATTGGAAGGAGGGACCGCAGACAGGCTTAGTAGGCCTAACATAACAAAATTAGGCTGTAGGCACTTTAAAATAGGTTCCAGGGGTACACGGGCAGCAGTGGTCTGGTCAGTGGAGGACTATTGGAAGGAGGGACCGCAGACAGGCTTGGTGTTAGGACTGGCGGAACGCACCAAGACAGATGATAAAGGTGCGTTCGCAGTCCGGGGTCCACCGTGCAGGTGAGAACCTGCTGCTAGCAATTAGCAGACAATATGGCGGTACACTAAAGTATACACGCGTGGGTTAAACCTCACCCAGCGTGAAGAAAGCGATCCTGTTAATTCACAGGACCGCAGTACCGCACTAGTGCGCGAGCAAGTGGTCAGCGGACTTAACCCCAGAAGGGATTGGAGCCCGATTAGACCCTTGCTGGCATAACACCGCAACTGGGTGTGTAGAGAACCTTAAGCAATCTGTGCACAAGAGTGCGAGCGATGCCGCACTAACGGACGCCACTAACCACCCAGACTCGGGTATGGAAAGCGCAAGGCAGGCGCACGGCGCCGTACTGGCAGGCACAGCTACAGGACGCTGTGATGTGTGTTAGTGCTGTAGGCTAAGTCGGGCGCTAGGTAGCAGCCATACACCTTCCGCGAACAGACATTCAATAGGGTAGGGGTTTCCAAGGACGACTTGCACTCACAACATACACACATAAGCAATTGTAAAACAATACTAGCGCATGGCCGTGCGGTCATGCGCAGTTTATATAACAGCAGCACAGGAAGTGGCCACAGCACTTTTGCCCTTCTAGGACCTGCCAAGAGGACCAATGGAATGTGCTGCAGAGCCTGAGCACATGACCCTCGATCTCCAACGGGAGACCTTACGCTGGGCATGCTCAGTACATGCAGACAAGGACTTAGTCCCAGAGAAGTCCGCTCGCTGCTGACCAGCACTGACTTTAAAGGCAGAGACTGGAGAAGCAGCACTAACTCTCAGAACAGAGTGAGAATGAGCAAGACGCTGGGACCGACGTCCTTGCTGAGCAGGCTCCACTGCGGCTGGACAAGAATGGGAGACCGCAGCGGAAGTGGCTCGAGATTCCCCCTGTGCAGAAGCGGGAACTCGACCCCTAACATTACCCCCCCTCCTAGGGCCCCCCCCTCCTTGGGCCTCGCTACGTTCGAAGGCAGCAATGAGCTGCGGGGCCCGAATGTGCTCAACAGGTTCCCAGGACCTGTCCTCGGGGCCATAACCCTTCCAGTCCACCAAATAAAATTTTTTACCACGCACCACCTTGCACCCCAAAATAGCGTTCACCTCATAATCGTCCGTAGACGAACCCGATGTCCCAGCAGATGACTCGGAAAAGCGGGACATATACACGGGTTTCAAGAGGGACACATGAAAGGTGTCGGTGATACCCAGGCGTGGCGGAAGGGCCAAACGATAGACCACAGGATTAACCTGCTCGAGGACCTTGAATGGACCCAAGTAGCGAGGAGCAAATTTAGTGGACTCAACTCGCAGCCTGATGTTACGGGCGGAGAGCCACACCAAGTCGCCAGGAGCAAAGGTCGGGGCGGGGCGCCGATGAGCATCAGCGGAGGACCTCATTCTCTCCTTAGAGGCCCGAATGGCATCCTGAGTGCGGTCCCAAATATCCCGTGCCTCCACAGCCCAGTCTGCCACCCTGGAGTCGGCGGAAGACACGGGCATAGGCACAGGTACCCGTGGATGCTGACCATAGTTGAGGAGGAATGGGGTTTGTCCAGTGGAGTCGGCAACGGCGTTGTTCAGTGCAAACTCTGCCCATGATAGCAAGGATGCCCAGTCATCCTGCCTGGCTGAAACAAAATGTCGCAGGTATGTGACCAAGGTCTGGTTGGCCCTCTCTACCAACCCATTCGTCTCGGGATGATAAGCGGAAGAGAGATTCAACTCAATACTGAGAAGACGACAGAGCTCTCTCCAGAACCGAGACGCAAACTGGGGACCCCGGTCACTGACAATTTTGTCTGGCATACCATGTAGGCGGAAGATATGTCTGATGAACAACGCTGCCAAGGCCCGTGCAGAAGGTAACCGCGGCAGCGGCACCAAATGCACCATTTTTGAGAAATGATCAGTGATGACCCAAATGATGGTACAGCCGCGAGACTTGGGCAAACCCACAACAAAGTCCATCCCGACCATCTCCCAGGGCCTATCTGCCACCGGCAAGGGATAGAGCAAACCAGCTGGCCTTTGACGCGGAGATTTATTTTTGGCGCAGGAGACACACGCCAGAACGTAATCCCTGACATCCCGGACCATATGCGGCCACCAGTACGTCCTCGCCAGTAGCTCAGATGTCCTCTTTGTCCCAAAGTGTCCACCCACCCTGGACGAATGAGCCCAAGAGAGAACCTCCGGTCGCAAATTAATGGGCACAAAAGTCTTGCCCGGAGGCACAGACTCTAGCGATACCGGCGCCACGGTTCTCAGGCTCTCGGAAGGGACAATAAGCCGAGGCTCCTCTTCCTCCTCCTCAGTTGACATAAGGGAGCGAGAGAGAGCGTCAGCACGGATATTCTTCTCCCCGGCGAGATAATGCAGGGAAAAGTGGAACCGGGAGAAGAACAGGGACCATCTGGCCTGGCGAGAATTTAGCCGCTGGACTGTCTGCAAATAGACCAAATTTTTGTGGTCCGTGTAAACTTGGAAGGGAAACCGCGCACCTTCCAGAAGGTGTCTCCACTCCGAAAAGGCCAACTTCATTGCTAGCAACTCCCTGTCCCCGATGGAGTAGTTCCTCTCCGCTGGCGTGAAGGTCTTGGAGAAGAAGAAGCATGGATGCTTCCGACCTTGAGCATCCTTTTGGTAGAGGACTGCTCCAGCACCAACGGACGAGGCATCCACCTCCAGTAGGAATGGCTTATCCACATCGGGACGATGTAAGATGGGAGCGCTAGCAAAGTGGGACTTAATAGAAGTGAAGGCCTTGGAGACCTCTTCCGACCACAATTTGGGATTCGCTCCCTTCTTGGTGAGGGCTACCAAGGGAGCCACCAGAGTTGAGAAGTGGGGAATGAACTGGCGGTAATAGTTTATGAACCCCATAAAGCGCTGCACCGCTTTAAGAGAATGGGGCTCTTGCCAGTCCATCACAGCCTGTAGTTTGGCAGGATCCATAGCCAATCCCTGGGCGGAGATGATATAGCCCAGGAAAGGTAAGGACTCCTGCTCAAACACACACTTCTCCAACTTTGCGTAAAGAGAGTTTGCCCGTAGGAGGTCGAAGACTCTGCCAACATCTCTCCGGTGGGAGTCAATATCTGGAGAAAAGATGAGAATATCATCCAGATAGACTACAACCGAGGTGGAAAGCATATCCCGGAAGATGTCGTTGACAAAGTCTTGAAAAACGGCAGGTGCATTACAGAGCCCGAAGGGCATCACCAGATACTCATAGTGCCCATCTCTGGTGTTAAATGCCGTTTTCCACTCGTCCCCCTCACGGATGCGAATCAGGTTGTAAGCACCCCGCAGATCTAGTTTCGTAAACACTCTAGCTCCCCGAAGCCTATCGAAAAGCTCAGATATCAACGGCAAAGGGTACTTGTTCTTAACTGTGATAGCATTAAGACCCCTGTAGTCTATGCATGGACGTAGTTCTCCATTCTTCTTCTGCACGAAGAAGAACCCTGCCCCAGCAGGTGACACAGACTTCCTAATGAACCCTCTTGCCAGATTCTCTTGTATGTACTGAGACATTGCCTCCGTTTCCGGGAGAGATAATGGGTAGACTCGACCCCGGGGAGGCTCAGCACCAGGCAAGAGATCGATAGGACAGTCATAGGGGCGATGGGGCGGAAGGGTCTCCGCCGCCTTCTTGGAGAACACGTCTGCATAAGACCAATATTGCTTGGGGAGAGAGGATAGATCTGCGGGTACCTCAGTAGTAGCAACCTGAACGCACTCTCGGTGACACCTACCCCCACATGATTCACCCCATCCCAGAATTCTGCCTGAGGACCACTCGATGTGAGGAGAGTGGTACCGTAGCCAAGGTATCCCCAACAGGACCTCATCAATACCCTCAGGAATGACGAGTAGAGAAATAATCTCCTGATGGGATGGCGACAGGGACAGAGTAACAGGGATGGTCTGATGTGTTATCTGTGCGGGGAGTGTCGACCCATTCACCACTCGTACCGTTACTGGTTGGGATAGCATAACCAGGGGTATTGCGTGACGTTGGGCGAAGGCAGAAGACATAAAATTGCCCTCCGCCCCAGAATCCACGCAGAGGTCTACCGAGTGGGAGGATGAGCCAAAGGTAATTGTCCCCTTAAAGGACAATTTGGAGGCAAACGTCGCAGTGTCTAGTGCACCTCCACCTACTACCACTAGACGCTGACGTTTCCTCGACCGCTGATGACATCTGGTGGCAAGATGTCCTGACTGTTGGCAAACCTGGCAACCCTGGAGTGCACGAGCAGTCTGGGACTTAGATCCCGCTCGTGACACCACCTTAGGTTCCTGAACCTCAGGAGCCTGAACTGGAGATTCCAAAGGTTTGGCGAAGGTGGGAGCCAGCCGAAACCTCTGCCTACACTGGGCTCGCTCTAACCTCCGCTCGTGAAAACGGCGGTCAATGCGAGTAGATACTGCTATTAACTCCTCCAGTGTGGCGGGAATCTCCCTAGTGGCCAGAGCGTCCTTAACGTGGTCAGCCAGCCCCCTCCAAAATATAGGGATAAGGGCTTTATCCGACCACTCCAGCTCAGATGCCAGAGTGCGGAAATGGACGGCAAAAAGGCTGACCAAGGACGAGCCCTGAGTCAGTGCCAACAGTTGGAGCGCCGTGTCATGGGTGACACGAGGTCCAAGAAAGACCTGTTTCAGAGTGCTCAGGAATAACGGAGCACTCTGCACCACATGATCGCCACGCTCCCACAGCGGCGTAGCCCACTGCAACGCCCTGTCCGACAATAAGGAAATTATAAAGCCCACCTTAGCCCGCTCTGTAGGGAAACGAGAGGCCAGAAGCTCGAGATGTATTGAGCACTGACTCACGAAACCCCTACAGGACTTACTGTCACCAGAAAATTTCTCTGGTAGCGGGAGGCGAGATAGCGTCGGTACAGGAGCGGCAGTGGACAAGGTAGCTGCAGCCACACTTGCAGCCTGAACAGCGACAGCAGTAACATCCACAGCTGAGGTTGAACGCTCAAAAGCCGCCAACCTTCCCTCCAGCTGCTGGATGTACCGCTGTAAACGCTGATCGTCCGCCATTTTACTAGCCAGACCCTGGCGCTAGTATTCTGTTAGGACTGGCGGAACGCACCAAGACAGATGATAAAGGTGCGTTCGCAGTCCGGGGTCCACCGTGCAGGTGAGAACCTGCTGCTAGCAATTAGCAGACAATATGGCGGTACACTAAAGTATACACGCGTGGGTTAAACCTCACCCAGCGTGAAGAAAGCGATCCTGTTAATTCACAGGACCGCAGTACCGCACTAGTGCGCGAGCAAGTGGTCAGCGGACTTAACCCCAGAAGGGATTGGAGCCCGATTAGACCCTTGCTGGCATAACACCGCAACTGGGTGTGTAGAGAACCTTAAGCAATCTGTGCACAAGAGTGCGAGCGATGCCGCACTAACGGACGCCACTAACCACCCAGACTCGGGTATGGAAAGCGCAAGGCAGGCGCACGGCGCCGTACTGGCAGGCACAGCTACAGGACGCTGTGATGTGTGTTAGTGCTGTAGGCTAAGTCGGGCGCTAGGTAGCAGCCATACACCTTCCGCGAACAGACATTCAATAGGGTAGGGGTTTCCAAGGACGACTTGCACTCACAACATACACACATAAGCAATTGTAAAACAATACTAGCGCATGGCCGTGCGGTCATGCGCAGTTTATATAACAGCAGCACAGGAAGTGGCCACAGCACTTTTGCCCTTCTAGGACCTGCCAAGAGGACCAATGGAATGTGCTGCAGAGCCTGAGCACATGACCCTCGATCTCCAACGGGAGACCTTACGCTGGGCATGCTCAGTACATGCAGACAAGGACTTAGTCCCAGAGAAGTCCGCTCGCTGCTGACCAGCACTGACTTTAAAGGCAGAGACTGGAGAAGCAGCACTAACACTCAGAACAGAGTGAGAATGAGCAAGACGCTGGGACCGACGTCCTTGCTGAGCAGGCTCCACTGCGGCTGGACAAGAATGGGAGACCGCAGCGGAAGTGGCTCGAGATTCCCCCTGTGCAGAAGCGGGAACTCGACCCCTAACACTTGGTAGGCCTAACATAACAAAATTAGGCTGTAGGCACTTAACAATAGGTTCCAGGGGTACACGGGCAGCAGTGGTCTGGTCAGTGGAGGACTAGTGGAAGGAGGGACCGCAGACAGGCTTAGTAGGCCTAACATTACAAAAGTGGGCTGTAGGCACTTTAAAATAGGTTCCAGGGGTACACGGGCAGCAGTGGTCTGGTCAGTGGAGGACTATTGGAAGGAGGGACCGCAGACAGGCTTAGTAGGCCTAACATAACAAAATGAGGCTGTAGGCACTTTAACCCCTTCGCGACATGCGCCGTACTAGTACTGCGCTGCCGGCACTGCATTAGTGCCAGCAGCAGTACTAGTACGGCGCACCGATCACCGCGGTCTCGCGCTGAGCGCCGCGGTGATCGGGTGCGGGTGTCAGCTGTATACGACAGCTGACACCCCGCAGCAATGCCCACGATCGGCGCTATCGCCGATCGCGGGCATTTAACCCCTCTGATGCCGCTGTCAGTAGTGACAGCGGCATAGAGGGGGATCGCGCAGGGACGGGGGCTCCCTGCGCTCTCCCACCGGAGCAACGCAATGAGATCGCGTTGCTCCGGTGACCCGGAAGGAGTCCCCGGATCCAAGATGGCCGCCGGACTCCTTCCGGGTCATGAAGTGACCTGGCTAGCCGGCGCCTGCTGAGAGCAGGCGCTGGAGAGCTAGCTAAGCTGCCTGTCAGATCGTTGATCTGACAGTGTGCTATGCACAGTGTCAGATCAACGATCTGATCTAATACAGAGATGTCCCACCCTGGGACAATGTTAGAAAGTAAAAAAAAAAAAAATAGAATGTGTAAAAAAAAATTAAAAAAAATCCCCAAATTAAAAAAAAAAACATTTCCCAATAAATCCATTTATTTATGTAAAAAAAAAAAAACACAATAAATGTACACATATTTGGTATCGCCGCGTCCGTAACGACCCGCTCTATAAAACTATCCCACTAGTTAACCCCTTCAGTGAACACCGCAAAAAAAAAAAAAAAAAAAAAGCCAAAAAACAACGCTTTATTATCATACAGGCGAACAAAAAGTGGAATAACACGCGATCAAAATGACGGATATAAATAACCATGGTACCGCTGAAAATGTCATCTTGTCCCGCAAAAAAAAAGCTGCCATACAGCATCATCAGCAGAAAAATAAATAAGTTATAGCTCTCAGAATAATGCGATGCAAAAACAATTATTTTTTTATATAAAATAGTTTTTATTGTGTAAAAGCGCCAAAACATAAAAAAATTACATAAATGAGGTATCGCTGTAATCATACTGACCCGAAGAATAAAACTGCTTTATCCATTTTACCACACGTGGAACGGTATAAACGCCCCCCCTAAAAGAAATTCAGGAATTGCTGGTTTTTGTTCATTCCGCCTCCCAAAAATCGGAATAAAAAGCGATCAAAAAATGTCATCTGCCCGAAAATGTTACCAATAAAAACGTCAACTCGTCCCGCAAAAAGCAAGACCTCATATGACTCTGTGGGCCAAAATATGGATAAATTATAGCTCTCAAAATGTGGTGATGCAAAAACTATTTTTTGCAATAAAAAGCGTCTTTTAGTGTGTGACAGCTGCCAATCATAAAAATCCGCCAAAAAAACGCTATAAAAGTAAATCAAACCCCCCTTCATCACCCCCTTAGTTAGGGAAAAATAATAAAATGTAAAAAAATGTATTTATTTCCATTTTCCCATTAGTGCTAGGGTTAGGGCTAGGGTTAGGGCTAGGGTTAGGGCTAGGGCTAGGGTTAGGGCTAGGGTTAGGGCTAGGGCTAGGGTTAGGGTTAGGGCTAGGGTTAGGGTTGGGGTTAGGGTTTCAGTTATAATTGGGGGTTTCCACTGTTTAGGCACATCAGGGGGCGTCCGATCTCAATTCCAGCCAATTCTGCTTTGAAAAAGTAAAACAGTGCTCCTTCCCTTCCGAGTTCTCCTGTGTGCCCAAACAGTGGTTCCCCCCAACATATGGGGTATCAGCGTTCTCAGGACAAGTTGGACAACAACTTTTGGGGTCCAATTTGTCCTGTTACCCTTGGAAAAATAAAAACATAGGGGATAAAATATCATTTTCGTGGAAAAAAAAATATTTTTTATTTTCACGGCTCTGCGTTATAAACTGTAGTGAAACACTTGTTGGTTTAAAGCTCTCACAACACATCTAGATAAGTTCCCTTGGGGGTCTAGTTTCCAATATGGGGTCACTTGTGGGGGGTTTCTACTGTTTAGGTACATCAGGGGCTCTGCAAATGCAACATGACGCCTGCAGACCAATCCATCTAAGTCTGCATTTCAAATGGCGCTCCTTCCCTTCCGAGCTCTGCCGTGCACCCAAACAGTGGTTCCCCCCAACATATGGGGTATCAGCGTTCTCATGACAAGTTGGACAACAACTTTTGGGGTCCAATTTGTCCTGTTACCCTTGGGAAAATAAAAACATAGGGGATAAAATATCATTTTCGTGGAAAAAAAAATATTTTTTATTTTCACGGCTCTGCGTTATAAACTGTAGTGAAACACTTGTTGGTTCAAAGCTCTCACAACACATCTAGATAAGTTCCTTGGGGGGTCTAGTTTCCAATATGGGGTCACTTGTGGTGGGTTTCTACTGTTTAGGTACATCAGGGGCTCTGCAAATGCAACATGACACCTGCAGTCCATTCCATCTAAGTCTGCATTTCAAACGGTGCTCCTTCCCTTCCGAGCTCTGCCATGCACTCAAACGGTGGTTCCCCCCCACATGTGGGGTATCAGCGTACTCAGGACAAATTGGACAATAACATTTGTGGTCCAATTTCTCCTGTTACCCTTGGGAAAAAAAAATTGCGGGCTAAAACATCATTTTGTGGAAAGAAAAAATGATTTTTTAATTTTCACAATGCTACATTCTAAACTTTAGTGAAACAATTGGGGGTTAAAAGTGCTCACCACACATCTAGATAAGTTCCTTAGGGGGTCTTCTTTCCAAAATGGGGTCACTTGTGGGGGGTTTTCACTGTTAAGGCACGTCAGGGGCTCTCCAAATGCGACATGGCGTCCGATCTCAATTCCAGCCAATTTTGCATTGAAAAGTCAAATGGCACTCCTTCCCTTCCGAGCTCTGCCATGCGCTCAAACAGTGGTTTATCCCCATATATGAAGTATCGACGTACTCAGGACAAATTGCACAACAACTTTTAGGGTCCAATTTATCCTTTTACCCTTGGGAAAATAAAAAATTTGGGGCCAAAAATCATTTTTTGTGAAAATTAATAAAAAAATTTTTTTTACGGCTCTACATTATAAACTTCTGTGAAGCACTTGGAGGTTCAAAGTGCTCACCACACATCTAGATTAGTTCCTTAGGGGGTCTACTTTCCAAAATGGTGTCACTTGTGGGGGTTTCCACTGTTTAGGCACATCAGGGGCTCTCCAATCGTGACATGGGCTCCGATCTCAATTCCAGCAAATCTTGCATTGAAAAGTCAAATGGCGCTCCTTCCCTTCCGAGCTCTGGCATGTGCCCAAACAGTGGTTTACCCCCACATATGGGGTATCGGCGTACTCAGGACAAATTGTACAACGACTTTTGTGGTCCAATTTCTCCTGTTACCCTTGGTAAAATGAAACAAATTGGACCTGAAGTAAAAATTTTGTGAAAAAAAAGTTAAATGTTCAATTTTTTTAAACATTCAAAAAATTCCTGTGAAGCACCTGAAGGGTTAATAAACTTTTTGAATGTGGTTTTGAGTACCTTGAGGGGTGCAGTTTTTAGAATGGTGTCACTTTGGGCATTTTCTGCCATATAGACCCCTCAAAGTCACTTCAAGTGTGAGGTGGTCCGTAATAAAATGGTTTTGCAAATTTTGTTGCAAAAATGAGAAATCGCTGGTCAACTTTTAACCCTTATAACGTCCTAACAAAAAAAATTATGTTTCCAAAATTGTGCTGATGTAAAGCAGACATGTGGGAAATGTTGTTTATTTACTATATTATGTGATATAACTCTCTAATTTAAGGGCATAAAAACTAAGAGTTTGAAAATTGCTAAATTTTCATAATTTCCGACAAATTTTTGTTTTTTTCACGAATAAATGCAAGTCATATCGAAGAAGTTTTACGACTATCATGAAGTACAATATGTCACGAGAAAACAGTGTCAGAATCACCAGGATCCGTTGAAGCGTTTCAGAGTTATGACCTCATAAAGTGACAGTGGTCAGAATTGTAAAAATTGGCCCTGTCACTTAGGTGAAAACAGGCTTTGGGGTGAAGGGGTTAAAATCGGTTCCAGGGGTACACGGGCAGCAGTGGTCTGGTCAGTGGAGGACTAGTGGAAGGAGGGACCGCAGACAGGCTTAGTAGGCCTAACATAACAAAAGTGGGCTGTAGACACTTGGAATTCTCTTGCAGGGGTACACAGGCAGCATTGGTGTTGTCAGCGGAGGCCGATTGTAATGAGTGTCATAGCAAAATCACTCCACAACCTGGTCAGGAAACCCCTCTGTCCAACGCCACTTCTGATTTGTGCACCTCTAACACCTCTGGCCTGCTGCCCCCTGCAGCTCTTGTGATAACGATCACCGGTGCTGTGTGCTGGGAATGCCTGAATCAAACGGTCAACAAGAGTTGATTGTTTGGTTGCTAATATTTGTTCCAGGTTTTCATGTGGCATAATATTTTGCAATTTGCCTTTATAGCGAGGATCAAGGAGGCAGGCCAACCAGTAATAGTCATCGTTCATCATTTTAGTAATGCGTGTGTCCCTTTTGAGGATACGTAAGGCATAATCCGCCATGTGGGCCAAAGTTCCAGTTGTCAAATCTGCGGTTGTGCTGGGTTGAGGGGCAGTTTCAGGCACATCTAAGTCACTTGTCTCCCTAAAAAAACCTGACCCGGCCTTGCAACACCACCAGTTGCTATTGGCCCCGGAGAAGCTTCCTCATTACAAAAATAATCATCCCCATCATCCTCCTCGTCCTCCTCGTCCTCCTGTTCACCTGCTACCTCATCCTGTACACTGCCCTGACCAGACAATGGCTGACTGTGATCAAGGCTTTCCTCTTCCTCTGCTGCATACGCCTGCTCCTTTATGTGCATCAAACTTTGCATCAGCAGACGCATTAGGGGGATGCTCATGCTTATTATGGCGTTGTCTGCACTAACCAGCCGTGTGCATTCCTCAAAACACTGAAGGACTTGACAAATGTCTTGTATCTTCGACCACTGCACACCTGACAACTCCATGTCTGCCATCCTACTGCCTGCCCGTGTATGTGTATCCTCCCACAAAAACATAACAGCACGCCTCTGTTCGCACAGTCTCTGAAGCATGTGCAGTGTTGAGTTCCACCTTGTTGCAACGTCGATGATTAGGCTATGCTGGGGAAGGTTCAAAGACCGCTGATAGGTCTGCATACGGCTGGAGTGGACAGGCGAACGGCGGATATGCGAGCAACGTCCGCGCACTTTGAGGAGCAGGTCGGATAACGCCGGATAACTTTTCAGGAAGCACTGCACCACCAGGTTTAAGGTGTGAGCCAGGCAAGGAATGTGTTTCAGTTGGGAAAGGGAGATGGCAGCCATGAAATTCCTTCCGTTATCACTCACTACCTTGCCTGCCTCAAGATCTACAGTGCCCAGCCACGACTGCGTTTCTTTCTGCAAGAACTCGGACAGAACTTCCGCGGTGTGTCTGTTGTCGCCCAAACACTTCATAGCCAATACAGCCTGCTGACGCTTGGCAGTAGCTGCCCCATAATGGGACACCTGGTGTGCAACAGTGGCAGCTGCGGATGGAGTGGTTGTGCGACTGAGGTCTGTGGACGAGCTCTCGCTTCTGCAGGAGGACGAGGAGGAGGAGGAGGAGGGGGGCGAACGGCTACAGCCAACTCTTTCCTAGACCGTGGGCTAGGCAGAACTGTCCCAAAATTGCTGTCCCCTGTGGACCCTGCATCCACCACATTCACCCAGTGTGCCGTGATGGACACGTAACGTCCCTGGCCATGCCTACTGGTCCATGCATCTGTTGTCAGGTGCACCTTTGTACTCACAGACTGCCTGAGTGCATGGACTATGCGCTCTTTAACATGCTGGTGGAGGGCTGGGATGGCTTTTCTCGAAAAGAAGTGTCGACTGGGTAGCTCGTAGCTTGGTACAGCGTAGTCCATCAAGGCTTTGAAAGCTTCGCTTTCAACTAACCGGTAGGGCATCATCTCTAATGAGATTAGCCTAGCTATGTGGGCGTTCAAACCCTGTGTACGCGGATGCGAGGCTAAGTACTTCCTTTTTTTAACGAGAGTCTCATGTAGGGTGAGCTGGACTGGAGAGCTGGAGATCGTGGAACTAGCGGGGGTGCCGGTGGACATGGCAGACTGAGAGACGGTTGGAGACGGTATTGTTACCGCCGGTACCCTAGATGCAGTGTTTCCTACTACGAAACTGGTGATTCCCTGACCCTGACTGCTTTGGCCTGGCAACGAAACCTGCACAGATACTGCAGGTGGTGCGGAAAATGGTGGCCTTACAGTGACGGAAGGGATGTTGCGTTGCTGACTAGCTTCATTGGCCAAGGGTGCTACAACCTTAAGGGACGTTTGATAGTTAGTCCAGGCTTGCAAATGCATGGTTGTTAAATGTCTATGCATGCAACTTGTATTTAGACTTTTCAGATTCTGACCTTTGCTTAAGGCGTTGAACATTTTTGACAGATGACTTTGCGCTGATCAATTGGATGTTGTTTAAAAAAATGCCAGACTGCACTCTTTCTACCATCGGACACCTTTTCAGGCATTGCAGACTGAGCTTTAACCGGATGGCCACGCTGTCCTCCAACAGGTTTTGGCTTTGCCACACGTTTTGGGCCAGATACGGGCCCGGCAGATGGAACCTGTTGCGATGTTGATGCCTGCTGCGGCCCCTCCTCCTCCGCTTCAGAACTACTGCCGCCTGCACCCTGTTCCCCCAATGGCTGCCAATCGGGGTCAACAACTGGGTCATCTATAACCTCCTCTTCTATCTCGTGTGCAACTTCGTCTGTGTCACCGTGTAAGTCAGTGGTATAGCGTTCGTGATGGGGCACCATAGTCTCATCAGGGTCTGATTCTGGATCAGTACACTGCGAGGGCAATGTTGTGGTCTGAGTCAAAGGCTGTGGCTGTGCATCAGTGCACTCCATGTCCGATTCAACTTGTAATGGGCATGGCCTGTTAATTGTTTCACTTTCTAACCCATTGACGGTATGTGTAAGGAGCTTCATGGAGTGACCCGTTGTGTCGCCTGACGCATCCTTCTCTGTTGTTGTTTTTGCTGAAGAGGACAAGGAAGTGACTTGTCCCTGTCCCTGACCGTGAACATCCACTAATGATGCGCTGCTTTTACATTTACCAGTTTCAGAAGAGGAGGCAAAAGAGCTAGAGGCTGAGTCAGCAAGGTAAGCCAAAACTTGCTCCGGCTTTAAAAGCGGTTTTCCTACTCCCAGAAAAGGGAGCGTTCGAGGCCTTGTGTAGCCAGACGACGAACCTGGCTCCACAGCTCGAGACTTAGGTGCTATATTGTTTTTCCCACGACCACCTGATGCTCCACCACCACTACCATCATTACCAGCTGGCAATGAACGCCCACGGCCACGACCTCTTCCACCAGACTTCCTCATTGTTTTAAAAACTTAACCAAAGGAATGGTATTTGTTACAGAAAAACAACTTACAAGGTGAACTCAAACTTCTGTAGGATTTAGATATCCCTTTATAGGTGGGTGAGACTGCAAGGAAAATCAGGCACAATGTTACACACTCGGTTTTCTGAGGCACCAAATGAGAGAGATGCCACACACGCAGGACTGTCACTCAAGCACAAATGCCAATATTAATCTCCCACTGTTTTTTTTTTTTTCAGGGAGAATTTAAAAACCCAAAACAGACACTAGGCTTTCTGTGGCCCACTATTTGAGAGATGGCACACAGGACTGGCACACAAGCACAAAGGCCAATATTAATCTCCCACTGTTTTTTTTTTTTTCCAGGGAGAATTTAAAAACCAAAAACAGACACTAGGCTTTCTGTGGCCCACTATTTGAGAGAGATGGCACACAGGACTGGCACACTAGCACAAAGGCCAATATTAATCTCCCACTGTTTATTTTTTTTTCCAGGGAGAATTTACAAACCAAAAACAGACACTAGGCTTTCTGTGGCCCACTATTTGAGAGAGATGGCACACAGGACTGGCACACAAGCACAAAGGCCAATATTAACCCCTTTACCCCCAAGGGTGGTTTGCACGTTAATGACCAGGCCAATTTTTACAATTCTGACCACTGTCCCTTTATGAGGTTATAACTCCGAAACGCTTCAACGGATCCTGGTGATTCTGACATTGTTTTCTCGTGACATATTGTACTTCATGATAGTGGTAAAATTTCTTTGATAGTACCTGCGTTTATTTGTGAAAAAAACGGAAATTTGGCGAAAATTTTGAAAATTTCGCAATTTTCAAACTTTGAATTTTTATGCAATTAAATCACAGAGATATGTCACACAAAATACTTAATAAGTAACATTTCCCACATGTCTCCTTTACATCAGCATAATTTTGGAACCAATTTTTTTTTTTGTTAGGGAGTTATAAGGGTTAAAAGTTGACCAGCAATTTCTCATTTTTACAACACCATTTTTTTTTAGGGACCACGTCTCATTTGAAGTCATTTTGAGGGGTCTATATGATAGAAAATGCCCAAGTGTGACACCATTCTAAAAACTACACCCCTCAAGGTGCTCAAAACCACATTCAAGAAGTTTATTAACCCTTCAGGTGTTTAATAGGAATTTTTGGAATGTTTAAATAAAAATGAACATTTAACTTTTTTACACAAAAAATTTACTTCAGCTCCAATTTGTTTTATTTTACCAAGGGTAACAGGAGAAATTGGACCCAAAAGTTGTTGTCCAATTTGTCCTGAGTACGCTGATACCCCATATGTGGCAGTAAACCACTGTTTGGGCGCATGGGAGAGCTCGGAAGGGAAGGAGCGCTATTTGACTTTTCAATGCAAAATTGACAGGAATTGAGATGGGACGCCATGTTGCGTTTGGAGAGCCACTGATGTGCCTAAACATTGAAACCCCCCACAAGTGACACCATTTTGGAAAGTAGACCCCCTAAGGAACTTATCTGGATGTGTGGTGAGCACTTTGACCCACCAAGTGCTTCACAGAAGTTTATAATGCAGAACCGTAAAAATAAAAAATCATATTTTTTCACAAAAATTATATTTTTGCCCCCAATTTTTTATTTTTCCAAGGGTAAGAGAAGAAATTGGACCTCAAAAGTTGTTGTCCAATTTGTCCTGAGTACGCTGATACCCCATATGTGGCAGTAAACCACTGTTTGGGCGCATGGGAGAGCTCGGAAGGGAAGGAGCGCAGTTTGACTTTTCAATGCAAAATTGACAGAAATTGAGATGGGACGCCATGTTGCGTTTGGAGAGCCACTGATGTGCCTAAACATTGAAACCCCCCACAAGTGACACCATTTTGGAAAGTAGACCCCCTAAGGAACTTATCTAGAGGTGTGGTGAGCACTTTGACCCACCAAGTGCTTCACAGAAGTTTATAATGCAGAACCGTAAAAATAAAAAATCATATTTTTTCACAAAAATTATATTTTTGCCCCCAATTTTTTATTTTTCCAAGGGTAAGAGAAGAAATTGGACCTCAAAAGTTGTTGTCCAATTTGTCCCGAGTACGCCGATACCCCATATGTGGCAGTAAACCACTGTTTGGGCGCATGGGAGAGCTCGGAAGGGAAGGAGCGCCGTTTGACTTTTCAATGCAAAATTGACAGAAATTGAGATGGGACGCCATGTTGCGTTTGGAGAGCCACTGATGTGCCTAAACATTGAAACCCCCCACAAGTGACACCATTTTGGAAAGTAGACCCCCTAAGGAACTTATCTGGATGTGTGGTGAGCACTTTGACCCACCAAGGGCTTCACAGAAGTTTATAATGCAGAGCCATAAAAATAAAACAAAATTTTTTTCCCACAAAAATTATTTTTTAGCCCCCAGTTTTGTATTTTCCCTAGGGTAACAGGAGAAATTGGACCCCAAAAGTTGTTGTCCAATTTGTCCTGAGTACGCTGATACCCCATATGTGGGGGGGAACCACCGTTTGGGCGCATGGGAGGGTTCGGAAGGGAAGGAGCGCCATTTGGAATGCAGACTTAGATGGAATGGTCTGCAGGCGTCACATTGCGTTTGCAGAGCCCCTAATGTACCTAAACAGTAGAAACCCCCCACAAGTGACACCATTTTGGAAAGTAGACCCCCTAAGGAACTCATCTTGATGTGTTGTGAGAGCTTTGAACCCCCAAGTATTTCACTACAGTTTATAACGCAGAGCCATGCAAATAAAAAATATTTTTTTTTCCACAAAAATTATATTTTAGCCCCCAGTTTTGTATTTTTCCAAGGTTAGCAGGAGAAATTGGACCCTAAATGTTGTTGTCCAATTTGTCCTGAGTACGCTGATACCCGATATGTGGGGGGGAACCACCGTTTGGGCGCATGGGAGGGCTCGGAAGGGAAGGAGCATCATTTGGAATGCAGACTTAGATGGATTGGTCTGCAGGCGTCACATTGCGTTTGCAGAGCCCCTAATGTACCTAAACAGTAGAAACCCCCCACAAGTGACCCCATATTGGAAACTAGACCCCTCAATGAACTTATCTAGATGTGTTGTGAGAACTTTGAACCCCCAAGTGTTTCACTACAGTTTATAACGCAGAGCCGTGAAAATAAAAAATCTTTTTGTTTTCCCACAAAAATTATTTTTTAGCCCCCAGTTTTGTATTTTCCCAAGGGTAACAGGAGAAATTGGTCCACAAAAGTTGTTGTCCAATTTGTCCTGAGTACGCTGATACCCCATATGTTGGGGTAAACCCCTGTTTGGGCACACAGGAGAGCTCGGAAGGGAAGGAGCACTGTTTTACTTTTTCAACGCAGAATTGGCTGGAATTGAGATCGGACGCCATGTCGTGTTTGGAGAGCCCCTGATGTGCCGAAACAGTGGAAACCCCCCAATTATAACTGAAACCCTAATCTAAACACACCCCTAACCCTAATTCCAACGGTAACCCTAACCACACCTCTAACCCTGACACACCCCTAACCCTAATCCCAACCCTATTCCCAACTGTAAATGTAATCTAAACCCTAACCCTAACTTTAGCCCCAACCCTAACTGTAGCCCCAACCCTAACCCTAACCCTAGCCCTAACCCTAGCCCTAACCCTAGCCCTAACCCTAGCCCTAACCCTAGCCCTAGCCCTAACCCTAGCCCTAACCCTAGCCCTAACCCTAGACCTAACCCTAGCCCTAACCCTAGCCCTAGCCCTAACCCTAGCCCTAATGGGAAAATGGAAATAAATACATTTTTTTTTATTTTTCCCTAACTAAGGGGGTGATGAAGGGGGGTTTGATTTACTTTCATAGCGAGTTTTTTAGCGGATTTTTATGATTGGCAGCCGTCACACACTGAAAGACCCTTTTTATTGCAAAAAATATTTTTTGCAATACCACATTTTGAGAGCTATAATTTTTCCATATTTTGGTCCACAGAGTCATGTGAGGTCTTGTTTTTTGCGGGACGAGTTGACGTTTTTACTGAAAACATTTTTGGGCACGTGACATTTTTTGATCGCTTTTTATTCCGATTTTTGTGAGGAAGAATGACCAAAAGCCAGCTATTCATGAATTTCTATTGGGGGAGGCGTTTATACCGTTCCGCGTTTGGTAAAATTGATAAATCAGTTTTATTCTTCGGGTCAGTACGATTACAGCGATACCTCATTTATATCATTTTTTTATGGTTTGGTGCTTTTATACGACAAAAACTATTTTACAGAAAAAATAATTATTTTTGCATCGCTTTATTCCCAGGACTATAACTTTTTTATTTTTTTGCTGATGATGCTGTATGATGGCTCTTTTTTTGCGGGACAATATGACGCTTTCAGCGGTACCATGGTTATTTATATCTGTCCTTTTGATCGCGTGTTATTCCACTTTTTGTTCGGCGGTATGATAATAAAGCGTTGTTTTTTGCCTCGTTTTTTTTTTTTTTTTCTTACGGTGTTTACTGAAGGGGTTAACTAGTGGGACAGTTTTATAGGTCGGGTCGTTACGGACGCGGCGATACTAAATATGTGTACTTTTATTGTTTTTTTTTTTTATTTAGATGAAGAAATGTATTTATGGGAATAATTTTTTTTTTTCTTTCATTATTTTGGAATATTTTTTTTATTTTTTTTACACATTTGGAAAATTTTTTTTTTACTTTTTTACTTTGTCCCAGGGGGGGACATCACAGATCAGTGATCTGACAGTTTGCACAGCACTCTGTCAGATCACTGATCTGACATGCAGCGCTGCAGGCTTCACAGTGCCTGCTCTGAGCAGGCTCTGTGAAGCCACCTCCCTCCCTGCAGGACCCGGATCCGCGGCCATCTTGGATCCGGGGCTGGAGGGAGCAGGGAGGGAGGTGAGACCCTCGCAGCAACGCGATCACATCGCGTTGCTCCGGGGGTCTCAGGGAAGCCCGCAGGGAGCCCCCTCCCTGCGCGGTGCTTCCCTGCACCGCCGGCACATCGCGATCATCTTTGATCGCGGTGTGCCAGGGGTTAATGTGCCGGGGGCGGTCCGTGACCGCTCCTGGCACATAGTGCCGGATGTCAGCTGCGATAAGCAGCTGACACCCGGCCGCGATCGGCCGCGCTCCCCCCGTGAGCGCGGCCGATCGGCTATGACGTACTATCCCGTCCAGGGTCAGATAAGCCCAGGGCACCTCGACGGGATAGTACGTCTAAGGTCACAGAGGGGTTAATCTCCCACTGTTTATTTTTTTTTTTCAGGGAGAATTTAAAAACCAAAACAAAACAAAAAAAAACCAGACACTAGGCTTTCTGTGGCCCACTATTTGAGAGAGATGGCACACAGGACTGGCACACAAGCACAAAGGCCAATATTTATCTCCCACTGTTTATTTTTTTTTTTTCAGGGAGAATTTAAAAACAAAAAAACAGACACTAGGCTTTCTGTGGCCCACTATTTGAGAGAGATGGCACACAGGACTGGCACACAAGCACAAAGGCCAATATTAATCTCCCACTGTTTTTTTTTTTTTCCAGGGAGAATTTAAAAACCAAAAACAGACACTAGGCTTTCTGTGGCCCACTATTTGAGAGAGATGGCACACAGGACTGGCACACTAGCACAAAGGCCAATATTAATCTCCCACTGTTTATTTTTTTTTCCAGGGAGAATTTACAAACCAAAAACAGACACTAGGCTTTCTGTGGCCCACTATTTGAGAGAGATGGCACACAGGACTGGCACACAAGCACAAAGGCCAATATTAACCCCTTTACCCCCAAGGGTGGTTTGCACGTTAATGACCAGGCCAATTTTTACAATTCTGACCACTGTCCCTTTATGAGGTTATAACTCCGAAACGCTTCAACGGATCCTGGTGATTCTGACATTGTTTTCTCGTGACATATTGTACTTCATGATAGTGGTAAAATTTCTTTGATAGTACCTGCGTTTATTTGTGAAAAAAACGGAAATTTGGCGAAAATTTTGAAAATTTCGCAATTTTCAAACTTTGAATTTTTATGCAATTAAATCACAGAGATATGTCACACAAAATACTTAATAAGTAACATTTCCCACATGTCTCCTTTACATCAGCATAATTTTGGAACCAATTTTTTTTTTTGTTAGGGAGTTATAAGGGTTAAAAGTTGACCAGCAATTTCTCATTTTTACAACACCATTTTTTTTTAGGGACCACGTCTCATTTGAAGTCATTTTGAGGGGTCTATATGATAGAAAATGCCCAAGTGTGACACCATTCTAAAAACTACACCCCTCAAGGTGCTCAAAACCACATTCAAGAAGTTTATTAACCCTTCAGGTGTTTAATAGGAATTTTTGGAATGTTTAAATAAAAATGAACATTTAACTTTTTTACACAAAAAATTTACTTCAGCTCCAATTTGTTTTATTTTACCAAGGGTAACAGGAGAAATTGGACCCAAAAGTTGTTGTCCAATTTGTCCTGAGTACGCTGATACCCCATATGTGGCAGTAAACCACTGTTTGGGCGCATGGGAGAGCTCGGAAGGGAAGGAGCGCTATTTGACTTTTCAATGCAAAATTGACAGGAATTGAGATGGGACGCCATGTTGCGTTTGGAGAGCCACTGATGTGCCTAAACATTGAAACCCCCCACAAGTGACACCATTTTGGAAAGTAGACCCCCTAAGGAACTTATCTGGATGTGTGGTGAGCACTTTGACCCACCAAGTGCTTCACAGAAGTTTATAATGCAGAACCGTAAAAATAAAAAATCATATTTTTTCACAAAAATTATATTTTTGCCCCCAATTTTTTATTTTTCCAAGGGTAAGAGAAGAAATTGGACCTCAAAAGTTGTTGTCCAATTTGTCCTGAGTACGCTGATACCCCATATGTGGCAGTAAACCACTGTTTGGGCGCATGGGAGAGCTCGGAAGGGAAGGAGCGCAGTTTGACTTTTCAATGCAAAATTGACAGAAATTGAGATGGGACGCCATGTTGCGTTTGGAGAGCCACTGATGTGCCTAAACATTGAAACCCCCCACAAGTGACACCATTTTGGAAAGTAGACCCCCTAAGGAACTTATCTAGAGGTGTGGTGAGCACTTTGACCCACCAAGTGCTTCACAGAAGTTTATAATGCAGAACCGTAAAAATAAAAAATCATATTTTTTCACAAAAATTATATTTTTGCCCCCAATTTTTTATTTTTCCAAGGGTAAGAGAAGAAATTGGACCTCAAAAGTTGTTGTCCAATTTGTCCCGAGTACGCCGATACCCCATATGTGGCAGTAAACCACTGTTTGGGCGCATGGGAGAGCTCGGAAGGGAAGGAGCGCCGTTTGACTTTTCAATGCAAAATTGACAGAAATTGAGATGGGACGCCATGTTGCGTTTGGAGAGCCACTGATGTGCCTAAACATTGAAACCCCCCACAAGTGACACCATTTTGGAAAGTAGACCCCCTAAGGAACTTATCTGGATGTGTGGTGAGCACTTTGACCCACCAAGGGCTTCACAGAAGTTTATAATGCAGAGCCATAAAAATAAAACAAAATTTTTTTCCCACAAAAATTATTTTTTAGCCCCCAGTTTTGTATTTTCCCTAGGGTAACAGGAGAAATTGGACCCCAAAAGTTGTTGTCCAATTTGTCCTGAGTACGCTGATACCCCATATGTGGGGGGGAACCACCGTTTGGGCGCATGGGAGGGTTCGGAAGGGAAGGAGCGCCATTTGGAATGCAGACTTAGATGGAATGGTCTGCAGGCGTCACATTGCGTTTGCAGAGCCCCTAATGTACCTAAACAGTAGAAACCCCCCACAAGTGACACCATTTTGGAAAGTAGACCCCCTAAGGAACTCATCTTGATGTGTTGTGAGAGCTTTGAACCCCCAAGTATTTCACTACAGTTTATAACGCAGAGCCATGCAAATAAAAAATATTTTTTTTTCCACAAAAATTATATTTTAGCCCCCAGTTTTGTATTTTTCCAAGGTTAGCAGGAGAAATTGGACCCTAAATGTTGTTGTCCAATTTGTCCTGAGTACGCTGATACCCGATATGTGGGGGGGAACCACCGTTTGGGCGCATGGGAGGGCTCGGAAGGGAAGGAGCATCATTTGGAATGCAGACTTAGATGGATTGGTCTGCAGGCGTCACATTGCGTTTGCAGAGCCCCTAATGTACCTAAACAGTAGAAACCCCCCACAAGTGACCCCATATTGGAAACTAGACCCCTCAATGAACTTATCTAGATGTGTTGTGAGAACTTTGAACCCCCAAGTGTTTCACTACAGTTTATAACGCAGAGCCGTGAAAATAAAAAATCTTTTTGTTTTCCCACAAAAATTATTTTTTAGCCCCCAGTTTTGTATTTTCCCAAGGGTAACAGGAGAAATTGGTCCACAAAAGTTGTTGTCCAATTTGTCCTGAGTACGCTGATACCCCATATGTTGGGGTAAACCCCTGTTTGGGCACACAGGAGAGCTCGGAAGGGAAGGAGCACTGTTTTACTTTTTCAACGCAGAATTGGCTGGAATTGAGATCGGACGCCATGTCGTGTTTGGAGAGCCCCTGATGTGCCGAAACAGTGGAAACCCCCCAATTATAACTGAAACCCTAATCTAAACACACCCCTAACCCTAATTCCAACGGTAACCCTAACCACACCTCTAACCCTGACACACCCCTAACCCTAATCCCAACCCTATTCCCAACTGTAAATGTAATCTAAACCCTAACCCTAACTTTAGCCCCAACCCTAACTGTAGCCCCAACCCTAACCCTAACCCTAGCCCTAACCCTAGCCCTAACCCTAGCCCTAACCCTAGCCCTAACCCTAGCCCTAGCCCTAACCCTAGCCCTAACCCTAGCCCTAACCCTAGACCTAACCCTAGCCCTAACCCTAGCCCTAGCCCTAACCCTAGCCCTAATGGGAAAATGGAAATAAATACATTTTTTTTTATTTTTCCCTAACTAAGGGGGTGATGAAGGGGGGTTTGATTTACTTTCATAGCGAGTTTTTTAGCGGATTTTTATGATTGGCAGCCGTCACACACTGAAAGACCCTTTTTATTGCAAAAAATATTTTTTGCAATACCACATTTTGAGAGCTATAATTTTTCCATATTTTGGTCCACAGAGTCATGTGAGGTCTTGTTTTTTGCGGGACGAGTTGACGTTTTTACTGAAAACATTTTTGGGCACGTGACATTTTTTGATCGCTTTTTATTCCGATTTTTGTGAGGAAGAATGACCAAAAGCCAGCTATTCATGAATTTCTATTGGGGGAGGCGTTTATACCGTTCCGCGTTTGGTAAAATTGATAAATCAGTTTTATTCTTCGGGTCAGTACGATTACAGCGATACCTCATTTATATCATTTTTTTATGGTTTGGTGCTTTTATACGACAAAAACTATTTTACAGAAAAAATAATTATTTTTGCATCGCTTTATTCTCAGGACTATAACTTTTTTATTTTTTTGCTGATGATGCTGTATGATGGCTCTTTTTTTGCGGGACAATATGACGCTTTCAGCGGTACCATGGTTATTTATATCTGTCCTTTTGATCGCGTGTTATTCCACTTTTTGTTCGGCGGTATGATAATAAAGCGTTGTTTTTTGCCTCGTTTTTTTTTTTTTTTTCTTACGGTGTTTACTGAAGGGGTTAACTAGTGGGACAGTTTTATAGGTCGGGTCGTTACGGACGCGGCGATACTAAATATGTGTACTTTTATTGTTTTTTTTTTTTATTTAGATGAAGAAATGTATTTATGGGAATAATTTTTTTTTTTTCTTTCATTATTTTGGAATATTTTTTTTATTTTTTTTACACATTTGGAAAATTTTTTTTTTACTTTTTTACTTTGTCCCAGGGGGGGACATCACAGATCAGTGATCTGACAGTTTGCACAGCACTCTGTCAGATCACTGATCTGACATGCAGCGCTGCAGGCTTCACAGTGCCTGCTCTGAGCAGGCTCTGTGAAGCCACCTCCCTCCCTGCAGGACCCGGATCCGCGGCCATCTTGGATCCGGGGCTGGAGGGAGCAGGGAGGGAGGTGAGACCCTCGCAGCAACGCGATCACATCGCGTTGCTCCGGGGGTCTCAGGGAAGCCCGCAGGGAGCCCCCTCCCTGCGCGGTGCTTCCCTGCACCGCCGGCACATCGCGATCATCTTTGATCGCGGTGTGCCAGGGGTTAATGTGCCGGGGGCGGTCCGTGACCGCTCCTGGCACATAGTGCCGGATGTCAGCTGCGATAAGCAGCTGACACCCGGCCGCGATCGGCCGCGCTCCCCCCGTGAGCGCGGCCGATCGGCTATGACGTACTATCCCGTCCAGGGTCAGATAAGCCCAGGGCACCTCGACGGGATAGTACGTCTAAGGTCACAGAGGGGTTAATCTCCCACTGTTTATTTTTTTTTTTCAGGGAGAATTTAAAAACCAAAACAAAACAAAAAAAAACCAGACACTAGGCTTTCTGTGGCCCACTATTTGAGAGAGATGGCACACAGGACTGGCACACAAGCACAAAGGCCAATATTTATCTCCCACTGTTTATTTTTTTTTTTTCAGGGAGAATTTAAAAACAAAAAAACAGACACTAGGCTTTCTGTGGCCCACTATTTGAGAGAGATGGCACACAGGACTGGCACACAAGCACAAAGGCCAATATTAATCTCCCACTGTTTTTTTTTTTTTTCAGGGAGAATTTAAAAACCAAAAACAGACACTAGGCTTTCTGTGGCCCACTATTTGAGAGAGATGGCACACAGGACTGGCACACAAGCACAAAGGCCAATATTAATCTCCCACTGTTTTTTTTTTTTTTTAGGGAGAATTTAAAAACCCAAAACAGACACTAGGCTTTCTGTGGCCCACTATTTGAGAGAGATGGCACACAGGACTGGCACACAAGCACAAAGGCCAATATTAATCTCCCACTGTTTATTTTTTTTTTCAGGGAGAATTTAAAAACCAAAAACAGACACTAGGCTTTCTGTGGCCCACTATTTGAGAGAGATGGCACACAGGACTGGCACACAAGCACAAAGGCCAATATTAATTTCCCACTGTTTATTTATTTTTTTCAGGGAGAATTTAACCCCTTAGCGACCGCCGATACGCCTTTTAACGGCAGCCGCTAAGGGTACTTAAACCACAGCGCCGTTAATTAACGGCGCTGTGGAAAAAGTAAATAGCGCCCCCCAGAGTCAGATTTTCTCCAGGGTCTCGGCTGCCGGGGGTAGCCGAGACCCCAGAGAACATGATTCGGGTTTTTTTTTACCCACCCCGCATTTGCGATCGCCGGTAATTAACCGTTTACCGGCGATCGCAAAAAAAAAAGCGATCTCTTTTTAATTTCTCTGTCCTCCGATGTGATCGCACATCGGAGGACAGAGAAAAGGGGTCCCAGGTGGCCCCCCAATACTTACCTATCTCCCCCAGTGCTCCTCGTGGCTCCCGGTGGGCGCCGCCATCTTAAAAATGGCGGGCGCATGCGCAGTGTGCCCGCCAGCTGGCCCCGCGAGAATCTTTGGGGTCTCGGCTGCCGGGGGTAGCCGAGACCCCAAAGAGCATGATCGGGGTCGGTTTTACCGACCCCTGTTTTGCGATCGCCGGTAATTAACTGTTTACCGGCGACCGCAAAAAAAAAAAAAAAGTAAAATGTAATTCTCTGTCCTCTGATGTGATTGCACATCAGAGGACAGAGAAATAGGGGGATTCGGGGACCCTACAATACTCACCTGCGTCCCTGGATCCGACTGCTGCTCCTCATGGCCGCCGGCAAAAGAAAATGGCGGGCGCATGCGCAGTGCGCCCGCCATCTGTCTCCATCTACTGGCCGGCAGGAGAACAGCAGTTTGGGCTAAAATTAGGGTTAGGGTTAGGGGTAGGGTTAGGGTTAGGGGTAGGGGTAGGGTTAGGGCTAGGGTTAGGTTTAGGGTTAGGGCTAGGGTTAGGGTTAGGGCTAGGGTTAGGGTTAGGGTTAGGGCTAGGGTTAGGGCTAGGGTTAGGGCTAGGGTTAGGGCTAGGGTTGGGGCTAAATTGAGGGTTAGGGTTGGGGCTAAATTTAGGGTTAAGGTTGGGGCTAAATTTAGGGTTAGGCTTCTTTCACACTTACGTCGGTACGGGGCCGTCGCAATGCGTTGGCCCGACATACCGACGCACGTTGTGAAAATTGTGCACAACGTGGGCAGCGGCTGTAGTTTTTCAACGCATCCGCTGCCCAATCTATGTCCTGGGGAGGAGGGGGCGGAGTTACGGCCACGCATGTGCGGTCAGAAATGGCGGATGCGACGTAGAAAAAAACGTTTCATTGAACGTTTTTTGTGCCGACGGTCCGCCAAAACACAACTGATCCAGTGCACGAAGGACGCGACGAGTGGCCATCCGTCACGATCCGTCGGCAATACAAGTCTATGGGCAAAAAACGCATCCTGCGGGCACATTTGTAGGATCCGTTTCTTGTCCAAAACGACGGATTGCGACGGATGCCAAACGACGCAAGTGTGAAAGTAGCCTTAGGGCTAGGGTTAGGGTTGGGGCTAAAGTTAGGGCTAGGGTTGGGGCTAAAGTTAGGGTTAGAGTTGGGATTAGGGTTAGGGTTTGGATTAGGGTTGGTATTAGGGTTAAGGTTGGCATTAGGGTTACGCTTGGGATTAGGGTTAGGTTTGGGATTAGGGTTAAGGTTAGGGTTGTGATTAGGGTTAGGGTTGTGAATAGGGGTGTATTGGGATTAGGGTTAGGTTTGAGGTTAGGGTTGAGATTAGGATTTTTGTTGGATTTAGGGTTTTGATTAGGGTTATGGTTAGGGTTGACATTAGGGTTGTTTTGGGGTAAGGGTTGTGATTATGGTTAGGGTTAGTGATTAGGATTATGGATCAGGTTGGGATTTG
Source organism: Ranitomeya imitator (assembly GCF_032444005.1). Taxonomy (NCBI): domain Eukaryota; kingdom Metazoa; phylum Chordata; class Amphibia; order Anura; family Dendrobatidae; genus Ranitomeya; species Ranitomeya imitator. The sequence goes on from NC_091286.1 coordinate 310,648,782, forward strand.
GGTTAGGGGTGTGTTGGGGTTAGGGTTGGAGCTAGAATTGGGGGGTTTCCACTGTTTAGTTACATCAGGGGGTCTCCAAACACGACAGCCAATTTTGCGCTCAAAAAGTCAAATGGTGCTCCCTCCCTTCTGAGCTCTGCCGTGCGCCCAAACAGTGGGTTACCCCCACATATGGGGCATCAGCGTACTCGGGATAAGTTGGACAACAACTTCTGGGGTCCAATTTCTCTTGTTACCCTTGTGAAAATAAAAACTTGGGGGCTACAAAATCTTTTTTGTGGAAAAATATATATATATTTTTTTATGACTCTGCATTATAAATTTCTGTGAAGCACTTGGGCATTCAAAGTTCTCACCACACATCTATATAAGTTCCTTGGGGGGTCTAGTTTCCAAAATGGGGTCACTTGTGGGGGGTTACTACTGTTTAGGTACATCAGGAGTTCTGCAAACGCAACATAATGCCCACAGACCATTCTATGTAAGTCTGCATTCCAAAACGGCGCTCCTTCCCTTCCGAGCTCTGCCGTGCGCCCAAACAGTGGTTTACCCCCACATATGGGGCATCAGCATACGCAGGATAAATTGGACAACAACTTTAGTGGTCCAATTTCTCCTGTTACCCTTGTGAAAATAAAAACTTGGGGGCTACAATATCTTTTTTGTGAAAAAAAATATATTTTTTATTTTCACGACTCTGCATTCTAAACTTCTGTGAAGCACTTGGGCATTCAAAGTTCTCACCACACATCTAGATAAGTTCCTTGGGGGGTCTAGTTTCCAAAATGGGGTCACTTGTGGGGGGTTACTACAGTTTAGGTACATCAGGGGCTCTGCAATCGCAACATAATGCCCACAGACCATTCTATCAAAGTCTGCATTCCAAAAAGGCGCTCCTTCCCTTCCGAGCTCTGCCGTGCGCCCAAACAGTGGTTTACCCCCACATATGGTGCATCAGCGTACTCGGGATAAATTGGACAACAACTATTGCAGTCCAATTTCTCCTGTTACCCTTGTGAAAATAAAAACTTGGGGGCTACAATATCTTTTTTGTGGAAAAAAAAAAATTTTTTATTTTCACGACTCTGCATTCTAAACTTCTGTGAAGCACTTGGGCATTCAAAGTTTTCACCACACATCTAGATATGTTCCATGGGGGTCTAGTTTCCAAAATGGGGTCACTTGTGGGGGATTTCTACTGTTTAGGTACATCAGGGGCTCTCCAAACGCGACATGGCGTCCGATCTCAATTCCAGCCAATTCTACATTGAAAAAGTAAAACGCCACTCTTTCTCTTCCAAGCTCTGCGGTACGCCCAAACAGTGGTTTACCCCACATATTGGGTATCGACGTACTCTGGAGAAATTGCACAACAACTTTAGTGGTCTAATTTCTCCTGTTACCCTTGTGAAAATAAAAATTTGTGGGCAAAACATCATTTTTTAAAAAAAAATGCGATTTTTTTTTTCACGGCTCTACGTTATAAACTTCTGTGAAGCACATGGAGGTTCAAAGTGCTCACCACACATCTAGATAAGTTCCTTAAGGGGTATAGTTTCCAAAAAGGTGTCACTTGTGGGGGGTTTCCACTTTTTAGGCACATCAGGGGCTCTCCAAACGCGACATGGCGTCCAATCTCAATTCCAGCCAATTCTACATTGAAAAAGTAAAACGGCGTTCCTTTACTTCCAAGCTCTGCGGTGCGCCCAAACAGTGGTTTACTCTCACATATGGGGTATCGACGTATTCAGGAGAAATCGCACAACAACATTTGTGGTCTAATTTCTCCTGTTACCCTTGTGAAAATAAGAATTTGTGGGCAAAAAATCATTTTTGTGTAAACAAAAACGATTTTTTATTTTCACGGCTCTACGTTATAAACTTCTGTGAAGCACTTGGGGGTTCAAAGTGCTCACCACACATGTAGATAAGTTCCGTAAGGGGTCTAGTTTCCAAAATGGTGTCACTTGTGGGGAGTTTCCACTGTTTAGGCACATCAGGGGCTCTCTAAACGTGACATGGCGTCCGATCTCAATTCCAGCCAATTCTGCATTGAAAAAGTCAAACGGCGCTCCTTCAATTCTAAGTTCTGCGGTGCGCCCAAAAAGTGGTTTACCCCCAGATATGGGGTATTGGCGTATTCAGGAGAAATTGCATAACAAAATTTATGGTTACATTTCTGTTTTTACACTTGTGAAAATAAAAAAAATGGTTCTGAATTAAGATGTTTGCAAAAAAAAGTTAAATGTTCATTTTTTCCTTCCACATTGTTTCAGTTCCTGTGAAGCACGTAAAGGGTTAATAAACTTCTTGAATGTGGTTTTGAGAACCTTGAGGGTGTAGTTTTTAGAATCGTATCTCACTTGGGTATTTTCTATCATATAGACCCCTCAAAATGACTTCAAATGTGATGTGGTCCCTAAAAAAAAATGGTGTTGTAAAAATGAGAAATTGCTGGTCAACTTTTAACCCTTATAACTCCCTAACAAAAAAAAATGTTGTTTCCAAAATTGTGCTGATGTAAAGTAGACATGTGGGAAATGTTATTTATTAACTACTTTTCGTGACATATCTCTCTGATTTAAGGGCATAAAAATACAAAGTTTGAAAATTGCAAAATTTAAAAAATTTTCGCCATATTTCCATTTTTTCATAAATAATCGCAAGTAATATCGAAGAAATGTTACCACTAACATGAAGTACAATATGTCACGAAAAAACATTCTCAGAATCAGTGGGATCCGTTGAAGCGTTCCAGAGTTATAACCTCATAAAGTGACAGTGGTCAGAATTGCAAAAATTGGCTCGGTCATTAAGTACCAAATTGGCTCTGTCACTAAGGGGTTAAAAACCAAAAACAGACACTAGGCTTTCTATGGCCCACTATTTGAGAGAGATGGCACACAGGACTGGCACACAAGCACAAAGGCCAATATTATTCTCCCACTGTTTATTTTTTTTTTCAGGGAGAATTTAAAAACCCAAAACAAACACTAGGCTTTCTGTGGCCCACTATTTGAGAGAGATGGCACACAGGACTGGCACACAAGCACAAAGGCCAATATTAATCTCCCACTGTTTATTTTTTTTCAGGGAGAATTTAAAAACCAAAAACAGACACTAGGCTTTCTGTGGCCCACTATTTGAGAGAGATGGCACACAGGACTAGCACACAAGCACAAAGGCCAATTTTCCATTTTTTTCATAAATAATCGCAAGTAATATCGAAGAAATGTTACCACTAACATGAAGTACAATATGTCACGAAAAAACATTCTCAGAATCAGTGGGATCCGTTGAAGCGTTCCAGAGTTATAACCTCATATTAATCTCCTACTGTTTTTTTTTTTTTTTTTAGGGAGAATTTAAAAACCAAAAAAAAAAAAAATAGACACTAGGCTTTCTGTGGCCCACTATTTGAGAGAGATGGCACACAGGACTGGCACACAAGCACAAAGGCCAATATTAATCTCCCACTGTTTTTTTTTTTTTCAGGGAGAATTTAAAAACCCAAAATAGACACTAGGCTTTCTGTGGCCCACTATTTGAGAGAGATGGCACACAGGATTGGCACACAAGCACAAAGGCCAATATTAATCTCCCACTGTTTATTTTTTTTTTTCAGGGAGAATTTAAAAACCAAAAACAGACACTAGGCTTTCTGTGGCCCACTATTTGAGAGAGATGAAGTTCAAAAAGGATCACTGCACACGTATAGTATTAATTTGCATCTCTCAAAAGTTTATTTGATTTCCATCAATAGAAAGAGGTATCAGGCGAAAAATTGACGTTTCGGCCAGCTCCGTGGCCTTGATCACAATATCGCTGTAACAAGCAAAGGACAAAACACTATTAATAACAGACAGACGTATATACATATTTACATATTTACATAGATGAATCCATGTCACAAGATTACGATAGTCATGGTGAGACATACATCATCAGGATAAAGATTATACGCTGAGATCAATGAGGTAAAACTAAAGCGTAGTTACATAACGGAGAGAGGTACAAAGGAGACAGTTATATAAGTATCTGTGATACAATTGGAAAGGAGACATACCCTATTGAGATCTGTTGCTTATAAAGAAAGGACACAGAATGACTGGTGAGTCGGGTACATGGATGCAGTGGTAACCTGGAAGGAGTAATCCAGAGTAAGCTAGTGATATTACGCTCGTGTGTACAAAATAAGAGAGAACTAAATAATCCCTGTAAGACTCAAGGCTGGAGGACCACCACCTAGGTTGTATAAATACTGCAGAAAAAGCGCTGGAGAGTAAGGTGGTATCCTGAACGTACAGGTGCCATGTTGTCTCTATGTATATGGCTCTAACCATAAAAGTGGATTACATGCCATAACAGTACTGACCAGACTGATAAATTAGCGAGAGAGATGGCACACAGGACTGGCACACAAGCAGAAATGCCAATCTTAATCTCCCACTCCTTTTTTTTGTTAGCGAGAATTGCCAAGAAATCAGGGCCAGTATTACACACTAGGCTTTCTGTGCCCCAAAATTGGAGAGAGATGGCACACACAGGACTGGCACTCTAGCAGAAATGCCAATCTTAATCTCCCACTGCTTTTTTTGGTTAGGGAGAATTGCCAAGAAATCAGGGCCAGTAATACACACTAGGCTTTCTGTGCCCCAAAATTGGAGAGAGATGGCACACACAGGACTGGCACTCTAGCAGAAATGCCAATCTTAATCTCCCACTACGTTTTTTTAGGGAGAATAAAAAAAAAAAAAAAAAAAAAGGATTATAGACACTAGGCTTTCTGTGCCCCACAATTGGAGAGAGATGGCACACACGACTGGCACTCAAGCACAAAGGCCAAGATTAATCTCCCACTATTGATTTTTTTTCAGGGAGAATTAAAAAAAAAAAAAAAAAAAAACAGGGGCTGTCCTACAATTACTATCTCCCTGCAGTAATCTCAGCCAGGTATGGCAGGCAGCAATAACAAGGAGTGGACTGCTGCACAAATTAAATCAAAAGTGTGGACAAACAAAAAAGATAGCTGTGCAGAAAGGAAGGAACAACAGGATTTGTGCTTTGAAAAAAGCAGTTGGTTTGCACAGCGGCGTACACACAGCAATGCAGCTATCAGGGAGCCTTCTAGGGCAGCCCAATGAGCTACAGCGCTGAGGAAAAAAAATGTAGCTTCCACTGTCCCTGCAAACAAAAGGTGGTGTTGGACAGTGGAAATCGCTAGAGTACAGGCGGTTTGGGGGTTAATGTACCCTGCCTAACGCTATCCCTGCTTCTGACAAAGCAGCAGCAACCTCTCCCTATGCTCAGATCAGCAGCAGTAAGATGGCGGTCGGCGGGAACGCCTCTTTATAGCCCCTGTGACGCCGCAGACAGCAAGCCAATCACTGCAATGCCCTTCTGTAAGATGGTGGGGACCAGGACCTATGTCATCATGCTGCCCACATTCTGCATCCACCTTCATTGGCTGAGAAATGGCGCTTTTCGTGTCATTGAAACGCAACTTTGGCGCGAAAGTCGCGTACCGCATGGCCGACCCCACACAGGGATCGGGTCGGGTTTCATGAAAACCGACTGTGCCAAAAGTTGTCGACTTTTGAAAATGACCGATCCGTTTCGCTCAACCTGTTCTTTTTTTCTTTGGATTTGCAGTCCTCCCATTTGGCATAGGTGATTTTAAATTAGCAGGAGACTGCAAAGAAAGATGTTTAGCCCATTTTTCCTTTCACTGAAGAGCTTGAGGAAAGTGAGTTTCAATGCTCCTTTCATTTGATGTGGGTGCTGTGTGGCGGCCATTGTTGCTGTGGTTTTGTGCTGGTGGGGCTGCGCGGTCTGGAGTCATGGGGACTCAGTCTTGAAGCATGGATGCAGTGAGGCACCAGGCCATTCGCCCTGCCGATGCATTGTCGCTGCAGCAATGGTCAGCGCATAACTCTGCTCCATTATGGAGATAAGGACCCACTAAAAGGTTTGCCATGATATGGCAGTGGGCTTCATACAGTCTAATCAGAATGTTAAACAAAGAACTTTATTTTCAGTTATATATATTTATGCCTAGTGGCATTAGATCAATGTATGTTTTTTGGAGGTGCTGTCCATCCTTTTTTCATCACAGTCTCATTACACTGCTTGCACTTCCATAAAAATAAATGGAAATTATGGAAATGTTGTTGGCAGAGGCGTAGCTAGAGCTTTTGCCGCCCGGGGCTGCTCCCAAGTTTGGCGCCCCCCCCCCCCACTCAATACACACAAAGTTTACCAAAAATTGCTTTCCTGTTTTGTAGAACTTAAACTGGGCCTAATGGTGTCACCCCCACATGCCAAACCTGTGACTTTTAATTAATTAATATCAGAGAGAACAAATGACTGCCATACACAACAGAATCCACTATACCAAGACCAATAATATCACATACAGGAAGAAACACCACCACACCATGACCAGACCACATAGTGACAGAATAATACTATATACAAGGGACAAATACCGCCTCACCATGACCAGATCTCATATTACCACCACTTGGTGACCAAATAGCACATAAAAGGGACAAATACCACAACACCATTTCCAGACCACATATTACCACCACATAGTGACTGAATTCTACAATACTTATCAGTAATAAAGAAAAAAAACCACAATACTATCACTATAAGTGCCAGTATTCACAGGAGATCTGTACTTTGTATGCAGTGTCTGTGTAGAGGTAATACAAAGATCACTGGTGGTATTATACACAGGAGCTCTGTATATAATGTATAGGTAATACAGTGATCACTGGTGACATTGTACACAGGACCTCTGTATATAGTATATAGTGTATAGTGTCAGTGTATAGGTAACACTGACTCACCAGTGACGTCTCTAGATGAAGTCCTTCATCTTTCATCCAGCATAGACCGCCATCATTTCTCCCAGCCAGCACTCGTTTCTGCAGGAAATAACATAGTTATCTCGAGCTCCGCTTGCAGAACACATTACTTAATTTTTAACAACTTCTACATTACACCACATGAAGAAAAAATGGTGATATAGTGTCACTCTGCACACTAACAGGACCGCCCCCCCATTTAAAACAGTATACTCAAAAAATAAAATACATCACTGCAGTAATAACATCCCTTAATTAGCCCCTATGGTAAGACTATTCCCCACCCTGGCCCCATTTATCTCATTCCTGGCTCCAGCCATATGTTCTCGCATCCTGCCCTCATGAGTATCCATTCTACACCATATGATCTCCCCATCCTGCCCCATCAGTCTCCATCGTATCCATCCTGCCCCATGTCTTTAATTCTGCCCCGTGTCTCAAGTCATGCCCCGTATCTACATTCTGCCCATGCCTCAAGTCCTGCCCCCAGTGTGTCCAGCAATCTGCCCCAGTGTGTCCAGCAATCTTCCCCAGTGTGTCCAGCATATTACCCCCAGTGTGTCCAGCAATCTGCCCCAGTATGTCCAGCAATCTGCCCCAGTGTGTCCAGCATTGCCCCAGTGTGTCCAGCATTGCCCCCAGTGTGTCCAGCATTGCCCCCAGTGTGTCCAGAAATCTGCCCCAGGGTCTCCAGCATTGCCCCAGTGTGTCCAGCATTGCCCCCAGTGTGTCAAGCGATCTGCCCCAGTGTCCAGCATTGCCCCAGTGTGTCCAGCAATCTGCCCCAGGGTCTACAGCATTGCCCCAGTCTGTCCAGAAATCTGCCCCAGTCTGTCCAGAAATCTGCCCCAGTCTGTCCAAAAATCTGCCCCAGTCTGTCCAGAAATCTGCCCCAGTCTGTCCAGAAATCTGCCCCAGTGTGTCCAGCATTGCCCCAGTGTGTCCAGCATTGCCCCCAGTGTGTCCAGCATTGCCCCCAGTGTGTCCAGCATTGCCCCCAGTGTGTCCAGCAATCTGCCCCAGGGTCTACAGCATTGCCTCAGTCTGTCCAGAAATCTGCCCCAGTCTGTCCAAAAATCTGCCCCAGTCTGTCCAGAAATCTGCCCCAGTCTGTCCAGAAATCTGCCCCAGGGTCTCCAGCATTGCCCCCAGACAGACAGAATCAGACAAAGAAAAAAAAAAAGTAAAATCCTCACCTCTCCCGTTCCCAGCGCAGGTCCGGTGCACTCAACGTCTCTCCGGCTCTGCAACGCTCAGGACAGAGGCTGAGCGCGCAGTGACGACGTCATCGCACCCTCTGCCCTGAGACGTCGCAGAGTCAGAGGGCGCTGAAGACGCTGCAGCTACCGCGCAGCCGCAGGAACCAGGAGAGGTGAGTATTAGCGCTGGCACGGGGTAAGGGGGGTGCACGAAGATTTAAAGGGCACACATCTTTTTTTTTTCTCCCTCCTCCTGCAGCGCTGGCCGCGGCCCAGTGACCCGCCCCCCGCAGTGTGCCGCTCGGGGCGGCCCGCCCCCCCCGCACTCCCTTTCCTATGCCACTGGTTGTTGGCATGACAACCAAGTTGTGGAAACAATGTAAATAGCTGTAGTATGCTGTTTCCATGATTCCCATTCATTTTTATAGGAGTTACACAAACAATGTAGTGCATCTGCGCTTGACTGTTTTTCTACAGTTCCATCTTTTGTGGCCAAGACCTACAGTGCAGATCAAAAGTTTGGACACACCTTCTCATTTAAATATTTTTCTGTATTTTCATGACTATAAAAATTGTAAATTCACACTGAAGGCATCAAAACTATGAATTAACATATGTGGAATTATATACTTAATAAAAAATAGTGAAACAACAGAAAATATGTCTTATATTTTAGGTTCTTTAAAGTAGCCACCTTTTGCTTTGATGACTGCTTTGCACACTCTTGACATTCTCTTGATGAGCTTCAAGAGGTAGTCACCGGAAATGGTTTTCACTTCACAGGTGTGCCCTGTCAGGTTTAATAACTGGGATTTCTTGCCTTATAAATGGTGTTGGGAACATCAGTTGTGTTGTGCAGTAGTCTGGTGGATACACAGCTGATAGTCCTACTTAATAGACTGTTAGAATTTGTATTATGGCAAGAAAAAAGCAGCTAAGTAACCCCTTTCCGACATTGGACGTACTATTCCGTCCATGTGGGGTGGTCCCTAATGCCCAAGGATGGAATAGTACGTCCAGAGCGATCGGCCGCGCTCAAGGGGGGAACGCGGCCGGTCGCGGCCGGGTGTCAGCTGGCTATTGCAGCTGACATCCGGCACTATGTGCCAGGAGTGGTCACGGACCGCCCCCGGCACATTAACCTCCGACACACTGCGATCAATCATGATCGCGTTGTGCCGGTGGTATAGGAAAGCATCGCGCAGGGAGGGGGCTCCCTGCGGGCTTCCCTGAGACCCCCGGAGCAACGCGATGTGATCGCGTTGCTGTGATGGTCTCTTACCTCTCCTTCCTGCAGTAGGCCCGGATCCAAAAAGGCAGCGGCATCAGGGTCCTGCAGGGAAGGAGGTGGCTTACCAAGTGCCTGCTCAGAGCAGGCGCTTGGTAAGCCTGCAGTGCTGTAAGTCAGATCGCTGATCTGACAGAGTGCTGTGCAAACTGTCAGATCAGCGATCAGTGAGGTCCCCCCCTGGGACAAAGTAAAAAAAGTAAAAAAAAATATTTCCACATGTTAAAAAAAAAATCCTAAATAAAGAAAAAAAAATATTATTCCCATAAATACATTTCTTTAAATAAAAAAACAAACAATGAGCAGTGGGCAGTGAGAATCTGGAATTGCTTGCCTGAGGAGGTGGTGATGGCGAACTCAGTCGAGGGGTTCAAGAGAGGCCTGGATGTCTTCCTGGAGCAGAACAATATTGTATCATACAATTATTAGGTTCTGTAGAAGGACGTAGATCTGGGGATTTATTATGATGGAATATAGGCTGAACTGGATGGACAAATGTCTTTTTTCGGCCTTACTAACTATGTTACTATGTTACAATGTTTAGTATTGCCGCGTCCGTAACGACCCAACCTATAAAACTGTCCCACTAGTTAACCCCTTCAGTAAACACCGTAAGAAAAAAAAAAAACGAGGCAAAAAAACCCGCTGGATTATACCGCCAAACAAAAAGTGGAATAACACGCGATCAAAAGACAGATATAAATAGCCATGATACCACTGAAAACGTCATCTTGTCCCGCAAAAAACGAGCTGCCATACAGCATCATCAGCAAAAAAATAAAAGTTATAGTCCTGAGAATAAAGCGATGCCAAAATAATTATTTTTCCTATAAAATAGTTTTTATCGTATAAAAGCGCCACAACATAAAAAAAGATATAAGTGAGGTATCGCTGTAATCGTACTGACCCGAAGAATAAAACTGCTTTATCAATTTTACCAAACGTGGAACGATATAAATGCCTCCCCCAAAAGAAATTCATGAATAGCTGGTTTTTGGTAATTCTGCCTCACAAAAATCGGAATAAAATGCGATAAAAAATATCACGTGCCCGAACATGTTACCAATAAAAATGTCAACTCATCCCGCAAAAATCAAGACCTCAGATGACTCTGTGGACTCAAATATGGAAAAATTATAGCTCTCAAAATGTGGTAACGCAAAAAATATTTTTTGCAATAAAAAGCGTCTTTCAGTGTGTGATGGCTGCCAATCATAAAAATCCGCTAAAAAAATGGTTTAAAAGGAAATCAAACCCCCCTTCATCACCCCCTTAGTTAGGGAAAAATGAAAAAAAATAAAAAAATGTATTTATTTCCATTTTCCCATTAGGGTTAGGGCTAGGGTTCGGGCTAGGGCTAGGGCTAGGGTTAGGGCTAGGGTTAGGGCTACTGATAGGGCTAGGGTTAGGGCTAGGGTTAGGTTTAGGGCTAGGGTTAGGGCTAGGGTTAGGGCTAGAGTTAGGGTTAGGGCTAGGGTTAGGGCTAGGGTTAGGGCTAGGGTTAGGGTTAGGGTTAGGGCTAGGGTTAGGGTTAGGGCAAGGGTTAGGGCTAAGGTTGGGGCTAGGATTAATGCTACAGTTAGGGTTGGGGCTAAAGTTAGGGTTAGGGTTGGGGCTAAAGTTAGGGTTAGGGTTTGGATTACATTTACGGTTGGGAATAGGGTTGGGATTAGGGTTAGGGGTGTGTCTGGGTTAGAGTTGTGGTTAGGGTTACCATTGGGATTAGGGTTAGGGGTGTGTTTGGATTAGGGTTTCAGTTATAATTGGGGGTTTCCACTGATTAGGCACATCAGGGGCTCTCCAAATGCGACATGGCGTCCGATCTCAATTGCAGCCAATTCTGCGTTGAAAAAGTAATACAGTGCTCCTTCCCTTCCGAGCTCTCCCGTGTGCCCAAACAGGGGTTTACCCCAACATATGGGGTATCAGCATACTCAGGACAAATTGGAGAACAATTTTTGGGGTCTAATTTCTCCTGTTACCCTTGGGAAAATACAAAACTGAGGCTAAAAAATAATTTTTGTGGGAAAAAAAAAGATTTTTTATTTTCACGGCTCTGCGTTATAAACTGTAGTGAAACACTTGGGGGCTCAAAGTTCTCACAACACATCTAGATAAGTTCCTTGGGATGCTTAGCTTCCAATATGGGGTCACTTGTGGGGGGTTTCTACTGTTTAGGTACATTAGGGGCTCTGCAAACGCAATGTGATGCCTGCAGACCAATCCATCTAAGTCTGCATTCCAAATGATGCTCCTTCCCTTCCGAGCTCTGCCATGCGCTCAAACGGTGGTTCCCCCCCACATATCAGGTATCAGCGTACTCAGAACAAATTGGACAACAATATTTAGAGTCCAATTTCTCCTTTTACCCTTGGTAAAATACAAAACTTGGGGCTAAAACTAATTTTTGTGGGAAAAAATGTTTGTTTTATTTTGACTGCTCTGCATTATAAACTTCTGTGAAGCCCTTGGTGGGTCAAAGTGCTCACAACACATCTAGATAAGTTCCTTAGGGGTCTACTTTCCAAAATGGTGTAACTTGTGGCTCTCCAAATGCAACATCGCGTCCCATCTCAATTCCTGTAAATTTTGCATTGAAAAGTCAAACGGCGCTCCTTCCCTTCCGAGCTCTACCATGCGCCCAAACAGTGGTTTACCCCCACATTTGGGATATCAGCGTACTCAGGACAAATTGTACAACTTTTCTGATCCAATTTCTTCTCTTACCCTTGGGAAAATAAAAACTTGGGGGCGAAAAGATAATTTTTGTGAAAAAATATGATTTTTTATTTTTACGATTCTGCATTATAAACTTCTGTATAGCACTTGGTGGGTCAAAGTGCTCACCACACCTCTAGATAAGTTCCTTAGGGGGTCTAATTTCCAAAATGGTGTCACTAGTGGGGGTTTCAATGGTTAGGCACATCAGTGGCTCTCCAAACGCAACATGGCGTCCCATCTCAATTCCAGTCAATTTTGCATTGAAAAGTCAAATGGCGCTCCTTCGCTTCCGAGCTCCGTCATGAGCCCAAACAGTGGTTTACCCCCACATATGGGGTATCGGCGTACTCAGGACAAATTGTTCAACAATTTTTGGGGTCCATTTTCTCCTGTTACCCTTGGTAAAATATAAGAAATTGGAGCTGAAGTAAATTTTTTTGTCAAAAAAAGTTAAATGTTCATTTTTATTTAAACATTCCAAAAATTCCTGTGAAACACCTGAAGTGTTAATAAACTTCTTGAATGTGTTTTTGAGCACCTTGAGGGGTGCAGTTTTTAGAATGGTGTCACACTTGGGTATTTTTTATCATATAGACCCCTAAAAATGACTTCAAATGAGATGTGCTCCCTAAAAAAAAATGGTGTTGTAAGAATGAGAAATTGCTGGTCAACTTTTAACCCTTAAAACTCCCTAACAAAAAAAAATTTTGGTTCCAAAATTGTGCTGATGTAAAGTAGACATGTGGGAAATGTTACTTATTAAGTATTTTGTGTGACGTATCTCTGTGATTTATTTGCATAAAATTTCAAAGTTGGAAAATTGCGGAATTTTCAATATTTTTGCCAATTTTCCATTTTTTTCCACAAATAAATACAGGTAATATCAAATAAATTTTACCACTATCATGAAGAACAATATATCTCGAGAAAACATTGTCAGAATCACTGGGATCCGTTGAAGCGTTCCAGAGTTATAACCTCATAAATGGACAGTGGTCAGAATTGTAAAAATTGGCCTGGTCATTAACGTGCAAACCACCCTTGGGGGTAAAGGGGTTAAGAAATGAAGGTCAGTCAGTCCAAAAAATTGGGAAAACTTTGAAAGTGTCCCCTTAGTGCAGTTGCAAAAACCATCAAGCGCTACAAAGAAACTGGCTCACATGAGAACCGCCCCAGGAAAGGAAGACCAAGAGTCATCTCTGCTTCTGAGGATAAGTTTATCCGAGTCACCAGCCTCAGAAATCACAGGTTAACAGCAGCTCAGATTAGAGACCTGGTTAATGCCACACAGAGTTCTAGCAGCAGACACATCTCTAAAACAACTGTTAAGAGGAGACTTTGTGCAGCAGGCCTTCATGGTAAAAAAGCTGCTAGGAAACCACTGCTAAGGACAGGCAACAAGCAGAAGAGAGTTGCTTGGGCTAAATAACACAAGGACTGGACATTAGACCAGTGGAAATCTGTGCTTTGGTCTGATGAGTCCAAATTTGAGATCTTTGGTTCCAACCACTGCGTCTTTGCGTGACACAGACAAGGTGAACGGATGGACTCTACATGCCTGGTTCCCTGTTATGTTTGCTAATGACAGGTGTTATGAAGGCAATCCAGAAACACAGTGTGCTTAGCGATCAGAGCGCACACAGTGATCTGACAAATACCCAAAAATACAAGAACGAGCTCTGAGACGTGGAAACTCTGTAGACTGCACACCTGATCCTATCCTAAACACAGCTAAAAGCGGCTGTGGATTGCGCCTAACAACTACCTAGGCAACTCGGCACAGCCTAAGAAACTAGCTAGCCTGAAGATAGAAAAATAGGCCTGACTTGCCCCAGAGAAATTCCCCAAAGGAAAAGGCAGCCCCCCACATATAATGACTGTGAGTAAGATGAAAAGACAAAACGTAGGGATGAAATAGATTCAGCAAAGTGGGGCCCGATATTCTAGGACAGAGCGAGGACAGTAAAGCGAACTTTGCAGTCTACAAAAAACCCTAAAGCAAAACCACGCAAAGGGGGCAAAAAAAACCCACCGTGCCGAACTAACGGCACGGCGGTACACCCTTTGCGTCTCAGAGCTTCCAGCAAAACAAAAGACAAGCTGGACAGAAAAAAAGCAAAAAGCACTTAGCTATACAGAGCAGCAGGTCACAGGAACAATCAGGAGAAGCTCAGATCCAACACTGAAACATTGACAAGGAGCAAGGATAGCAGCATCAGGCGGAGTTAAGTAATGAAGCAGTTAACGAGCTCACCAGAACACCTGAGGGAGGAAGCTCAGAAGCTGCAGTACCACTTGTGACCACAGGAGTGAATTCAGCCACAGAATTCACAACAGTACCCCCCCCTTGAGGAGGGGTCACCGAACCCTCACCAGAGCCCCCAGGCCGACCAGGATGAGCCGCATGAAAGGCACGAACAAGATCGGAAGCATGAACATTAGAGGCAAAAACCCAGGAATTATCTTCCTGAGCATAACCCTTCCATTTAACCAGATACTGGAGTTTCCGTCTAGAAACACGAGAATCCAAAATCTTCTCCACAATATACTCCAATTCCCCCTCCACCAAAACCGGGGCAGGAGGCTCAACAGATGGAACCATAGGTGCCACGTATCTCTGCAACAACGACCTATGGAATACATTATGTATGGAAAAGGAGTCTGGGAGGGTCAAACGAAAAGACACAGGATTGAGAACCTCAGAAATCCTATACGGACCAATAAAACGAGGTTTAAATTTAGGAGAGGAAACCTTCATAGGAATATGACGAGAAGATAACCAAACCAGATCCCCAACACGAAGTCGGGGACCCACACGGCGTCTGCGATTAGCGAAAAGTTGAGCTTTCTCCTGGGACAAGATCAAATTGTCCACTACCTGAGTCCAGATCTGCTGCAACCTATCCACCACAGAATCCACACCAGGACAGTCCGAAGACTCAACCTGTCCTGAAGAGAAACGAGGATGGAACCCAGAATTGCAAAAAAATGGAGAAACCAAGGTAGCCGAGCTGGCCCGATTATTAAGGGCGAACTCAGCCAACGGCAAAAAGGACACCCAATCATCCTGGTCTGCAGAAACAAAACATCTCAGATATGTTTCCAAGGTCTGATTGGTTCGTTCGGTCTGGCCATTAGTCTGAGGATGGAAAGCCGAGGAAAAGGATAGGTCAATGCCCATCCTACCACAAAAGGCTCGCCAAAACCTTGAAACAAACTGGGAACCTCTGTCAGAAACAATATTCTCAGGAATGCCATGCAACCGAACCACATGCTGAAAGAACAAAGGTACCAAATCAGAGGAGGAAGGCAATTTAGCCAAGGGCACCAGATGGACCATTTTAGAAAAGCGATCACAGACCACCCAAATGACTGACATCTTTTGAGAAACGGGAAGGTCAGAAATGAAATCCATCGAAATATGTGTCCAAGGCCTCTTTGGGACCGGCAAGGGCAAAAGCAACCCACTGGCACGAGAACAGCAGGGCTTAGCCCTAGCACAAATCCCACAGGACTGCACAAAAGTACGTACATCCCGTGACAGAGATGGCCACCAGAAGGATCTAGCCACTAACTCTCTGGTACCAAAGATTCCAGGATGACCAGCCAACACCGAACAATGAAGTTCAGAGATAAGTTTATTAGTCCACCTATCAGGGACGAACAGTTTCTCTGCTGGACAACGATCAGGTTTATTCGCCTGAAATTTTTGCAGCACCCGCCGCAAATCAGGGGAGATGGCAGACACAATGACTCCTTCCTTGAGGATACCCGCTGGCTCAGATAAACCTGGAGAGTCGGGCACAAAACTCCTAGACAGAGCATCCGCCTTCACATTTTTAGAGCCCGGAAGGTACGAAATCACAAAGTCGAAGCGGGCAAAAAATAACGACCAACGGGCCTGTCTAGGATTCAAGCGCTTGGCAGACTCGAGATAAGTCAAGTTCTTATGATCAGTCAATACCACCACGCGATGCTTAGCTCCTTCAAGCCAATGACGCCACTCCTCGAATGCCCACTTCATGGCCAGCAACTCTCGATTGCCCACATCATAATTACGCTCAGCGGGCGAAAACGTCCTGGAAAAGAAAGCACATGGTTTCATCACTGAGCAATCAGAACCTCTCTGTGACAAAACCGCCCCTGCTCCAATCTCAGAAGCATCAACCTCGACCTGGAACGGAAGAGAAACATCTGGCTGACACAACACAGGGGCAGAACAAAAACGACGCTTCAACTCCTGAAAAGCTTCCACAGCAGCAGAAGACCAATTAACCAAATCAGCACCCTTCTTGGTCAAATCGGTCAATGGTTTGGCAATGCTAGAAAAATTACAGATGAAGCGACGATAAAAATTAGCAAAGCCCAGGAACTTTTGCAGACTTTTCAGAGATGTCGGCTGAATCCAATCCTGGATGGCTTGGACCTTAACTGGATCCATCTCGATAGTAGAAGGGGTAAAGATGAACCCCAAAAATGAAACTTTCTGCACACCGAAGAGACACTTTGATCCCTTCACAAACAAAGAGTTAGCACGCAGGACCTGAAAAACCATTCTGACCTGCTTCACATGAGACTCCCAATCATCTGAGAAGATCAAAATGTCATCCAAGTAAACAATCAGGAATTTATCCAGATACTCACGGAAGATGTCATGCATAAAATACTGAAACACAGATGGAGCATTGGCAAGTCCGAACGGCATCACTAGATACTCAAAATGACCCTCGGGCGTATTTAATGCAGTTTTCCATTCATCTCCTTGCCTGATTCTCACCAGATTATATGCACCACGAAGATCTATCTTAGTGAACCAACTAGCCCCCTTAATCCGAGCAAACAAGTCAGATAACAATGGCAAGGGATACTGAAATTTAACAGTGATCTTATTAAGAAGGCGGTAATCAATACACGGTCTCAGCGAACCATCCTTCTTGGCTACAAAGAAGAACCCTGCTCCCAGTGGTGATGACGATGGGCAATTATGTCCCTTCTCCAGGGATTCCTTCACATAACTGCGCATAGTGGCGTGTTCGGGCACGGATAAATTAAATAATCGACCTTTAGGGAATTTACTACCAGGAATCAAATTGATAGCACAATCACAATCCCTATGCGGAGGTAGAGCATCGGACTTGGGCTCTTCAAATACATCCTGATAATCAGACAAGAACTCTGGGACCTCAGAAGGGGTGGATGACGAAATCGACAAAAATGGAACATCACCATGTACCCCCTGACAACCCCAGCTGGATACCGACATGGAATTCCAATCCAATACTGGATTATGGGTTTGTAGCCATGGCAACCCCAACACGACCACATCATGCAGATTATGCAACACCAGAAAGCGAATAACTTCCTGATGTGCAGGAGCCATGCACATGGTCAGCTGGGCCCAGTATTGAGGTTTATTCTTGGCCAAAGGTGTAGCATCAATTCCTCTCAATGGAATAGGACACCGCAAAGGCTCCAAGAAAAACCCACAACGTTTAGCATAATCCAAATCCATCAGATTCAGGGCAGCGCCCGAATCCACAAACGCCATGACAGAAAACGACGACAAAGAGCATATCAAGGTAATGGACAGAAGGAATTTGGACTGTACAGTACCAATGACGGCAGACCTAGCGGACCGCTTAGTGCGCTTAGGACAATCAGAAATAGCATGAGTGGAATCACCACAGTAGAAACACAGACCATTCAGACGTCTGTATTCCTGCCGTTCAACTCTAGTCATAGTCCTATCGCACTGCATAGGCTCAGGTTTAACCTCAGGCAGTACCGCCAAATGGTGCACAGATTTACGCTCGCGCAAGCGTCGACCGATCTGAATGGCCAAAGACAAAGACTCATTCAAACCAGCAGGCATAGGAAATCCCACCATGACATCCTTAAGAGCCTCAGAGAGACCCTTTCTGAACAAAGCTGCCAGCGCAGATTCATTCCACTGAGTGAGTACTGACCATTTCCTAAATTTCTGACAATATACTTCTATATCATCCTAACCCTGGCACAAAGCCAGCAAATTTTTCTCAGCCTGATCCACTGAATTAGGCTCATCGTACAGCAATCCGAGCGCCAGGAAAAACGCATCGACACTACTCAATGCAGGGTCTCCTGGCGCAAGAGAAAATGCCCAGTCTTGAGGGTCGCCGCGCAAAAAAGAAATAATAATCAAAACCTGTTGAATAGGATTACCAGAAGAATGAGGTTTCAAGGCCAGAAATAGCTTACAATTATTTTTGAAACTTAGAAACTTAGTTCTATCTCCAAAAAACAAATCAGGAATAGGAATTCTTGGTTCTAACATAGATTTCTGATCAATAGTATCTTGAATTTTTTGTACATTTATAACGAGATTATCCATTGAAGAGCACAGACCCTGAATATCCAAAAATGCCCAGTCTTGAGGGTCGCCGCGCAAAAAAGAAATAATTTTTTTTTTTGAAATTCTTTATTTAAGTTTTCAATTAACAGTAATAAAACAGTTAACATTTGCTCTCATGTCAAGAAATACGGGTATTTGTCATATTATAATATGTCTAAGGATATTCATGGCAGATGGATTAAACGTATACATTCCCTAGAAAGTGAAGACAGTTGAGCTTACAGAACTTAGAACAAAATTTCACGACTGCAAAGAACTAGCCCTAGAAACAGTACGAGTTATGATAAAAAATTTGTAAGGCTAGAGGGTGAGACGGAAGGACTAATTTACCGTGGATATAATTGAATTCAGATGAGGTGAAGGAGGAGTGGACGGCAAAGAAAATGGCTGGAACATGCAAAAAATAGAGTCAGGACGGTCATCGCGTCTTGCTAAAGAAAAGATAAGTAGGAAGGGCCAAACAGAACTCTTGGTAGGGGACTAGTAGATGAATTCCTCAAGGGGGATCCTCCGCCCCAAGTCCAAGAGTAGGGGACAAAAACACCTCCCACGGAAGCCAAGAATCCTTGAATTTCTCGTGAGAGCGTGCCTCCCAGCTAGATAATTCCTCCAAACGATATAAGTCTTGGACTTTGAGGATCCATTCTTCCAGCGTTGGGGGAGATGTTTTTCTCCAGTGTATTGAGATTAAGTGTTTTGCGGCCGCTAATAAAATGGGTAGTAAGTCGTGTTTCTTTGGGTTAAAAGAGGAAGAAGGAAGAGAGAGCAACACCTCCTGGGGAGTTAGATCCCGATCCATCAGGCCCATATCTTGTAAAGATATATTTACATCTGCCCAAAATTGTTTCAATTCCGGACAGAGCCAGAAAATAT
Source organism: Ranitomeya imitator (assembly GCF_032444005.1). NCBI lineage: Eukaryota > Metazoa > Chordata > Amphibia > Anura > Dendrobatidae > Ranitomeya > Ranitomeya imitator. The sequence continues at coordinate 310,668,129 of NC_091286.1, forward strand.
GCGCTAAGGACCCCACACATCGAGAACATCTCCAACACTGCGGGGAATCCACCAATCCCAAATGAAACAGTCTTTCTGGGGTATAATACCACCTGGAAAGGATCTTAAATGCATTTTCCTGCAATAGGATGCATCTGGAGAACCCATGGGAATTGGCTAGTACCCGCTGAGTTTCATGAGGGGAAAGCGTCAGACCCAACTCCATCTCCCAGGAAGAAAGATATAAGGGTTTAAATTGAGTTGAACTTTTAAGGAGGTTCACGTATAGTTTAGAAACCAGTTTAGTGATTGGAGTTTTCAACCTCACTAGCAAGTCAAGCCAGAGCCAATCCGTAGATTGGTTTATCTTAGTTCTAAACGCGGTCATTATACGGTGTATATGATATTTCTGGAGAAAATTAGTAGGTTGTTTTATGGCACTGATCGGCCAATTATCAATGCAAGGTATTCGGTTTGAAAGGAACTGAGAAATTGGGGCGTCTGGTAGGGATGTCCAGAGTCCATAAATGTCTTGATAGGTAGGGTCCACCAACCATGGGATGATCTTAATTGGAATATTGTCTAGAAAATGGCAATACGGAAGCTGGTTTGGTATAAGGGAACGTTTTATGGATAGGGTGTTAGATAGGATCTCATTAGATTTTATGCGTGTGCAATTAAAAGACGACCAAAGATAGAGATCAGCTTCATCCCCTAGTATAGCAAGTTCTAGATATGTATTGAGATTTTCTGGATTGGGTTTTACCAGGTTAAACCATCTAGCAATATGTATGGCTTTGTAATATGTTTTGATATCTGGAAGGCCAAGACCGCCGCTACCTCTAGGAAGAGAAAGAATTTTAAAAGGGAGTCTGGCTCTTTTGTATTTCCATATAAACTGGGAGAACAGTTGGTTGGCTGAATGGAAGAATGAGTTGGGAAGGGATATGGGAACCATGTTCATGGTATAGAATATTTTAGGGAAAATATAAGATTTAATGACATTTATTCTGCCCATCCAAGATAAATAAGGTATGTTGTAGTTTTTTAAATCCGTTTGAAGCCTTGTCAGGAGGGGAGTATAATTACATCTATATAGGGAGGAAGGATCAGCCGTTAGATAAACTCCAAGATATTTTAGTTTCTCTGATGGCCAGTTAAAGGGGGTGTTTTCTTTTAAATCCAGTATATCTGAGTTTTTTGCTGAGATATTTAATGCTTCAGATTTATTTGCATTTATTTTAAAGTTAGATATCTCACCAAAATCGGCAAACAGGGACATTAACTTCGGGAAAGATGTTTTGGGATTGGAGGTTAAGATTAAGAGGTCGTCGGCAAAAGCAGCTACTTTGACCTCAAGTTTACCCATCTTAAGGCCTATGATCTCACTATCCTGTCTAATCTTTTCCATCAGGGTTTCCATGACCATGATAAAGAGGGAGGGAGAGAGAGGACAGCCCTGTCTGGTACCGTTAGTTATATTAAATGGTTCGGAAAAAATACCGTTCACACCGACCCTAGCAGACGGATCTACGTAGAGGGACATTACAGCATCTATAAAGGCTTGTGGGAAGGCAAACTTTTGAAGCGTACAGACCATGTATCTCCAGCTAATTCTGTCAAATGCTTTTTCAGCATCAGTTGACAGAATAGTCAATGGAGTCTTAGTCTTCTTTGCATATGAAATAGCGTGGAGGATTTTAGTAGAATTATGTTTGCCTTCGCGACCCTTCACGAAACCCACCTGGTCAGGCCGAATAATTCTGCACAAGACACCATTCAACCTCGAAGCCAACACCTTAGCCCACAGTTTCAGGTCAGTGTTGAGCAATGAGATAGGGCGGTAATTGCTACACAGGCTGTCGTCTTTCCCCTCCTTAGGTATAATAGCAATGTAGGCCTCAAGTGCCTGGCGAGGTGGGAGCTTCCCTTCTAGAAAGGAATTAAACAGATCAACTAGGTGGGGAAGAAGAATATCAGAGAACTTTTTGTAATAGCCCACCGGGAAACCGTCGGGGCCAGGTGCCTTCCCATTCGGGATGGTTTTTAGGATGTCTTCTAATTCTTTAAGTGTAATTTTGGCCGTGAGTGCGTTACCTTCTTCAGGGGAGATTTTTGGAAGGGGGAGAGAGGCCAAAAAAGTTTGGATTTTAGTCATGGCTGTCGGACAATTTTTCATATCATCAGAAAGGGGCAGATTATAGAGGGACTCATAGTACTGCCGGAAGGTCTCAGCAATCTCTTTTGAGTCCACCACTCTCCTGCCCGTCGACGCAACAATTTTTTTAATGAATTTTTTCTCTTTTTGCTTCTTTAGCAATTGTGTGGTGAGTTTCTCACTTTTATTGCCATGCAAATAAAAGCGGTGTCTGCAATGCATAAACAATTTTGCTGACTTTACATTTAATAAGTCTTTGAGCTTGTTACGAAGAAAAGCAAGATCCTGGTGAGACTCAGGTGATTTAGTACTTTTATGTGTACGCTCTGCAGTGGTTATTTGGTGGAGGAGAGATTGGATTTCTTTTTCTCTTTGTTTTTTAATGTACGAGCTAAGTGAGATGAGTTCACCCCTGAGAACGGCTTTATGTGTTTCCCATATAATGGGAGTGAGATGACCCGTATTTATGTTTTCACTGAAGAAATGAGAGATGATGGCTCTAAGTTTGTCTGTATGTCTCGGGCTATCAATCAACGATTCATTAAGTCTCCAGGTCATAGCGGGCCTAGGTAACGTGGTGATGAGAATCTCAATGAAGACAGGGGCGTGATCTGATAAAGTGATTGTGCCAATTTTAGAAGATTTTACTAGATGTAAGGCTCGAGATTGTACTAGAAAGTAATCAATGCGATGATAAGAGTTGTGTGGTGACGAGAAAAATGTGTAATCTTTCGATGTGGGGTAGAAGCTTCGCCAGGGGTCTATTAGTTGTAGAGAGTTTAGCTTATTTAGGAGTTTTTGTCTCGATTTTTGAGGAATGGAAGAGGAACCACTAGAGGTGTCTAGGTTAGGTTGTAGAGTCAGGTTTAGGTCCCCTCCCACAATCAATAAACCTTCCTTAAAAAGCTGTAGAGTGTCCAATGTTTTGAGAATCCATTGTGTCTGGTTTATATTTGGGGCATATAAATTTGCTAAGGTTATTTTTGTGTTTGCTAATAGCCCTTTTATAAAAACAAATCTGCCTTCCGAATCAGTCAGACTATCCTCTAGTGTGAATGGGAGACCTTTTTTAAGCGCTATACTTACTCCCCTAGAGGCGGAGGAGGAACAGCTGTTGTACCAAGTTGGGAAAGGGGAGAAAGACATATTAGGGGTTCTTCCCATTTTAAAGTGAGTTTCTTGCAAGAAGGCTATTTGTGTAGATTGTTTTTTTAACAGTGTTAGTATCTGACTGCGTTTTGCAGGGGAATTTAAACCTTTCACATTAAAGGACGCTACCGTGACCGTACCCGCGTCAGTTCGATTAGTTGCCATCCACTCCTTCCCCAGAATCCCCCGTCACACCATAGAGCCTGAGAAAAAAATAAAACATGGTAGTTAACAAACTATATACAAAATACAGCTCGCTTATCGCAGGGGGGGGGTACAAGAACCCAGACATAAGCGAGAGAAGGTCCAAGTGGCGACCTCTACAACTTGTCTTAAAAGGCAAGAGAAAAAATATTTGAACATAGCAGTGTAGCTATTATCAAAGTACCGAACAAACAATAGTATTAAGGGACAGAAACATAATACAATTAACAATATGGAGTTTTTCTCCAAGTCCAGAGAAATTACAAAAAATTCTATCGACTCCAGACAATGTGAACAGATGAGAAAAAACATTGGCAACAGGAGAAAAAGAATCATAAGGAGAACTTGGTTTGATGAAAGATAAAAAAGAAAAAAGACTCAGGAGTCAGGTCATAAATTTCGCCCCTATCAAGGAGAAGAGAAAATCAAACCAGCATAACCGGTCTGCTTCATGTTGGGAGAACTTTAGGGGCAGTTTTCTTCGGTTTAGGAGAAACGTGTTTCTTTTTAACTGACCATTCTTGTAGTTTTGTCAGTTTAGGGAAATTCCATCCTGTGTCAACTGGCATCCAGGAGGGGATGTCTATCGGCGAAATGTCAAGAGTCGACCAGGCTTCATCAAGGTCTGACGGGGATCGTATTGTGATCTGGCGGTTGCCCACCGTGATGGCCAGGCCGAAGGGGTAGAGCCACCTATACATCAGGCCGCGTGACCTCAGTTCGGATAGGAGTGGTTTGAGAATTCTCCGTTTAGCCAGAGTGGAAGGGGCGAGATCCTGGAAGAGTTGTAAATGAGCACCCTCATATAAGAGATTGTCTTTTTCCCTAGCGCCAGTTAGGACCGCTGTGGTATCCACGAAGCTCAGTAGGCCGCAGATGATGTCTCTTGGCGGTTCTCCCTGTTTAGGCCTGGGTTTGAGGGCGCGATGAACTCTCTCAATGACAATGGATTCCGCTCTTTCTTTCTCTAGGAGGTCAGAGAAAATTTCCCTGGTGACCTTATCCAGTGATTCCCGAGCAAAGGATTCAGGAACGCCTCTCAGCCTGATGTTTTTTCTTCTGCTGCGGTTTTCCTGGTCCTCCGCAGCTAGGAGGGCAGTGTTAAGTTGGTGCTGTTGTTGTAGGAGTTGGTCACGTAGGGACAAGATGGCATCAGTCGCTTCCATGTTGGCGGATTCTAGGGTTTCCACTCTCTGGCCCATATGCTGTAGATCTGCACGCAACCCAGAAATTTCTTCCAAAAGTGGCTGCATGGTTTGTGCAAGTAGTTTTTTCATGAAGGCTCTAGAGATTGGGGCTGAGTCCTCCAAAGTGGATTCGCAGTCAGAGCCCTCCCCACTGGAATCTGAGTCTTCCAAGACATCTGAAGAGATAGCTCTCTTATATGATTTTTTTGAGGGAGTCTGCGGCATATCTGTCCCCTTTTTAAGATATTTATCTAAATTTCCATGCGCTTTACGAGTTTGAGTGTCAGCGAGCGGTTTAGCTGAAAGTTTATCACGCTCTTTGTTTGTTTTACCCATAGTAAAGCTTCTGATGGCGTGATATGCAATGGTCACCACTTGGACATTCGAGTGAAAAGTGTTAGTTCATTGTTGAGAAACGGTTCTCTATTGTTTGAGCATAATTTTGCGCTTTATGGTTGACCGGCTTCGGCCGGGGATAGAGTGCACAGATGAGAAAAAGCTAAATAGAATTGTAAAAGAAAAATGAAAAACTTAAATTGAAATAACAACCAGCAGTTCCTGTAAGTCACCAGAAGATGGCAGCGGTGGAGTGTCTTTTTGTTACTAGCTCTCTGTTGATATAAGTAACATAGTAACATAGTAACATAGTTAGTAAGGCCGAAAAAAGACATTTGTCCATCCAGTTCAGCCTATATTCCATCATAATAAATCCCCAGATCTACGTCCTTCTACAGAACCTAATAATTGTATGATACAATATTGTTCTGCTCCAGGAAGACATCCAGGCCTCTCTTGAACCCCTCGACTGAGTTCGCCATCACCACCTCCTCAGGCAAGCAATTCCAGATTCTCACTGCCCTAACAGTAAAGAATCCTCTTCTATGTTGGTGGAAAAACCTTCTCTCCTCCAGACGCAAAGAATGCCCCCTTGTGCCCGTCACCTTCCTTGGTATAAACAGATCCTCAGCGAGATATTTGTATTGTCCCCTTATATACTTATACATGGTTATTAGATCGCCCCTCAGTCGTCTTTTTTCTAGACTAAATAATCCTAATTTCGCTAATCTATCTGGGTATGGTAGTTCTCCCATCCCCTTTATTAATTTTGTTGCCCTCCTTTGTACTCTCTCTAGTTCCATTATATCCTTCATGAGCACCGGTGCCCAAAACTGGACACAGTACTCCATGTGCGGTCTAACTAGGGATTTGTACAGAGGCAGTATAATGCTCTCATCATGTGTATCCAGACCTCTTTTAATGCACCCCATGATCCTGTTTGCCTTGGCAGCTGCTGCCTGGCACTGGCTGCTCCAGGTAAGTTTATCATTAACTAGGATCCCCAAGTCCTTCTCCCTGTCAGATTTACCCAGTGGTTTCCCGTTTAGTGTGTAATGGTGATATTGATTCCTTCTTCCCATGTGTATAACCTTACATTTATCATTGTTAAACCTCATCTGCCACCAAGTAAGATGTAGCAGAGCTGAAAAGGAGTTTGTTAATAAAAATGAAGCAAAAAATTTGGTTGGAGCAGTAGCTCATGTAAATCGCCAGAAGATATCAGTATAGCACTCCTTTATCCTGTTAGTTTTCTGCCTGTTGATATAGGTAGGGTGCAAGAAAGTTGTGATGGATATTATGCTTTAAAGATAAAAGCAAGTTGACTCTCAGACGATTTGGGGATATAATAGTTCAAAGTAATCTGCCCCACAATGGATGGGGAAGGAGGAACAGGAGGTACCCTCAGCGCAGATAACGGCAGCTTCACAATCCTTCCCAGCACTGCTCACCAAAGGGGGGTTAATATCACCCTCTATTGCCTTCTCCGGCGTACTGAGAAGCCCTGGGCATGCAGCAGGTTTACAGCTAATGCAGAGCACACTGTTCTGTAGTGTGTAACTGATGTCTCTGGGTATGGGGCAGCAGGGGGGAGCAGGAGATGGGCCCCTGAGGAGAGGGAGATAGTTTAGAGCAGGCCGTTATCCCCCTACCTTCATCAAATGCAGGGCTTCTTCACCATATCAGCCAATATGGCGCTGGCACGAAAAGTTCCCGCGCCTCCCAGGAGCGCAGACGTCTTCAATCACCGCCGGGACAGAGGGACCACCGACCGCCGGCCACACTTCGTTCTCCTCTCTCACGTCCCAGCGTCCAGGGGTCAGGGGTGAGAGCCGAGTCAGGGCGCAGCTACAGACCCCGCAGGTATCTGATCACAGGCCGGAGCAGCAGGAGGTAGGCAATTATGATCGCTGAGCCGGAGCAAGGGGGATGGGAGCAGCGCTCAGCAGCAGTGCTTCCGTGCAGCAGCTCTCTCCAGTGTAGGCTGGAAGTAACAGCCGTTCAGCCTCAGCGTCGCTTCGTCGGCTGATCTTCTCTGCCAGATTACAGCAGAGCCGTGGTGTACTCAGCAGGCTGGGGGGGGGGGGCAATGGCGCCGCAGGGCACACTTCTCCTTCAGACCTCTTACCTTCTCCTCGCACCGTGACCCAATCCCCCCGTCCCCGCCGGGAATTTTAGTTATTTAAGCGTTCGGGCACTCCAGCTGTAGATGCAGGGGGAGGTGGAGAAACCCCCGCTGCAGTGAGTCGGCTATTTCACCGCACTTGATGGTCCACTCGGCCCGTCCAGCCAGCCTCAGGCTCACATGTAGGCCTCGGGGTCTAAGCCCGATATAAGATCAGTTTGAGGGCTCAAAAGGGTGTAAAAGTCTCCTGGACCAGAAAGGAGCTGATTAAATATCTCAAGTCCAGTGGATGGGTTGTTGATAAGTGCGGATTAAGTTAGATATAAATAGCCAGCAGAGGAGCTTAATGGAAGCACGTCCTGCTCCTTGAGCTGCTGGCCACGCCCCCGCAAAAAAGAAATAATAATCAAAACCTGTTGAATAGGATTACCAGAAGAATGAGGTTTCAAGGCCAGAAATAGCTTTCAATTATTTTTGAAACTTAGAAACTTAGTTCTATCTCCAAAAAACAAATCAGGAATAGGAATTCTTGGTTCTAACATAGATTTCTGATCAATAGTATCTTGAATTTTTTGTACATTTATAACGAGATTATCCATTGAAGAGCACAGACCCTGAATATCCATGTCCACACCTGTGTCCAGAATCACCCAAATGTCTAGGGGAAAAAAAAAAAGTGAACACAGAGCAGAAAAAAAAAAAAAAATGATGTCAGAACTTTTTCTTTCCCTCTATTGAGAATCATTAGTTGGCTCCTTGTACTGTTATGTTTGCTAATGACAGGTGTTATGAAGGCAATCCAGAAACACAGTGTGCTTAGCGATCAGAGCGCACACAGTGATCTGACAAATACCCAAAAATACAAGAACGAGCTCTGAGACGTGGAAACTCTGTAGACTGCACACCTGATCCTATCCTAAACACAACTAAAAGCGGCTGTGGATTGCGCCTAACAACTACCTAGGCAACTCGGCACAGCCTAAGAAACTAGCTAGCCTGAAGATAGAAAAATAGGCCTGACTTGCCCCAGAGAAATTCCCCAAAGGAAAAGGCAGCCCCCCACATATAATGACTGTGAGTAAGATGAAAAGACAAAACGTAGGGATGAAATAGATTCAGCAAAGTGGGGCCCGATATTCTAGGACAGAGCGAGGACAGTAAAGCGAACTTTGCAGTCTACAAAAAACCCTAAAGCAAAACCACGCAAAGGGGACAAAAAAAACCCACCGTGCCGAACTAACGGCACGGCGGTACACCCTTTGCGTCTCAGAGCTTCCAGCAAAACAAAAGACAAGCTGGACAGAAAAAAAGCAAAAAGCACTTAGCTATACAGAGCAGCAGGTCACAGGAACAATCAGGAGAAGCTCAGATCCAACACTGAAACATTGACAAGGAGCAAGGATAGCAGCATCAGGCGGAGTTAAGTAATGAAGCAGTTAACGAGCTCACCAGAACACCTGAGGGAGGAAGCTCAGAAGCTGCAGTACCACTTGTGACCACAGGAGTGAATTCAGCCACAGAATTCACAACAGTTCCCACTGTGAAGCATGGAGGAGGTGTGATGGCGTGGGGGTGCTTTGCTGGTGACACTGTTGGGGATTTATTCAAAATTGAAGGCATACTGAACCAGCATGGCTGCCAGAGCATCTTGCAGCGGCATGTTGTTCCATCCGGTTTGCGTTTAGTTGGGCCATCATTTATTTTTCAACAGGACAATGACCCCAAACAAACCTCCAGGCTGTGTAAGGGCTATTTTACCAAGAAGGAGACTGATGGGGTGCTACGCCAGATGACCTGGGCTCCACAGTCACCAGACCTGAACCCAATCAAGATGGTTTGGGGTGAGCTGGCCCGCAGAGTGAAGGCAAAAGGGCCAACAAGTGCTAAGCATCTCTGGGAACTCCTTCAAGATTGTTGGAAGACCATTCCCGGTGACTACCTCTTGAAGCTCATCAAGAGAATGCCAAGAGTGTGCAAAGCAGTCATCAAAGCAAAAGGCGGCTACTTTGAAGAATCTAGAATATAAGACATAATTTCAGTGGTTTCACACTTTTTTGTTAAATGCCACATGTGTTAATTCATAGTTTTGATGCCTTCAGTGTGAATGTACAATTTTTATAGTCATGAAAATACAGAAAAATCTTTAAATGAGAAGGTGTGTCAAAACTTTTGGTCTGTACTGTAGAAACAGTATTTCCTTTTCAGCCATTAAAGTCAGAGGGAGAAATAATCAATTAACATAGTGAATTGGCAAATAAACAGATCCATGGCAGGTAAAATTCATAGTTCACCTTAAAACTATTGTTAAACATTCTTTATCTGCCGATTTCAATGATCATTCTTATATAACTGAAAAAAATTGTTAGCAATGAAAATGGGAATTTGTTGTTGGAAAGGGTGGAAGAACTAAATTTCTCTTTTTAGAATTATTGATAGTTATTACAGAACTAAATGGAGGCCCATTGCTTTCACATCCGTAGGGCGGTAATGTCACGATTGGGGCAGGCATGCTCTGCTGTTGTTTCCTAATGGCATCCTGTTATAATCTATTGACTTTTGCATCAGGTGACTCATGTGCTTGATGGCTATGCTTATATGCATTATAAAAATAAAAAAAAATTATATTTTTTTGTGTTTTTTGCACTTTTTTTCGGGGTGCAGTTGGGCCCATTTTTGTCTTGCAAACTGTGGTGTCTGTTCACATGGGGTGCATTTGGATAGCGCTGGGCAGGCCCGCCTGATCTAATAGAAGGGTGTCACTACTAGGCTTGCCTGGATGCTGTGCATCTCCATTGTGTGAACAGCACCACATACAAGTCTTTTATGTGCAGCATTGTGCCAAGCAGCCACCCCCTCCATTAGTTTGGTAGGTTGAGAGTGGCTGCCTCATCGGTTATGCTGCACCTGTGTAGTCTCCATCTTAACCTCATGGGTCCACTGCATCCTGATAGTGCATTTGTTTAGAGGCCTAGGCAGGTAAGAAGCTCTGACTCGTTTTGCTGTTTTTTCTATTTTTTGGAGGATCTTTGAATCCTCTTCTTGTGCTCTAGCTGTTTAGAATTAGGACTCGTAAGCGTGGGGACCCTTGACGCGGGTTACGAGCTTGCGTATTTTGGCCAAAGTATAAACTAATACCTCACAAAATTTTTTTAAATATTTTTTTGTGTTTTTTGCACTTTTTTCGGGGTGCAGTTGGGCCCATTTTTGTCTTGTAAACTGTGGTGTCTGTTCACATGGGGTGCATTTGGATAGCGCTGGGCAGGCCCGCCTGATCTAATAGAAGGGTGTCACTACTAGGCTTGCCTGGATGCTGTGCATCTCCATTGTGTGAACAGCACCACATACAAGTCTTTTATGTGCAGCATTGTGCCAAGCAGCCACCCTCTCCATTAGTTTGGTAGGTTGAGAGTGGCTGCCTCATCGGTTATGCTGCACCTGTGTAGTCTCCATCTTAACCACATGGGTCCACTGCATCCTGATAGTGCATTTGTTTAGAGGCCTAGGCAGGTAAGAAGCTCTGCCTCGTTTTGCTGTTTTTTCTATTTTTTGGAGGATCTCTGAATCCTCTTCTTGTGCTCTTGCTGTTTAGCATTATTTTTGTCCCAGCGATGCTGTTGCTCTTCAAGAGTCTCATTTGCCTTCAACATTGTGCCTTTGCTGCTTTCCTTTCATTGCCATTGGTGTAATTTTTAGGAGAAGCCATGTTGGCTTTGATATTTGCTTTTTAAGGGGGTTTTCCCTGGAACAAAAGTTCATTTTAAAAATTGTCTCTGCTGTACTGTGTACCGAACATACCACAGCTCCTGGGCAAAAGAGGAAGCAAAAGACAATCCTGATATTACAGCAAGAGATCGCAGAGGATACATTTTGTGAGGTAAAATAATTTTTTAAAGCAGTCAGTGAAATATTTTACCTCACAAAATGAATCTTCTGTGATCCCCTGCTGTAATGTTAGTATTGTCTTTTGCTTCCTCCCCTGCCCAGGAGATGCGTTATGCTCCGTACATGGTCAGACACACTTACCCCGTTGTCCGACCGTGTCTAGAACATGCCACAGCTCCTGGGCAGGGGAGGAAGCAAAAGACAATACTGACATTACAGCAGGAGATCGCAGAGTATACATTTTGTGAGGTAAAATATTTTTTAAAAAGAGTGTGAATCCACTGTGATCCCCTGCTGTAATGTCAGTATTATCTTTTGCTTCCTCCCCTGCCAAAGAGATGTGGTATGCCACGTACACGGTCAGACACAGTCGATTTATAAAATGAACTTTCGTTCTTGGGAAAACCCCTTTAATGTGACTGGCTTCCTCTGCCTGTAGACATGTTGTGCACCTGCCACCTGGATCAGCTGAATGATTCACTGCACCTGCATGTATTTCGTGCAGGCGCAGTGAATCAGACTGCCGCCATCTTTGTGCAGACAGATAGCGGCGGGCACAATAAAACTGCACATGTGCTCCTCCAGTACAAAAGATGGCGGCAGTCAGTGAATCATTTGGCTGATCCCGGCGGCAGAATTTTCGTGAAGGTGTTCCGCTGGTGGTACCACGCAAGAGGCTGCATGAGTGTGTGAGTGTGAATGTGAGAGTGTGAATGTGAGCGTGTGTGAGTGTAATTCACGCAGGAGCAGTAAATCAGACGGCCGCCATCTTTGCACAGACAGATAGCGGCAGTCACCTTAAAGCTGCACATGTGCTCCTCTAGTACAAAGATGGCGGTAGTCAGTGAATCATTCGGCTGATCCCGGCGGCAGCATGGTCACGATGGTGTTCCGCTGGTGCTACTCTGCAAGAGACTGCATGAGTGTGTGTGAGTGTGTGTGAGAGTGTGAGTGTGTGTATGAGTGTGTGTGTAATGCGTACGACATATAGAGTGTGTTTGTGGTGCAACAATGTTCCGCTGGTGGTAATTGGTTGGTACCAGCAGCAGTTTCCATATTGAGACACCCATCATTTGGGTGTCCAAATATGGCGGTCTGAGAACTTCCTTCGCTTGGAATTCTGGGATAATATGACATCTGGACAGAATAGGAAATGAAAACATTACAAGGCAATTATATAAATAGACTAGATGGTGGCCCGATTCTAACGCATCGGGTATTCTAAAATATGCATGTCCTCGTAGTATATTGCCCAGCCATGTAGTATATTGCCCAGCCACGTAGTATACAGCACAGAGCATATTGCCCAGCCATGTAGTATATTGCCCAGTTACGTAGTAAATTGCCCAGTTGCGTAGTATATTGCCCAGCGACGTAGTATACAGCACAGAACCACGTAGTATATTGCACAGCCCACGTAGTATATTGCCCAGTCACATACTATATTGCCCAGCTACGTAGTATATTGCCCAGCCACGTAGTATACAGCCCAGTGCATATTGCCCAGCCACGTAGTATATTGCCCAGTTACGTAGTATATTGCCCAGCTACATAGTATACAGCCCAGAGCCAGGTAGTATATTGCACAGCGACGTAGTCTACAGCACAGCGCTATGTAGTATATTGCCCAGCTACGTAGTATCTTGCCCAGCCACGTATGTCACAGGTTAAAAAAAAACCATATACTCACCTTCCGATCTGAGGGCCCCTTGTAGTTCTGTCGCCAGCTTCCGGTATCAGGGTGTGATGATGTCGCGGTCACATGACTGTGACGTCATGGCAGGTCCTTCTCGTGTAGGCGCGCAGGACCTGTGATGACATCGCGGTCACATGACCGTGACGTCATTGAAGGTGCTTCTCGCGCAGGCGTGCAGACCTGTGATGACGTCGCGGTCACAAGACCGTGACGTCATGGAAGGTCCTTGTCGCATACCATCCTTAGCACCGGAACGTTGTGAAGAACTGGAAAGGCGCCAGAGGGTGAGTATATGATAATTTTTTATTTTTTAAATTATTTTTAACATTAGATCTTTTTACTATTGACGTTGCATAGGCAGCATCAATTGTAAAAACTTGGTCACAGAGGGTTAATAGCGGCGGTAACGGAGTGAGTTACCCGCGGCATAACGCGGTCCGTTACCGCTGGCATTAACCCTGTGTGAGTGGTGACTGCGGGGAGTATGGAGCGGGCGCCGGGCACCTGACTGCAGGGGAGTAGGGAGGGACCAATCGGACTGTGGCCGTCGCTGATTGGTCGCGGCAGCTGGCGAGACCAATCAGCGACTTAGGGTACCGTCACACAGTGGCACTTTTGTCGCTACGACGGTACGATCCGTGACGTTTCAGCGATATCCATACGATATCGCTGTGTCTGACACGCAGCAGCGATCAGGGACCCTGCTGAGAATCGTACGTCGTAGCAGATCGTTTGGAACTTTCTCTCGTTGCTGGATCTCCCGCTGTCATCGCTGGATCGGTGTGGGTGACACCGATCCAGCGATGTGTTCGCTTGTAACCAGGGTAAACATCGGGTTACTAAGCACAGGGCCGCGCTTAGTAACCCGATGTTTATCCTGGTTACCATCGTAAATGTAAAAAAAAAAACAGTACATACTTACATTCTGGTGTCCGTCAGGTCCCTTGCCGTCTGCTTCAAGCACTGTGACTGCTGGCCGTAAAGTGAAAGCAGAGCACAGCGGTGACGTCACCGCTGTGCTGTGCTTTCACTTTACGGCCGGCAGTCAGTCAGTGCGGGAAGCAGATGGCAAGGGACAGACACCGGAATGTAAGTATGTAGTGTTTTTTTTTTTTTACGCTGGTAACCAGGGTAAACATCGGGTTACTAAGCGCGGCCCTGCTTAACCAGGGACCTCGGCATCGTTGGTCGCTGGAGAGCTGTCTGTGTGACAGCTCTCCAGCGACCACACAACGACTTACCAACGATCACGGCCAGGTCGTATCGCTGGTTGTGATTGTTGGTAAATCGTATAAATCGTATAGTGTAACGGTACCCTTAGATTCCATGACAGACAGAGGCCTCGACCAATGAATATCTGTGACAGAAAGACAGACAGACAGAAAGACGGAAGTGACCCTTATACAGTAGATGAGCCATAGAACAATACTGAAGACAGGGTGTTACCTGACTCCAGCATTTGTATGCTTTAACAATGTATTCTGTGCCCTTACATCTACATTTATAAGTTGTAGAATCTGATTCAAATAAGATTTTACTTTTTTGGATTCAAACATGAGTTTTAGTTCTTTTTAATAATATGTTTGATGGTAACTTGCCAGCAGACAATTTATTTTTGAATTTTGCGATAATAATTAAGTGACTTCTGTAAAAAAACACATAAAAAAGCATAGAAAAAAAGAATGAATGAGACTAAATATAGTATACATGATCAAATAGTTAAAATAAGTGAACTGTTCTTTTTTCTGTGAGATTTCCAGTTGTCTTGAGCTGACTAGAAAAAAGAACAAGTTAAATATGTTTATAAAATAAGCTGATCATTTCAGAAATTCACAAATAAATCCCAGAAAATATTCTTCTACCACAGTCAGCCTACAATTGAGCAATACGTTTAATTCTATTGTGCATGTAGATAATTTCATTAGTCTAATGTTTTTCAAAAATTATTATAAAATTTTTTGCGCAAATTATGAAATTACATAGCTTAATTATATCCATTTTATTTAAATGCTGATATTGATCACATTTTAAATAAAATATGTTATTTTTCAATTTTTACTTATTGACAGTGACTTTGTAAAACTGACAGGTGGCTGTTTTTGATTTTTAATGGTAAATTGCTATTATAAATATTGCTCATCTTTGTCGCTGACAGAATTCTTATATTTTTTTGATCATGCTGTCCAATTGGTTAAAAATCTTTCTCTGATGGACTAAAGCAGCTTGAGTGAACGCCTGAGCGCACAACCAATTAGGCTCATTTGAAGTAGCAGAATTGCCTTCTTTGGTGTTAAAACCCCATGTCAAACACTGGGCCTAAGCTCATTTGTAGCATAAAATGAGATTGACAGAGCAGCTGCAACAGGGGGCATGCCTGCTGGACGACTTAATTGTAGAGACTGAAGGGCCATCATGAACTGGCTTGTAGAGATTGTATCACCATGGCTGCATTAGAAATGCTCCTTATTAACAATGATCTGTAATCAATGAGCTGAGGCAGCCAAACCCATTTGTGAGGCAGTAAAAAAAGGGAGTCACAAGGCCCAGCTAAAAATGGAGCTGTCATGTTCATACCTGTGTTTTTCCTTTGTGCATTATGGCATAATTTTCTTATTCATATGTTAATATTGCTTTAAACATTTCCAATATAGGTGAAGAAAATTCATTTGTCACATATAAATATATGTAAATGCAACACAAAAAAATGATACCATCAAAGACAAAATGGAAACTTAGGTAACAAATACTGATTGCTTTACAATCGACTTTGGAATGGAAAAAAAATATCGACTGTAGTAATTTGGAAAAAAAGGCATTTGTATCTGATATTTTAAACATTTTTAAAGTGAAATAATCCACTAGAATTGCCTATAAAGAATAAATTTTAATACTTACTAGTTTGCATATCATTGTGTAGATCTCCAATTAAAGTAAACCATGCTTTAATTAGTTATCCCATGTTCATTTCATTACATATTGTAACAAGTATAAATAATAAACAATTAAGATGAATTTGTATAAAAAATCAATACAAAATTAATGCAGCAAAGTCAATTAACCTATAATTGAAAAATACAAAGCAAATCAACTTTAGATACAACACGGTAAGGCAAATTTAGCACTACATATGATACTTATCAATACATGTATGCCAGTCAATAATAATGTGCAGTCTTTCTATTATCATTTGACAATAAAATAAGTAGTACTCACTACCCGTTTAAACTTTAACTTATCACACTCTTTAGGCTAGCAACTGGCTGCAAAGGTCACATGAATCAAATGGGGTGTTATGATTGCAGCCAAGTAAACAATGTCTGTAGGGGATTTTCTCAAATTGTCTCTTGAGCAACTCTCAACTCTGCAGTCTGCTTACTCCATTGCTTGGGCTAAGTTCACACTTGCATTTGGCTGGTCTGCGTATGGCTGTGTACTTCCTCCCTTAAGCTCCGCCAATGCTTCGCCTACTTCAGCATACGTACTGCGTGTCCCTGCATACCTATCTTTAACATTGAGTACGCAGTGACATGCGTTGTATGCGGATGCGTCCGCATGTGACGTTTTGATTTGCCCGCCGACCACACGGGAAAGCAGCCCAAAGCATCAGAATAGAATAGATATATAGAATAGATGTGTAAAATAGATAGGCTACATGTCCTGTAGATATTTAATGTCAGAATTCTCCTACATATTTTAAACTATAACCCTATAGTGCCTTTCATGTGGCACTAAAGGGTGTTAGGCTTATTTAACCTATTAAATAAATAAATAATTTAAAAAAATGACCCTCCCCCCCTATTTTTGCTGGATATCAAAAATAGGGGGTACCCTCATGTCACACCTTAGATGAGCTAATTCTGGCACTTTGCCCGACTCTTCCCAATTGCCCTCTGTGATGAACCTGCACTTTTCCGCCCTACCTGACATCACTATTATGTCAGAAGGATCTTCCACTTGCACCATTGTGACTTTCCTCACCCCCTGAGGACACGTAAGATCAACTTGGTATAGCTTTACATAGAAACCCCAAGTCCACACTAGACCAGGGAGGCATGGGGAGTGACAGGATGTGGCCCACGCAGTCACTGACGTAGCACCACAGATGCTCACAACTCTCACAGGCTTAAAGGCCCCCATCACCAGCACCAGTGAAACAGAGCATTGCCCTCCCAGTTCTCTCACAATCATTCAGGTCATGCCATTGCTTCTGGTCTGCCCGAGCTCTATCAAATTAGCATGCACCAGTTGTGCCATGGCCTGAATCTTGTCATGGAAGCACACGTCATACTCAATGACCAACACTCCAGGAGTGGCTAAGTTTCCCCCCAAGACCTTTTTCACCAGAGCCAGGGGCTCCTTAACATGTCTCACATACAGGAGATCAAATGGGGAGAACCCGTTGAGGCCTGTGGAACCCCCGGTAGGCATATAGCAGGTGTGGGAGTTAATCACAAAATTAAGCATATAATTCACGGTGCCATTGAACTGGTTGCACAGGCCTTTGGTCTGTGGGTGGTACGGGCGGGTCACCAGATGTTGCATCTGTATCTGCTTACAGAGCGACTCCATCAACTGTTATATGAACTGGGTTCCCCTGTCAGTGAGCAATTCCTGGGGAAAACCCACTCGGGAGAAAATCTACAGTAAGGTGGTGGCCACCTAGCCATCCCAAATGCACGAAAAGGCTACCGCTTCAGGATCCTGGGTAGCTTAGTCTACTACCATCAACAGGAGCAGAGTTAAGGCCAAGCACACTAGGCATCTGCCTATGGCCCCCATGCCCCCAGATGCCCCCAAACAGTGGCATTCCATTAATAGTGGCAGGCCACATGGTCGCTATGGGGCCCATGAGTCAGGAGGTTTGATGCAAGCACCCCTCCACCCGCTGTTAGGGCTAGCGGAACGCACCGAGAAAATAGAGATGTTTATTATAAATGGTGCGTTCCCAGCCCGGGGTCCACTGTGCAGGAGGAACCTGCTGCTAGCGAATGGCGGCACTGTTTGGTGGTATAGACTAGCTCTGTTACTCCACAGAGTAGTCGTGAAAAGAAAGCACTGCGCCCTGTTAGCCTCACAGGAGCACAAGCTTACTGCCAATCTGATAGCAGTCAGTGGTTATGCAACATGCAATCTCCTCACCTGAGAAGTCGGTATCCTAGGGGCTTATTTCAGCCGGGTCCCTGAACACTCTCATGCATAACCACAGTGGCGCAAAGCACATACAGTGGGGCAAAAAAGTATTTAGTCAGTCAGCAATAGTGCAAGTTCCACCACTTAAAAAGATGAGAGGCGTCTGTAATTTACATCATAGGTAGACCTCAACTATGGGAGACAAACTGAGAAAAAAAAATCCAGAAAATCACATTGTCTGTTTTTTTAACAATTTATTTGCATATTATGGTGGAAAATAAGTATTTGGTCAGAAACAAACAATCAAGATTTCTGGCTCTCACAGACCTGTAACTTCTTCTTTAAGAGTCTCCTCTTTCCTCCACTCATTACCTGTAGTAATGGCACCTGTTTAAACTTGTTATCAGTATAAAAAGACACCTGTGCACACCCTCAAACAGTCTGACTCCAAACTCCACTATGGTGAAGACCAAAGAGCTGTCAAAGGACACCAGAAACAAAATTGTAGCCCTGCACCAGGCTGGGAAGACTGAATCTGCAATAGCCAACCAGCTTGGAGTGAAGAAATCAACAGTGGGAGCAATAATTAGAAAATGGAAGACATACAAGACCACTGATAATCTCCCTCGATCTGGGGCTCCACGCAAAATCCCACCCCGTGGGGTCAGAATGATCACAAGAACGGTGAGCAAAAATCCCAGAACCACGCGGGGGGACCTAGTGAATGAACTGCAGAGAGCTGGGACCAATGTAACAATGCCTACCATAAGTAACACACTACGCCACCATGGACTCAGATCCTGCAGTGCCAGACGTGTCCCACTGCTTAAGCCAGTACATGTCCGGGCCCGTCTGAAGTTTGCTAGAGAGCATTTGGATGATCCAGAGGAGTTTTGGGAGAATGTCCTATGGTCTGATGAAACCAAACTGGAACTGTTTGGTAGAAACACAACTTGTCGTGTTTGGAGGAAAAAGAATACTGAGTTGCATCCATCAAACACCATACCTACTGTAAAGCATGGTGGTGGAAACATCATGCTTTGGGGCTGTTTCTCTGCAAAGGGGCCAGGACGACTGATCCGGGTACATGAAGGAATGAATGGGGCCATGTATCGTGAGATTTTGAGTGCAAACCTCCTTCCATCAGCAAAGGCAATGAAGATGAAACGTGGCTGGGTCTTTCAACATGACAATGATCCAAAGCACACCGCCAGGGCAACGAAGGAGTGGCTTCGTAAGAAGCATTTCAAGGTCCTGGAGTGGCCTAGCCAGTCTCCAGATCTCAACCCTATAGAAAACCTTTGGAGGGAGTTGAAAGTCCGTGTTGCCAAGCGAAAAGCCAAAAACATCACTGCTCTAGAGGAGATCTGCATGGAGGAATGGGCCAACATACCAACAACAGTGTGTGGCAACCTTGTGAAGACTTACAGAAAACGTTTGACCTCTGTCATTGCCAACAAAGGATATATTACAAAGTATTGAGATGAAATTTTGTTTCTGACCAAATACTTATTTTCCACCATAATATGCAAATAAATTGTTAAAAAAACAGACGATGTGATTTTCTGGATTTTTTTTTCTCAGTTTGTCTCCCATAGTTGAGGTCTACCTATGATGTAAATTACAGACGCTTCTCATCTTTTTAAGTGGTGGAACTTGCACTATTGCTGACTGACCAAATACTTTTTTGCCCCACTGTATATGAATTGACACTAGCGCATTGCCGTGTGGCCATGCGAGCCTTATATAGCTGCAGCAAGTAAAAGACCGTCCTAGAAGGACCAATGAAAGACTGCCATACCTGAGCATGTGACCCTAAATCTTCACTGAGAGATCTTGCCCTGGGCATGCTCAGTGTGTGCAAAGCCTGACTTAGTCCTAGCACTTAAAGGACCTTCCTGAAAGGACGAATAAACGTAGCTGCAGTATCTGACCATGTCACCCTCGATCTCCACTGAGAGATCTCACTCAGGGCATGCTCAGAATGAGAAAAGCAGGACTTAGTCCCAGAAGCATCTGCTCACCGCTGCCCAGCACTGACTTCAATGGCAGAAGCAGGAAAAGCAGCAGTAACTCTTTGTACAGAGTGGGACTGAGCAAGACGCTGGGACCGATGTCTCCGCTGAGCAGGCTCCACTGCGGCAGGAGAAGAATGGGAGACCGCAGCGGAGATGGCCCGAGATTCCCCCTTTGCAGAGGCGGGAACTCGACCCCTAACATTACCCCCCCAGGGCCCCCCCCTAATTGGGCCTCGCTTCGCTTGAAGGCGGCAATGAGCTGCGGAGCCCGAATGTGCTCAGCAGGCTCCCAGGACCTGTCCTCAGGACCATAATCCTTCCAATCCACCGAATAAAATTTTTTGCCACGTACCACCTTGCACCCCAAAATAGCATTCACCTCGTAATCGTCCGTAGACAAACCCGATGTCCCAGCAGATGACTCGGAAAACCGTGACATGTATACGGGTTTCAAGAGGGACACATGAAAGGTGTCGGTGATACCCAGGCTCGGTGGAAGGGCCAAACGATAGACCACAGGATAACCTGTTCGAGGACCTTGGAGGGACCCATGTAGCGAGGTGCAAACTTAGTGGACTCAAATCGCAGCCTGATGTTACGGGCGGAGAGCCACATCAAGTCGCCAGGAGCAAAGGTCGGAGCGGGGCGCCGATGTGCATCGGCGGAGGACCTCATTCTCTCCTTGGAGGCCCGAATGGCATCCTGAGTGCGGCCTCAAATATCCCGTGCCTCCACAGCCCATTCTGCCACCCTGAAGTCGGTGGAAGACACGGGCATAGGCACAGGTACCCGCGGATGCTGACCATAGTTGAGGAGGAATAGGGTTTGTCCAGTGGAGTCGGCTGCGGCATTGTTCAGTGCAAACTCTGCCCATGATAGCAAGGATGCCCAGTCATCCTGCCTGGCTGAGACAAAATGTCGCAGATATGTGACCAAGGTCTGGTTGGCCCTCTCTACCAACCCATTCGTCTCTGGATGATATGCGGAAGAGAGATTTAACTCAATGCTGAGAAGACGACAAAGCTCTCTCCAGAACCGAGACGCAAACTGGGGACCCCGGTCACTGACAATTTTGTCTGGGATACCGTGTAGGCGGAAGATGTGTTTTATGAACAATGCTGCCAAGGCTCGTGCAGAAGGTAACCGTGGTAGCGGCACCAAATGCACCATTTTCAAAAAATGATCGGTGATGACCCAAATGATGGTACAGCCGCGAGACTTGGGTAAACCCACAACAAAGTCCATCCCGACCATCTCCCAGGGCCTGTCTGCCAACGGCAAGGGATAGAGTTACCCAGCTGGCCGTTGACGAGGAGATTTATTTTTGGCGCAGGAGACACAAGCCTGAATATAATTTCTGACATCCTGGACCATATGTGGCCACCAGTACGTCCTCGCCAGCAGCTCAGATGTCCTCTTTGTCCCAAAGTGTCCACCCACCCTGGACGAATGAGCCCAAGAGAGAACCTCCGGTTGCAAATTGATGGGCACAAAAGTCTTGCTCGGAGGCACAGACTCCAGCGAAACTGGTGCTACGATTCTCAGGCTCTCTGAAGGGACAATAAGCCGAGGCTCCCCTTCCTCCTCATCAGATGTCAGAACAGAGCGAGAGAGAGCATCAGCACCAGTAAGATCCTTATGGATCGAAACGCGTAGCCGGGACTATCGCTTTCATCTACTTGTTCACTATGTGCGTTGGATTACCATTTTTTAATTTGGATTAATAAAGACTTTCACCTTTTATTGGAGCTGGAGTTCCCATTCATCTTTTCTGTTTGCTATCGCTTGGCGTCTTGGTCAGGACGGACTCTCGTGCTCTACATCTGGTGGTCTGGTCGTCGGTGAGCTGGCTGCGGCTTTTAGCCGCTTTTTCTTTTTTCGTTATATTTGCCCTATATCTTCTGACCTTGCCGTGGTCTCCTGACTTTTTCTCTATTTTTTAGCACATTTAGTGGACTTGTTGGGTGTTTGCTTTTTTCTTTTTCTTTTGTTTTATTCTGTGTAAACCACTATGCAATCCCAAGAGAGACTTGCAAAAGCAGCCCAGGTGTTCAGAAATACGGGCTCTGATTCAGTTGAAAGTAATGATTTCACCACACATTTAATTGAAGCTGAAAAACTTATGAAATTAGAAACAAGATTATGGTGGAATCATACCACTTTGCAAAACTATGTGGCAAAAGAAATGATTCCACGTGGTTTAAGAATTAAAAAGATCTCTACAACTCCTTATTCTGATGAATTTAAAAAGGAGTGGAACCAAATTCTTTCCATCTGCTCACTAAATTTAATGAAATTGATCATTAAAAATGAACAAATGAAGTTAGAGGAAACTCAAATGAATGTGGACAAAATAAATAACATTCTGGAAGAATACAAAATGTTGCCACTTTTTGAGTCCTCTTTGAAACAACTTAAAGATAATGTGAGCACTTTGGAAAATGAAATTATGAATCGAAAAAGAAGAAAATTTGAGAGAGATCTTAATGATTACAAGACGGACAGTGTTTATGATTGGGGCAAATGGGAAAAAATGTATAAAACACCCAGACCCATTTTGAAAAAAAGTCACTCCCAAAATAAACCGACCGAAAGACCACAGGTGTTTTTCACATCAACAGAGCCGGATTCTTCTGACACCAACGCAAGTACGTCTGATTTATCCGTTGTGAGTAACACTCGAGAAAATAGAAAAAGATATGCAAAAAACTCAAAAAACGCAAGAGAAGAGCCGGGAGAAAGCACAAGAAATCAACAGGGAGTAATCACCCGACACAGAAGGAAATACAAACAATAAATAATGGCAATGTGATAAACTTATCCTCTCAACCTCTCACTAAAGACCAATTGGATGTATTAGCTCTGGGCTTGAATTTTGCACCGGATTCTGATTTTGACCTTTTTCTAACCATTTTGGACATAAATAAATTTATAAGAAACCTCACCATAAAAAGACATTTTTTCTCGGTAAATGATGTATCAATACGAACAACTACAATTCACAATGAACTGAATGAGTTTGAGGGTTTGGAATTCAGAGAACAAGTGGCTTTAAATTGTTTATTGAAATTATCTAAAGATCAACAAGAAGAACCCACTACTAAGATATGCAATTCCTCTGAAAATTTTACAACGAAAAATCCTTACTTCTATCCTTTACAATCCCGAGTAGAATGTATGGATAAATTCCAGGAACTGATTGAAAAGGATCTAAAAAATCTTAAAGATAGCTGGAATAAGACTAATCGTAACAATCTATCCCGAAGACAACGTAGAGCGCTTAACGAACTCAAATGCATGAAAAATATCATTAAAAAAAAAGTGATAAAGGAGGTCTCATCGTTATTCTTAATGAACAGGATTATAAAGATAAAATGTATGATCTTTTATCTGACACTTCAACTTATGAGAAGCTTCCAAATAATCCAACTATCAATATTAATGCTAAAATTGCTAAAATCGTTGAAGAGGGTCTTAGTCTATCAGTCATTGATAAAAAACAGGCTGACTATATATATGTACAATATCCTAAATTACCCATTATGTATGGGCTACCTAAAGTACATAAAAGTGATGGCATACCAGCTATGCGTCCTATAGTGTCAGGTATTGGATCCATGACAGAACATTTATGCGAATGGGTGGACTCACTACTAAAACCATTAGTTAGTAAGTTACCAGGTTATATCAAAGATTCGAAAGAGGTTCTTAAGACACTGAGTAATTGGAAATGGAAACTTAATCACACTTGGCTTAGTTGCGACGTTGTGTCTTTATACACTAGCATTCCACACAATGTAGCCATGGAAGCACTACAATTCCATCTCACTGAGTCCGGGCAATTTTCTCAAGATCTCATCAATTTTACGTTGCAAGTTTCTTTTTTTCTAATGAAGAATAATATTTTCTCATTTGATAAACAAATTTATGTACAAAAGTCGGGAGTTCCGATGGGTGCCAAATATTCCCCCTCCTTAGCGAACCTGACTATGGCTTACTGGGAACAAAAATTCATTTATTCGGCTAGCAATCCTTTTTTGGACTGTATCTCCTGGTATGGCAGATACATCGATGACACCCTCATTATTTGGGGGGGTGATGTGTCTGCCATACCGGGATTTGTAGAATATATCAATGATAATGAATTTGGGATTAAATTCACATTTGTTTTTGATCCACATAAAATTTCCTTTTTAGATCTTGAGTTATTTGGACATGCTAATGAAAACATTGCTAGCAAGACACATGTCAAACCTATTAGTGGGAATGCAATTCTCCATGCCACTAGTAGTCACCCAGTCCACACAATTAAAGCGATACCAACTGGTGAATATACAAGACTAAAACGCAATTGTAGCAGACAAAGCGATAGGGAAAATGAATTTGAGAGCCTAAAAAAAAGACTGAAAGCTCGGAAATATCCACAGTGGTCACTAGATAGAGCTAATGCTATAGTCAGTAAAAAAACGAGAGAAAATTTGCTGATCTCTGATAGGAGTAATAATACACATGCCATTAAATATGAGAATAAGCCATATGTTTCTTTACAATTTAGTCTCCAATTTAATTGCATTAGAGATATTATTAATAAAAGACTACCTATCTTATATGAGGATTCCACGCTGATGCATATTCTTAAGGATGGCGTTAGTGTGGTGTCCAGAAGAGCTCAGACTATAGGAGATTCCATCGCCCCTAATGCTCCATCTGCAATTGGTACATCTAGAACTTGGCTTGAGTATAAGGGTTTCTTCAGATGCGGCACCGCTGCATGTACTACTTGTGCACATGCACATTTGGGAAATACGTTTCAGAATTCCGAGAATACAAATAAATATAATATCAAAAGTTTTATTAATTGCCATTCCAGAAATGTGGTTTACAAGATAGACTGTATAGCCTGTGGAATTTCCTATGTAGGATGTACTTCGAGAAAATTGAAAACGCGGGTCACCGAACATTTGAGAGATGTAAATAAATTGAATGTACCTAATAGAAACATCTCTACGGTATCGAGACATTTCGGTGCCATACATGATGGTGATGTTTCTAATTTTAGAGTACATGGTATCGAAAAAGTATATCCACATAATCGTGGCGGAGATGTGAAAAGACGCCTTCTAACCAGAGAGGCATTTTGGATATATAATTTAAACACCCGTTTTCCCGCAGGTTTAAACAATAGAAATGAAATATTATATCATTATTGTTAATGTTTTAAATGTTTTTGCTTTAAACTGTGTATTATTTATATTGTTACATGTCTCAGTTCTAGATGTTTAGGACCTTTCCGGATTTATCACGTGTTCATTTGAAATTTTGTAATTGGCTAATGATGAATATATTTAGATTCCTTTATCCGGTCTATCCTAAGGCATGAGTAAGATCCTTATGGATCGAAACGCGTTGCCGGGACTATCGCTTTCATCTACTTGTTCACTATGTGCGTTGGATTACCATTTTTTAATTTGGATTAATAAAGACTTTCACCTTTTATTGGAGCTGGAGTTCCCATTCATCTTTTCTGTTTGCTATCGCTTGGCGTCTTGGTCAGGACGGACTCTCGTGCTCTACATCTGGTGGTCTGGTCGGTGAGCTGGCTGCGGCTTTTAGCCGCTTTTTCTTTTTTCGTTATATCAGCACCAATGTTCTTCTCCCCAGCGAGATAATGAAGGGTGAAGTGGAACCGGGAGAAGAACAAGGACCATCTGGCCTGGCAAGAATTTAGCCGCTGGGCTGTTTGCAGATATAAAAAATTTTTGTGGTCCGTGAAGACTTGAAAGGGAAAACGAGCCCCATCCAAGAGATGTCTCCATTCTGAGAAAGCCAGCTTCATCGCTAGCAACTCCCTGTCCCCAATTGAATAATTCCTCTCCGCAGGTGTGAAGGTCTTGGAGAAGAAGAAGCACAGATGCTTCCGACCTTGAGCATCCTTTTGGAAGAGGACTGCTCCTGCACCAACAGAAGAGGCATCCACCTCCACTATGAATGGCTTATCAACATTGGGACGATGTAGGATGGGAGCGCTAGCAAAATGGGACTTAATAGAAGAAAAGGCCCTGGAGACCTCTTCAGACCACAATTTGGGATTTGCTCATTTCTTGGTGAGGGCTACCAAGGGAGCTACTAAAGTTGAGAAGTGGGGAATGAACTGGCGGTCATAATTAATGAACCCCATAAAGTGCTGCACCGCTTTAAGAGAATAGGGTTCTTGCCAGTCCATCACAGCCTGTAGTTTGGCAGGATACATAGCCAATCCCTGGGCGGAGATGATATAGCCCAGGAAAGGTAAAGACTCCTGCTCAAACATACACTTCTCCAACTTTGCATAGAGAGAATTTGCCCTTAAGAGGTCGAAGACTCTGTCAATATCTGGAGAAAAGATGAGAATATCATCCAGATAGACTACGACCGAGGTGGAAAGCATTTCCCGGAAGATGTCGTTGACAAAGTCTTGGAGAACGGCTGGGGCATTACAGAACCTGAAGGGCATCACCAGATACTCATAGTGCCCATCTCTGGTGTTAAACGCCGTCTTCCATTCGTCCCCCTCACGGATGCGAATCAGGTTATAAGCACCCCGCAGATCTAATTTGGTAAATACCTTAGCTCCAGGTAGCCTATCAAAAAGCTCAGAAATCAGGGGCAGCGGATACTTATTCTTAACGGTGATGGCGTTAAGACCCCTGTAATCTATGCAAGGACATAATTCTCCATTGTTCTTCTGCACAAAGAAGAATCCTGCCCATGCTGGTGACACTGACTTCCTAATACACCCTCTTGCCAAATTCTCCTGGATGTATTGGGACATGGCCTCCGTTTCCGGAAGAGAGAGGGGATAGACACGTCCCCGAGGAGGTTCTGCTCCAGGCAAGAGATCTATAGGACAGTCATAGGGACGGTGAGGCGGAAGGGTCTCCGCAGCCTTTTTGGAGAAGACGTCTGCATAGGACCAATAGTATTTGGGAAGAGAAGAGAGATCTGCGGGTATCTCAGTGGTGGAAACCTGAACGCACTCTTTCACACATCTGCCCTTACAGGATTCACTCCAACCCAATATCCTCCCAGAAGTCAACTCAATATGTGGGGAGTGGAAACGGAGCCAGGGTATTCCCAGCAGAATCTCATCCATTCCCTCGGGAAGAACAAGAAGGGAAATTATCTCCTGGTGGGATGGGGACATAGCTAACATGAAAGAGACAGTCTGTTTGTATGATCTGAGATGGAAGTGTTGACCCGTTCACTACTCTAACAGTCACCGGTTTGGCGAGCATCACCAGAGGTATTGCATGGCGCAGAGCAAAAGCCGAGGACATGAAATTCCCCTGTGCTTCAGAGTCCAAACAAAGCTCGACTGTTAGAGAGTAAGAGCCTAATATGATTGTCCCCTTGAAGGACAGCTTGGAGGAAAATGCTGCTGTGTCTAGAGAACCTCCTCCAACGGTTACTAGACGCGATCTTTTACCCAATTGCCGTGGACATTTATTGGCATAATGTCCTTCTTGTTGGCAATTTCTGCAAACCACGGGTACTCGAGTGGTCCGAGACTTAGGTCCCGCTCGAGAAACCTCCATGGCCTCATGGGAGTCGGACGCCGGAACGGAAGATTCTAGAGGTCTGGCAAAGGTGGGAGCCAGCCGAAACCTCTGCCTACACTGGGCCCGCTCCAACCTCTGCTCGTTAAAATGGAGGTCGATGCGGGTAGATATAGAAATAAGCTCCTCCAGTGTGGCGGGAATCTCCCTGGTGGCCAAGGCGTCCTTCACATGGTCTGCCAGTCTTCTCCAAAACACTGGAATAAGGACTTTATCCGGCCACTCCAGCTCAGAGACCAGAGTCCGGAATTGGACGGCGAACTGGCTGACCATGGATGAACCCTGGGTTGTTGCCAACAATTGGAGCGCTGTATCATGGGTGACACGAGGTCCCAAAAAGACCTGTTTCAGAGTGTCCAGGAAGAGAGGAGCACTCTGCACCACACGATCTTTGTGCTCCCATAGCGGCGTTGCCCACTCCAACGCCCTGCCCGACAAAAGGGATAAAATTAATCCCACTTTCGCCCGTTCCGTAGGAAAACGTGCAGCCAGAAGCTCAAGATGTATGGAGCACTGACTCACGAATCCCCGACATTGCTTACTGTCACCAGCAAACTTGTCTGGAAGCGAGAGAGGGGATAAAGTCGGAGCAGGGGTGGCAGAGGACAAACTGGCTGCAGCTACACTTGCAGCCTGAACAGCGACTGCGGTAACATCCACAGCTGAGGTTGTGCGCTCGAGAGCCGCCAACCTACCCTCCAGCTGCTGGATGTACCGCTGTAAACGCTGATCGTCCGCCATTTACTAGCCAGACCCTGGCGCTAGTGTACTGTTAGGGCTAGCGGAACGCACAGAGAAAATAGAGATGTTTATTACAAATGGTGCGTTCGCAGCCCGGGGTCCACCGTGCAGGAGGAACCTGCTGCTAGCGAATGGCGGCACTGTTTGGTGGTATAGACTAGCTCTGTTACTCCACAGAGTAGCCATGAAAGGAAAGCACTGCGCCCTGTTAGCCTCACAGGAGCACAAGCTTACTGCCAAGCTGATAGCAGTCAGTGGTTATGCAACATGCAATCTCCTCACCGGAGAAGCTGGTATTCTAGGGGCTTATTTCAGCCGGGTCCCTGAACACACTCATACAATCTCCTCACCGGAGGTGCCGGTATTCTAGGGGCTTATTTCAGCCGGGTCCCTGAACACACTCATGCATAACCACAGTGGCGCAAAGCACATATATGAATTGACACTAGCGCATGGCCGTGCGGCCATGTGAGCCTTATATAGCTGCAGCAAGTAAAAGACCTACCTAGAAGGACCAATGAGAGACTGCCATACCTGAGCATGTGACCCTAAATCTCCATTGAGAGATCTTGCCCTGGGCATGCTCAGTGTGTGCAAAGCAGGACTTAGTCCTAGCACTTAAAGGACCTTCCTGAAAGGACCAATGGACTTAGCTGCAGTATCTGACCATGTGACCCTCGATCTCCACTGAGAGATCTCACTCAGGGAATGCTCAGAACAAGAAAAGCAGGACTTAGTCCCAGAAGCGTCAGCTCGCCGCTGCCCAGCACTGACTTCAATGGCAGAAGCAGGAAAAGCAGCAGTAACTCTTTGTACAGAGTGGGACTGAGCAAGACGCTGGGACTGATGTCTCCACTGAGCAGGCTCCACTGCGGCAGGAGAAGAATGGGAGACCACAGCAGAGATGGCCCGAGATTCCCCCTGTGCAGAGGCGGGAACTTGACCCCTAACACCCGCATTGTACATTCAACTGTATCGGTATCATAGATGCTGATACAGTTGAAAGAAATGATGGAGGAGAGTGCGTTATGTGACACTCCCTCTCCCATCATCCCCCTCTGCCTCTGGTGCAGAAGTCGCGATGACATCATTGCGCACCACACTGAGCCGGGCAGTGGAGCTGCTGAGGTGCGGAGACACCCTGCAGCTGGGGAACAAGGAGAGGTAAGTATTGTAGTTATTGAAATTTTTAAATCAGTGAGTATGTGGTGGCCATAATACTGGACGACTATAGAGGTTGCATTATACTTTATTGCGGGGGGCTGAATTATACTCCTATGGGGCTGCATTTTACTCCTGTGGGGGCTGTATTATACTCTGAGGGGGCTGCATTATACTCCTGTGGGGGCTACATTATATTCTATGTACTACATTAGGGTGTACCATATGTACTATATGACTATGAGGAATGTGTAATATACTGTATGGAGCACTATGGGGTGTGTTTAGTACTGTATGGAGCACTACGGGGTGTGTTATCCTATATGTAGGACTATTGGGTGCATTATACTAAATGAGAAAAATGCTGCATAGCCATCGAGTAATTGGATTGGAGTTCTGGAAAGCAGTCTGTTGTTCGGCGCAAAGGGGGAGTATGTTTTTACTATAGCAGAAAGGTCCATTTCATGGACACATGTGTTTCCTTTTCTCAATTTTAACAGCAAGCAGAAAACTAAGGAGCCCGGGTTGCTGGAAGGTTAGCAACTTGGGTGTATGCAATAGTAGGACACATGATTTTCTGTTTTTGCCTTTCTGGACAGTGGGATGGGGTTTAACTTGATCATTGCTAGGTTTGTCCAGGTCCAGGGCCTCAAACCTCATACACTGTCCAGACCTATACCCATAATCTCTGCACCCTTGAGACAGGGGTATTTTACTCAAGTTGTCTGAGGGTTACATCTACAGGCAGATACATGCACTCAGAAGGCATTGATTCTTGTGTGTTAGAGGATCTGACCTCTCTTGTGGTTCTTTAACTTCCTTGGCTCACTTTGAACAACCCTGTGATAGATTGGCAGACTTAGGAAGTAGTAAAATGGAGTGAGCATTGTCAAGGACACTGTTTGGACATCATGTGGATTCTCAGTCTATGCCTAAATACCTGTCTGACTTTGGAAATGTGTTTTCTGAGCAGGAGTGCCAAGATCTTCTTCCCTATCATCTTTATGACTGTGACATTAATTGTGTCCCTTATGCAAAGCTGCCAAAGAGTAGACTATATAATATCTCTGGTCCAGAGAAACAGGCCATGAAGGATTATATTGCAGAAAGTTTGGCAAATGATCACATCAGTCAATCTTCATCCCCCATTGCTGCAGGGTTTTTCTTTGTAAAGAAGAAAGACAAGGGTTACACCCCTGCCCAGATTTCCACAAATTCAATTAGATCATTGTCCGGAATCCATATCTGCTCCTATATCTGCTCCCTCTCATCCCATCCTCTTTAAACATATTGTCAGAGCAAAATGTTTTTCTAAACTTTATCTCATGGGGGCGTATAATTTCATTCATTTTAAAGAGATTGATGAGTGGAAAACAGCTTTCAATACGCTTGAGGGACACTATGAGAACCTTGTCATGCCATTTGAGTTGACTAATGCTCCAGCCGTCTTTCACCACTTTGTAAATGTCATCTTTAGTCACCTGGTAGGTAGATTTGAGGTGAACAATCTTGATGACATATTAATTTATCCACCTTACCTTTAGTCACATCAGGTACATGAAAATCAGGTCTTATAGATACTAAGAGACAATTAATTTTTTGTCAATCTAGAGAAAAGTAAGTTCTTGGTTGAGGAGATCCTTTTTCTAGGATATGTTTTATTGTCCACAGGTTTTTGCATGGATCCTGTGAAAGACCGTGCGGTACTGGATTGGGATTATCCTGAGGATTTGAAGGCATTACTAAGGTTTTTGATTTTCACCAATAACTACTGTAAGTAAAAAATATCTTTTCGATAGTGTGACCAAACCTCTAATGGGTATGATCAGAAAAGGGACAGACTTTTTCCAGTGGTCCAGTCCAGCCAGGAAGGCATTTGATACCTTGAAGGAGTATTTTGCACCTGCGCCAATTCTCATAGAGCTTGACGTCACTCAGCCTTTCATTGTAGAAGTTGACATGTCTGAAGTGGGGGTGAGGGCTTTATTGTTGCAGGGTGTGTTTCCTGGTAAATGTTGTCCAAGTGCATACTTTTCGAAAAAAAACCTGTCATCTGCGGAGAGAAATTATGGCATTGGTAACAGGCAACTCTTGGTAATCAAGTGGACCTTTGAAGAATGTCGTCATTCTTTTGAGGTGGCTGTTCATCCGGTTATAGTAATCATGCATCATAAGAATCTCATTTATTTAGAGTCTGTGAAATGACTAATGCCTCGACAGACAATATGGGCATTGTTCTTTACCAGGTTAATCTTATTTGTTGCATGTACGGGAACAAGAACATTAAGGCGGATGCCTTTTCTTGTAGTTTTCCTGGGGTGGAGATAATTGTGGACTAGTTCCTATGCTCCATATAGGTGTGATTATTGTGTCTATATGCTTCGATCTTAAGAAAAAGGTTGTCGAGACTCAGGAAGATGCCCATTAGGGAAACTGTTTGTACCTGTGAATCTTCATTTGAGAGTTCTTAGTGAACATCTTGATTTGGTCTTGGCTGGGCATCCCGGTAATAAAGCCACCAAAGATCTTCTAACCCAGAGTTTTTGGTGGTCAGGGGTACATCAGGACGGCTGGAAGTATGTAGCTGCCTGCAGTGTCTGTGCACGTTCTAAAACCTCTCATTTATCTGTCGATTTCATCACTGATTTACTCATGTTGGCAGGTAATACTAATACTGTAATTTTGGTGGTTGTGTACAGATTCAGTAAAATGTCACATTTTATGGCATTACCTGATTTACCTAATGCCAAGACCTTGTCGCAAATTTTCATAAATGAGATTGTAAAATTACAGGGCAGTTTATTTTGGAGGGCGTTTCACACTCATTAGGGGGATCCACCTGTCATTCTCTTCAGCATTTTACCCTCAGTCTAATGGGCAAACTGAATAGGTTAACCAGAACCTTGAGACTTATCTCACGGGTTTTGTGTCTGAAATTCAAGAGGATTGTATTACCTAATTACCTCTAGCTGAATTTGCAGGAAATTATTGTAATTTGCGGTAAACAATTGTCATGACTCATGAGTAGTATTGAGCGATACCTTCCGATATCGGAAAGTATCGGTATCGGATTGGATCTGCCGATATTCAAAAAATATTGGATATCGCCGATACCGATACCCGATCCCAATGCAAGTCAATGGGACCAAAATATCGGAATTAAAATAAACCCTTTCTTTCCTTGTAGGTTCATTCTACAAGAAGGAAAACAACTAAGAATAATGTAGGATGTATTGGGGGAGGTGGCGGAGACATTAAAGGCATAGAGGTTTACCCCAATCAAATAGAATAGCAGGATTTTTTTTTTAAGACGTTCGGAGTTACAAAGATATTGAGTGACTATGTTAAGATATTTTTTATTTTGGCAGATATTGATGTTTCACTACATCCACGCCCTTCACCTTTTTTTTTACTTTTTCCACACTTTCTTCTTCATCATCATCAGCATCTTTGACATCAACTTCTTCTTCACCTTATTCATCTTCTTCTTCATCTTCTACTTTTTTTTGTTACATTCTTCATATTCATTTTATTCAACTATTATTATTCTTCATATTCTACTTCTTCATCATATTCTTATTTGTGACAGGCATTCCCCTAGTTGTTATTTATAAAAGTTTGAAGATTAAACCTTCCGTTCTGCCTGTCACAAAAGAGTTACAATTGTCCGCGTTCAGTTTGGCTTGCAGCATCAGGCTTTATCCAGGGGCACCACGAGGAGGAACGGACTCACCCCCATACACTGCTTAGTCTTCTTCTGCATATAATTTAGATAATATCTTTTGCTCTGATATTAAGTGTTATGCTTAATGTTCTTCTGCTCTTTGTTCTGCAGCCTCTTGTTCTTCTGCATCTCGGTCTTCCATGTCGTCGTCTCCAGGATCGTTGTCTCCAGGGTCGTCGTCTCCAGAGTCGTCGTTGTCATCGTCGTCATCGTCATCGGGGTGGTCTTCAGGGTCATCATCTCCAGGGTTGTCGTCATCTCAGTGGTTGTCGTCTCTGGTGTCGTCGTCATCTTAGGGGTGGTCTTCCGGGTCATCGTCTTTAGGGTCTTGAACTTGGAAATGTAGCAGAAGGTACAAGAAGGCTGAGAAAATGCCGAGAACCAGCTGATGGAACAGGAACTCGGATGGCTACCCGAAGGTCCAAGAGCCAATGGAACTACCGAGGACCAGCTGACGTTACTGGAACCCGGTTACTAAGCAGGAGGTACTCGTGCTAAAAAGCACTACCAAGGACCGCCTGACATTGGCGAAACTCGGATACCCAGAAGGAGGCACCTAAGCCAAAGGCTCTGCCCGGAACCAGCTGACGGTACTGAAACCAGGATGGGGAGCAGAAGGTACAAGAGCAAAAGACACTGCCGAGAACCAGCTGACGGTACTGGAACCCGGATGGGTAGCCGAAGGTCCAAGAGCCAATGGAACTACCGAGGACCAGCTGACGTTACTGGAACCCGGTTACTAAGCAGGAGGTACCCGTGCCTGAAAGCACTACCAAGGACCACCTGACGTTGGTGGAACTCGGATACCCAGAAGGAGGCACCTAAGCCAAAGGCTCTGCCCGGAACCAGCTGACGGTACTGGAACCAGGATGGGGAGCAGAAGGTACAAGAGCAAAAGACACTGCCGAGAACCAGCTGACGGTACTGGAACCCGGATGTGTTGGCCAAGTGTGCAAGAGCCAATGGCACGACCGAGGACCAGCTGACGGTGCTGGAACCCGGTTACTAAGCAGGAGGTACCCGCGCTAAAAAGCACTACCAAGGACCGCCTGGCGTTGGCGAAACTTGGATACCCAGAAGGAGGCACCTAAGCCAAAGGCTCTGCCCGGAACCAGCTGACGGTGCTGGAACCAGGATGTGGACCAGAAGGTCCACAGGAGAGGCGAGAACAGCTAGGCCGTGAGGCTGCCGCAGTTACCAAACACCAACAGTTCTACAGGGGGAGCTTGGCCTACTGGCACTACAGAACCAGCCTTGATTGCCAATTCCCGCAGCCCACATAGGAAGCTCCTAAACTGGAGGCACCATGGAGTTGGCTAACCCGACCGCAACATGACGGGACAACGTATTGGAGTCTAAGTGACCTTGACACTCCCCGGAACCAGCTGACGGTGCTGGAACCAGGATGTGGACCTATTCAAGATTGTCTTCCTAGAGCCCCAACTAGCGGTGTTGGAGCAAAGGGTAAGCAGGGGGAGCAGAGTGTAGGCCGAAGCCTGCACTGGATGCAGCTTTGTGTCTGCGTTGCGTTTGCAGGACACGTTGCTGGCTACTCAGCAGGGCAACAGCTGGCATTGCTGGACCCCACTGACACAATGGCGGGTGTTTTGCTCTGTGCAGCCAGCACTTCCGGGCACCAACTGGCCGTGTTGGAGCCCAGGGTCTGCAGGAGGAGCAGAGTGTAGGCCGAAGCCTAATTGAACCAATTTCAACGGTAACCTTTAACCCCCCCTCAGGTGTTACAAACTAGAAGAGCCACACCTTCTGCAGCATTAATGCTGCACAAGTAAAAGGTTGCTCTATGAATTTTGATCCTTGCACACGCTGAATGAAACACGTATACAATGTAGCCCCTTATACAGTCAAACTGTCTTGGAGGCTTGACTTGCCTTCTTAATGAGACGCAGCATAGCTGTCAAAAATCCCACCTTGGTGCTGGGCGCAGCCTCCTGAGCGTCGTTATTTGCTGTACAGGTGTCTGTGCTCTTGTGTTATCCCTTGGCCATGCGCTTTTAGCGCTGCCTGTCTTCTCACCTCATCTTCATGTCGGCCGGTGCGGTTAGCTATGGCCATGAATCCCAGACCCGCAGTGTCTTTTCATAAATTGACACTGCGGGGCTGGGATTCATGGCCTTGTGCAGTAGATATGTTTGCCTCTCACTCGTGTCCTTACACCCGCTTCAGACTGTGCGGCGTCAGCTGATCCCTTATCGCATGCCACGGCCATGAAAGCGCATAGTCTGAAGAAGGCGGAAGGAGATGAGTGAAGACAGGCGAAGATATGCACTGCTCATGCCCATCAATCAAACCCTCGCAGTCAAAATAAATAAGACAGCGAGGAGCGTTTTGTCGGGCAGGGCGGACGCACAGGCGCAGCCAGCCAACCAATGATGTCATAAGACGGGCAGCGCTACCAAGGGGGTTGCTGCGTATCATTAGAAAGGCAAGTCACACCTCGGGGACAGTGTAATGGTTTCAGGGGACACATTTTTAACGTGATGAGTTCGACGTGTGCAAGGAGAAAAAAATTTGAGCCACCTTGTACAAATGCAGCATTACTGCATACAAGGTGGCTGTTATACATACAAATGCCTGGGGGGGCAGGGTCCCTTTAGATTCAGTTCAGGTGTCTGTGTGGCGTTTGCAGGACACGTTGCCAGCTACACAGCAGGGGGACAGTTGGCGTTGCTGAACCCCACTGACACATTGGCGGGTGT
This sequence comes from Ranitomeya imitator, assembly GCF_032444005.1. Lineage (NCBI taxonomy): Eukaryota > Metazoa > Chordata > Amphibia > Anura > Dendrobatidae > Ranitomeya > Ranitomeya imitator. Next base: position 310,703,931 of record NC_091286.1, read on the forward strand.
TTTCCTCTGTGCAGCTAGCACTTCCGGGCACCAACTGGCAGTGTTAGAACCCAGGGTCAGCAGGAGGAGGAGAGGAGCAGAGTGTAGGCCGAAGCCTGAACTGGTGGCAGCTTTAGGTCTGTTGTGTCTGCGTGGCGTTTGCAGGACATGTTGCCGGCTACACAGCAGGGGAACAGCTGGCTTTGCTGAACCCCACTGACACATTGGCGTGTGTTTTTCCTCTGTGCAGGCAGCACTTCCGGGCACTAACTGGCGGTGTTAGAGCCCAGGGTCAGCAGGAGGAGATGAGGAGCAGAGTGTAGGCCGAAGCCTGCACTGGTGGCAGCTTTAGGTCTGTTGTGTCTGCATGGCGTTTGCAGGACACGTTGCCGGCTACACAGCAGGGGAGCAGCTGGCTTTGCTGAACCCCACTGACACATTGGCGGGTGTTTTTCTCTGTGCAGTCAGCACTTCCAGGCACCAACTGGCGGTGTTAGAGCCCAGGGTCAGCAGGAGGAGGAGAGGAGCAGAGTGTAGGCTGAAGCCTGCACTGGTGGCAGCCTTAGGTCTGTTGTGTCTGCGTGGCGTTTGCAGGACACGTTGCCGGCTACACAGCAGGGGAACAGCTGGCTTTACTGAAACCCACTGACACATTGGTGGGTGTTTTTGTCTGCGCAGCCAGCACTTTCGGGCACCAACTGGTGGTGTTAGAGCCCAGGGTCAGCAGGAGGAGGAGAGGAGCAGAGTGTAGGCCGAAGCCTGCATTGGTGGCAGCTTTAGGACTGTTGTGTCTGCGTGGCGTTTGCAGGACACGTTGCCGGCTACACAGCAGGGGAACAGCTGGCTTTGCTGAACCCCACTGACACATTGGCGGGTGTTTTTCTCTGTGCAGCTAGCACTTCCGGGCACCAACTGGCGGTGTTAGAGCCCAAGGTCAGCAGGAGGAGCAGAGTGTAGGCCGAAGCCTGCACTGGAGCAAGTTGAAAGGGAACCTTTAACCCCCCAGGCGTTTGTTGCTGAAAGAGCCATCTTGTACAGCACTAATACTGCAAAAGGAAAAGGTGGCTCTTTAAATTATGCTCCTTGCAAACGCTGAACTATACACTCATGTAATGTGTCCCCTCACACCGTTAAACCGTCCCGGAGGTGGGACTTTCCTTTGTAATGTGACGCAGCACAGCGTTCATTCCTACCCCCTTGGTACCCGCCTAGTCTGAAGAAGCCGGAAGGAGGGGAGTGAGAGGCGAGGATATGCACTGCGCATGGCCATGGATCCCAGGCCCACTGTGGGATCACATTAGATGACACTGCGAGGTGGGATTTCGGGCAGCGTGGACGCACAGGCGCAGCCAGCCCGACAACAAATGATGTCAGAGGACGGGCAGCGCAAACTGTGCATGGCCAAGGGATAACATAACAGTGCAGGGTCCATGACAGAATCAAACAACGCTAAGGAGGTGGCGCACGGAGCCAAGGGGGTAGGAATGACGGCTGTGCTGCATCACATTACAAAGGAAAGTCCCACCTCCGGGACGGTTTGACGGTGTGAGGGGACACATTACATGAGTGTGTAGGTCAGCGTTTGCAAGGAGCATAATTTAAAGAGCCACCTTTTCCTTGTGCAGTATTAGTGCTGCACAAGGTGGCTCTTTCAGTAACAAATGCCTGGGGGGGGACAGGTTCCCTTAAATTTTAGTTGTGCCAGCGTGGTGGTCGCATGACACGTTGCCGGATACACAGCAGGGGAGCAGCAGGCGTGACTGAACCCCACTAACACATTGGCGAGGTGTTTGGCTCTGTGCAAACAGCACTTCCGGGCAGCAACCAGCAGTGTTGGAGCCCAGGGACAGCAGGAGGAGCAGAGTGTAGGCCGAAGCCTGCACTGTAGGCATGTAAATGTCTGTTATTATGCCAGCGTGGCGGTCGCATGACACAATGCCGGATACACAGCTGGGAATCAGCTGACGTTACTGAAACCCAATAACATGCCAGCAAGTGTTAACTGTGCAGCCAGTACTTCCAGGCACAAACTGGCGGTGTTAGAGCCCAGGGACAGCAGGAGGAGCAGATTGGAGGTATTGCCGCACACACAGCTGGGGATCAGCTGACATTACTGAACCCCAATAACAGAGGAGCAACTGTTGACTGTGCAGACAGCATTTCCAGGCACCAACTGGCGGTGTTAGAGCCCAGGGACAGCAGAATGAGCAGATTGGAGGTATTGCCGCACACACAGCTGGGGATCAGCTGACGTTACTGAACCCCAATAACAGAGGAGCGACTGTTGACTGTGCAGACAGCTGTTATGGACCTGGTGGTTAGGAGCACCAGGAACGACCTGATGGTTAAACTCACACAAGAAAAGCTCTGGGAAGTGGGAACTCTGCTGACCGCAACCCCTAATCCTATCACACAACTAGAAATAGCCGTGGAGCGTACCTAACACGGCCTAGACGCCTCTTCACAGCCTAAGAGCTAACTAGCCCTAGAAATAGAAAATAAAGCCTACCTTGCCTCAGAGAAATTTCCCAAAGGAAAAGGCAGCCCCCCACACATATTGACTGTGAGTAAAGATGAACGTCACAAACACAGAAATGAAACAGGTTTCAGCAAAGAGACTAAACAGACTGAGGATAGGAAAGGTATCTTTGTGGTCAGCACAAAAAACTACAAAAAGACCACGCAGAGTGTGCAAAAAGACCTCCGCACCGACTCACGGTGCGGAGGTGCCACTCTGCATCCCAGAGCTTCCAGCTAGCAAAACAAAATCATGGTAGCAAGCTGGACCAGAAAACAATGAACAAATAATAACTAGCAGGGACTTAGCTTCTGCTGGAGTAGACAGGTCACCAGAAAGATCCAAGAGCGAACTGAACCAGTATAAGAACATTGACAGCTGGCCTGGAGTAACGATCTGAGTGGAATAAACTCCGTCACCTGTGGAAGGAACCTCAGAAGCAGCAGCACCACTCACAGCCACCAGAGGGAGTCCATGGACAGAACTCGCCGAAGTACCATTCATGACCACAGGAGGGAGTTCGATAACAGAATTCACAACAGTACCCCCCCTTGAGGAGGGGTCACCAAACCCTCACCATAGCCCCCAGGCCGATCAGGACGAGCCAAATGAAAGGCACGAACTAGATCGGCAGCATGAACATCAGAGGCAAAAACCCAGGAATTATCTTCCTGACCATAACCCTTCCACTTGACCAGGTACTGGAGCTTCCGTCTTGAAATACGAGAATCCAAAATCTTCTCCACCACATACTCCGACTCCCCCTAGACCAACACCGGGGCAGGAGGATCAACGGAGGGAACCATAGGCACCACGTATCTCCGCAATAATGACCTATGGAACACATTATGGATGGCAAAAGAAGCTGGAAGGGCCAAACGAAATGACACAGGATTGAGAACTTCAGAAATCTTATACGGACCAATGAAACGAGGCTTAAACTTAGGAGAGGAAACCTTCATAGGAACATAACGAGACGACAACCAAACCAAATCCCCAACACGAAGTCGGGGACCAACACAGCGCCGGCGGTTAGCGAAACGTTGAGCCTTCTCCTGGGACAATGTCAAATTGTCCACCACATAAGTCCAAATCTGCTGCAACCTGTCCACCACAGTATCCACACCAGGACAGTCCGAAGTCTCAACCTGCCCTGAAGAGACACGAGGATGGAAACCAGAATTACAGAAAAAGGGCGAAACCAAAGTAGCCTAGCTGGCTCGATTATTAAGGGCAAACTCAGCCAAAGGCAAGAAGGAGACGCAATCATCCTGATCAGCAGAAACAAAGCATCTCAGATATGCTTCCAAAGTCTGATTAGTTTGTTCGGTTTGGCCATTTGTCCGAGGATGGAAAGCCGAAGAAAAAGACAAATCAATGGCCATCTTAGCACAAAAGGACTGCCAAAACCTCGAAACGAACTGGGAACCTCTGTCCGAGACGATGTTCTCCAGAATGCCATGCAAACGAACCATATGCTGGAAAAACAATGGCACCAAATCAGAGGAGGAAGGCAATTTAGACAAGGGTACCAAATGGACCATCTTAGAGAAGCGATCACAAACCACCCAAATGACCGACATCCTTTGAGAGACAGGGAGATCTGAAATAAAATCCATGGAAATATGCGTCCAGGGCCTCTTTGGGACCGGCAAGGGCAAAAGCAACCCACTGGCACGAGAACAGCAGGGCTTAGCCCGAGCACAAGTCCCACAGGACTGCACAAAAGAACGCACATCCCGTGACAAAGAAGGCCACCAAAGGGATCTAGCCACCAAATCTCTGGTACCAAAGATTCCCGGATGACCCGCTAAGACCGAACAATGAACCTCAGAGATAACTCTACTAGTCCATCTATCAGGGACAAACAGTTTCTCCGCTGGACAACGGTCAGGTCTATCAGCCTGAAATTTCTGCAGCACACGCCGCAAATCAGGGGAGATGGCAGACAAAATTACCCCCTCTTTGAGAATACCCGCCGGCTCAGGAACATCCAGAGAGTCAGGCACAAAACTCCTTGACAGGGCATCAGCCTTCACATTCTTAGAGCCCGGAAGGTACGAAACCACAAAATCGAAACGGGAGAAAAACAGCGACCATCGAGCCTGTCTAGGATTCAACCATTTAGCAGACTTGAGATAAGTCAAATTCTTGTGATCCGTCAAGACCACCACGCGATGCTGGGCTCCTTCAAGCCAATGTCGCCACTCCTCGAATGCCCACTTCATGGCCAACAACTCTCGATTGCCAACATCATAATTGCGCTCAGCAGGCGAAAATTTTCTAGAAAAGAAGGCACATGGTTTCATCACCGAGCAATCAGAATTTCTTTGCGACAAAACAGCCCCTGCTCCAATCTCAGAAGCATCAACCTCGACCTGAAACGGAAGTGAAACATCTGTTTGGCACAACACAGGGGCAGAAGAAAAACGACGCTTCAACTCCTGAAAAGCCTTTACAGCCGCAGAGGACCAATTGACCACATCAGCACCTTTCTTGGTCAAATCAGTCAATGGTTTAGCAACACTAGAAAAATTAACGATGAAGCGACGGTAAAAATTAGCAAAGCCCAGGAACTTCTGCAGGCTCTTCACAGATGTTGGATGAGTCCAATCATAAATGGCCTGAACCTTAACAGGGTCCATCTCAATAGTAGAAGGTGAAAAAATGAAACCCAAAAATGAAACCTTCTGAACTCCAAAGAGACATTTCGACCCCTTCACAAACAAGGAATTCGCACGAAGGACCTAGAACACGATTCTGACCTGCTTCACATGAGACTCCCAATCATCCGAAAAGACCAAAATATCATCCAAATATACAATCATGAATCTATCCAGGTACTCTCGGAAGATGTCATGCATAAAGGACTGAAACACAGATGGAGCATTAGAAAGCCCGAATGGCATAACCAGGTACTCAAAATGGCCCTCGGGCGTATTAAATGCTGTTTTCCATTCATTGCCCTGTTTAATTCGCACAAGATTATACGCCCCTCGAAGATCTATCTTGGTGAACCAACTAGCCCCCTTAATCCGAGCAAACAAATCAGACAGCAGCGGCAAAGGGTACTGAAATTTGACTGTTATCTTATTAAGAAGGCGGTAATCAATACAAGGTCTCAAAGAGCCATCCTTCTTGGCCACAAAAAAGAACCCTGCTCCCAAAGGTGATGACGACGGGCGAATATGACCTTTCTCCAAGGATTCCTTTATATAACTCAGCATAGCGGCGTGCTCTGGCACAGATAAATTAAACAGTCGGCCCTTAGGAAACTTACTACCAGGAATCAAATTAATAGCACAATCGCAATCCCTATGAGGAGGTAGGGCACCGGATTTGGGCTCTTCAAATACATCCCGGTAATCTGACAAAAACTCAGGGATTTCAGAAGGAGTGGAAGATGAAATTGACAGCAATGGAACATCACCATGTACCCCCTGACAACCCCTGCCGGACACAGACATAGATTTCCAATCCAAAACTGGATTATGGATCTGTAGCCATGGAAACCCCAAAAAGACCCTTTCTGAAAATTGCCGCCAGGGCACACTCATTCCACTGAGTAAGCAAAGACCACTTTCTAAACTTCTGAAAGTACACCTCCGCTTCATCCTAACCCTGACACAAAGCCAGCAAGATTTTCTCTGCCTGATCCACTGAATTAGGTTCATCATAAAGCAATCCAAGCGCCAGAAAAAAACGCATCTACATCACGCAATGCAGGATCTCCTGGCGCAAGGGAAAATGCACAGTCTTGAGGGTCACCACGCAACAAAGAAATAATGATTTTTACTTGTTGAACGGGGTCACGAGAGGAGCGGGGTTTCAAAGCTAGAAACAATTTACAATTATTTTTGAAATTCAGGAACTTAGATCTATCCCCAGAAAACAAATCAGGAATTGGAATTCTAGGCTCTAACATCGGATTCTGAACCACAAAATCTTGAATGTTTTGTACCCTTGCAGTGAGACGATCTACACAAGAGGACAGACCTTGAATGTCCATATCTACACCTGTGTCCTGAACCACCCAAAGGTTAAGGGGGAAAGAAAGACAAAACACACTGCAAAGAAAAAAAAATGGTCTCAGAACTTCTCTTATCCCTAATAAATAATAAATAAACTCCGTCACCTGTGGAAGGAACCTCAGAAGCAGCAGCACCACTCACAGCCACCAGAGGGAGTCCATGGACAGAACTCGCCGAAGTACCATTCATGACCACAGGAGGGAGTTCGATAACAGAATTCACAACAGTACCCCCCCTTGAGGAGGGGTCACCAAACCCTCACCATAGCCCCCAGGCCGATCAGGACGAGCTGGCTCGATTATTAAGGGCAAACTCAGCCAAAGGCAAGAAGGAGACGCAATCATCCTGATCAGCAGAAACAAAGCATCTCAGATATGCTTCCAAAGTCTGATTAGTTTGTTCGGTTTGGCCATTTGTCTGAGGATGGAAAGCCGAAGAAAAAGACAAATCAATGGCCATCTTAGCACAAAAGGACTGCCAAAACCTCGAAACGAACTGGGAACCTCTGTCCGAGACGATGTTCTCCAGAATGCCATGCAAACGAACCATATGCTGGAAAAACAATGGCACCAAATCAGAGGAGGAAGGCAATTTAGACAAGGGTACCAAATGGACCATCTTAGAGAAGCGATCACAAACCACCCAAATGACCGACATCCTTTGAGAGACAGGGAGATCTGAAATAAAATCCATGGAAATATGCGTCCAGGGCCTCTTTGGGACCGGCAAGGGCAAAAGCAACCCACTGGCACGAGAACAGCAGGGCTTAGCCCGAGCACAAGTCCCACAGGACTGCACAAAAGAACGCACATCCCGTGACAAAGAAGGCCACCAAAGGGATCTAGCCACCAAATCTCTGGTACCAAAGATTCCCGGATGACCCGCTAAGACCGAACAATGAACCTCAGAGATAACTCTACTAGTCCATCTATCAGGGACAAACAGTTTCTCCGCTGGACAACGGTCAGGTCTATCAGCCTGAAATTTCTGCAGCACACGCCGCAAATCAGGGGAGATGGCAGACAAAATTACCCCCTCTTTGAGAATACCCGCCGGCTCAGGAACATCCGGAGAGTCAGGCACAAAACTCCTTGACAGGGCATCAGCCTTCACATTCTTAGAGCCCGGAAGGTACGAAACCACAAAATCGAAACGGGAGAAAAACAGCGACCATCGAGCCTGTCTAGGATTCAACCATTTGGCAGACTTGAGATAAGTCAAATTCTTGTGATCCGTCAAGACCACCACGCGATGCTGGGCTCCATATTGACGGAAAAATAAAAAAGTTATGGCTCAGGGAAGGAGGGAAGTGAAAAACGAAAACGCAAAAATGAAAAAGGGCCGCGACTTGAAGGAGTTAACCCCCCCAAGGCGTTTGTAGCTGAAAAATCCATCTTGTGCAGCACTAAGGATGCAAAAGGAAAAGGTTGCTCTTTTAATTATGCTCCTTGCAAACACAGAAGTAAACACTTATAAAATGTGTCCCCTGATACCGTTAAACCGTCCCGGAGGTGGGAATTTCCTTCGTAATGGGACGCAGCACAGCCGTCATTCCTACCCCCTTGTTTTCATGTGCCGCCTCGTCAGCGTTGTTTTAAGCTGTCAAGGAGCCTGCGCTGTTATGTTATCCCTTGGTCATGCACACTTGACTGGACATGTCTTCTGACATCATTTAGGTGTCAGGCTGGCAGTGCCTGTGCGTCCACGCTGCCCGAGATCCCACCTCGCAGTGTCGTTTAATGTAATCCCACTGCGGGCCTGGGATCCATGGGCATGCGCAGTGCATATCCTCGCCTCTCACTCCCCTCCTTCCCTCTTCTTCAGACTGTGCGGCATCACGGCCGTGGCATGCTATTAGGGATCAGCTGATGGCGCACAGTCTGAGGAAGGCGGAGGGAGATGAGCGAGAGCCTGAGGTGAAGATATGCACTGCGCATGCCCATGGATCCCAGGCCCGCAGTGTGATTAAATCAGAAGACACGGCGAGGCGGGATCTCGGGCAACGCGGCCGCACAGGCGCAGGCAACCTGACACCAAATTATGTCAGAAGACAGGCAGCGCTAAGTGGGCATGGCCAAGGGATTACAGAACAGCCCAGGCTCCGTGACAGCTTAAAACAACGCTGAGGAGGCGGCGCACGGCACCAAGGGGGTAGGAATGACGGCTGTGCTGCGTCACATTACGAAGGAAAGTCCCACCTCCGGGACGGTGTAACGGTATCAGTGGACACATTTTATAAGTGTTAAGTTCTGCGTGTGCAAGGAGCTACACTAAAAGAGCTACCTTTTCCTTGTGCAGCATTACTGCTGCACAAGGTGGCTCTTTCAGTAACAAACGCCGGGGGGGGGGAGGACAGGTACCCTTACATTTCAGTTGTTGTGTCAGCGTGGCGGTCGCAGGACACATTGCCGGGTACACCGCTGGGGATCAGGTGACGTTACTGAAACCAATAACACTGGGTCGTATGTTTTGACTGTGCAGCCTGCACTTCTGAGCCTGAACTGGCAGTGTTGGAGCCCAGGAATTGCAGTTCAGGTGGTAGAAAGATGAACACATCAGGAGACCTGGATGACACCCAATTACTTAATCAGGCAGAGGAGTGGCAAATTCCTGCGAGATCCAGGCCTGGTTCATTTTCAGAAAAGGAAGCCGGTCAACGTTATTGGAGGATAGTTGCATGTAGTCTGTTAGTACACCACCTGTGGCACTAAAGACGTGTTCCGATAAGACACTAGCCACAGGGCAAGCCAGCACCTCCAATGCATACTGGCTTAGCTCTGGCCATGTATCCAGCTTAGAGACCCAAAACTTGAAAGGGAAAGAGCCGTCTGGGAGTACAGTAAGAGGGCAAGACATGTAGTCTGTCACCATCTGACGGAACCGTTGCCTCCTGCTGACTGGAGCCGCCAGTGATGGTGTAGACATTTGGGGCGGGCACACAAAAGTTTGCCACAGTTGGGCCATACTGGTCTTGCCTTGGGCAGAGGCACTGCTTCTGCTCCCTCTTTGTGCAGAGCCTCCTCCACTGCCTCGACGCACTGAGCTGCTTTGTAAAGCACTAGCAACACTCCTCTCAGTTGGACTGGAGAAGATGATGGAATGCACCAGTGTGTCTTGGTACTCCCGCATTTTACGCTCCCGGGTCAATGCTGGGATGAGGTTTTGGACGTTGTCCCGGTAGCGAGGATAGAGGAGGGTGTACACCCAATAATCAGGCATGTTGAGAATGTGGTCGATGCGGCGGTCGTCTCTCAGGCACTGCAACATGAAATCAACCATGTGCTGCAGACTGCCAACTGGCCCAGAAACGCTGTCCCCTGCTTGAGATATGATCTCTGCCCGCTCTTCATCACCCCACCCTCGCTGTACACACTGACTACTGGACAATTGTGTAACTCCCTCCTCTGGACGGAGCTCTTCCTCCTCCATTGACTCCTCCTCATCCTCCTCACAAAGTGTCCCCTGCCTACGCCTTTGTGAGGAACCACGTGGCGCTGACTGTCCAGAAGCTGATGGAAATGGTGACTCCTCATCCTTCACCTCTTCCACAACATCATCCCTTAGCGCTTGCAGTGTTTGTTGAAGCAGGCAGATAATGGGGACAGTCATGCTGACTAGTGCATCATCTGCACTTGCCATCCACGTGGAATAATCGAAGGGACGCAAAACCTGCCAGACGTCCTTCATAGTGGCCCACTCTGTGGTTGTGAAGTCTGAGCGGCGCGGAGTGCGACTTCTTTGCGCCTGATGCAGCTGGAACTCCATTACTGCTTGCCGCTGCTCACACAACCACTCCAACATATAAATAAAATAATCTTTATTTTTATATAGCACTAACATATTCCGCAGCGCTTTACAGTTTGCACACATTATCATCACTGTCCCCGATTGGGCTCACAATCTAGGATTCCTATCAGTATGTCTTTGGAATGTGGGAGGAAACCGGAGTGCCCGGAGGAAACCCACGCAAACACGGAGAGAACATACAAACTCTTTGCAGATGTTGTCCTGGGTGGGATTAGAACCCAGGACCCCAGCGCTGCAAGGCTGTAGTGCTAAGCACTGCGCCACCGTGCTGCCCCATATATAACGTGGAATTCCACCTGGTAGGTGTGTCACATATGATGCGATGTTCCGGAAGGCGGAATCGGCGCTGCAGAGCAGCAATGCGCGATCTTGCCAAGCTGGAACGCCGCAAGTGAGCACACTCTAGGCGGGCCTTGTGCAGCAGTGCATCAAGATCCGGATAGTCCCTCAGAAAACTCTGCACAACCAAATTGAGCACATGTGCCAGACATGGGATGTGAGTGAGGTTGCCAAGGGCCAAAGCTGCCACCAGATTTCGGCCATTGTCACACACTACAATGCCTGGCTGGAGATTCGCTGGCACAAACCACACATCGCTCTCCTGCTTGATGGCATTCCAGAGCTCCTGCGCTGTGTGGCTTCGATTCCCCAAAGAAACTAATTTCAAGACGGCCTGTTGACGTTTGGCCACGGCTGTGCTCATGTCGGTCGTAACAGGTAAACGTTCACGGGTCCATGTGGAGGTGGACTGTGACGCCTCCTGCAGCGATGATTCTGAGGAACTTGTGTATGAGGAGGAGTCAATACGTAGAGACTGGATTCCTGCAATCCTTGGAGTGGGCAGGACACGTCCTGCGCCACTCGCACGATTGTACCCGGCTCAACAACATTAACCCAATGGGCAGTGAGGGAAAGGTATCGCCCCTGTCCATGTTGACTGGTCCACGCATCGGTGGTGAGGTGGACCTTGCTACTGACGGCGTTCAGTAGCGCGTGTTTTATGTGTCCCTCCACATGCTTGTGCAGGGCAGGGACGGCTTGCCTGCTGAAATAAAAGCTGCTGGGCACCTTGTACTGTGGGACTGCCAATGCCATCAAGTCACGGAAGCTGTCAGTCTCCACCAGCCTGAATGAGAGCATTTCCAGTGACAGAAGTTTGGCAATGCCTGCATTCTGAGCCTGTGCTCGGGGGTGGTTTGCCGAGAATGGCCGCCTTTTCTCCCATGCCTGTACTACCGATGGCTGTAGACTAGGCTGGGAGTGTGAGGATGACTGGGAACATGGTGCTGTGGGTGGAATTACACTGGGTCTCTGGACAACAGTGCCAGAGGTTCTTCCATGGCGATCCTGGGAGGATGCCGAACCAGCTGTGTGTGAGCTGGAGGAAGAGGCAACACGAGCTGAAGAGGTGGTAGCTGCCGCTGTTGGTTGGCCTAGGTCTTCAGTGTGTTTTTGTAACTCCACCGCGTGCCTGGTCCGCACATGCTTCCACATATTTGTGGTATTGAGGTTGCTGACACTTATCCCTTTTTTGACTTTCTGATAACACAGCTTGCATTTGACAAAGCAAATGTCATCTGCAACTGTGTCAAAAAAGGACCAGGCACTGCAAGTCTTGGGAGCGCCCTTTTTGGCTTTTGGAAGAGACAAGCTCCTAACGGGTGCCAAAGTGGAGGCTAGAGGCTCCGCAGTCTTCCCCCTCCCTCTCCCTCTTTGGCCCGTTCGGGGAATCTCTTCCTCAGAGCTGCTCCCACCACCTTCCTGTTCCTCACGCCACGATGGGTCAAGGACCTCATCATCTCCACTACCCTCTGCCACCAACTGCTCCTCCTGGGTAATCTCGGCAGCACAGTACGCAGCAGAAAGCGGCACCTGCGTTTCATCATTAGATGCATACTGCGCTGTGGTGACCGGAGGCACTGGCCCACCCGCCTCTTCAGAGTCAGAGAGACAAAGCTGTTGGGCATCACTGCACACTGCCTCTTCTTCCATTTCTCCAATGCTGCTTGGCTGGCCCCCTGTTTCCAAGCAAAGAGATTCAGAGAACAGAAGTAGAGACGGCTCCTGTCCTGGGCTCTCTGACTGCCTGGCCAATTTGGCAGGTGGTGAAGAGACAGATGGCTGGTCTCCAGTAGGGTTGAGCGAAACGGGTCTTTTATTTTCAAAAGTCGCCGACTTTTAGCAAAGTCGGGTTTCATGAAACCCGATCCGACCCCTGTGCGGGGTCGGCCATGCGGTACGCGACTTTCGCGCCAAAGTCTCGTTTCAATGACGCGAAAAGCGCCATTTCTCAGCCAATGAAGGTAAACGCAGAGTGTGGGCAGCGTGATGACATAGGTCCTGGTCCCCACCATCTTAGAGAAGGGCATTGCAGTGATTGGCTTGCTGTCTGCGGCGTCACAGGGGCTATAAAGGGGAGTTCCCGCCGACCGCCATGTTACTGCTGCTGATCTGAGCTTAGGGAGAGGTTGCTGCCGCTTCGTCAGAAGCAGGGATAGCGTTAGGCAGGGTCCATTAACCACCAAACCGCTTGTGCTGTAGCGATTTCCACTGCCCAACACCACCTTCGGTGTGCAGGGACAGTGGAAGCTACATTTTTTTTTTCCCCCCTCAGCGCTGTAGCTCATTGGGCTGCCCTAGAAGGCTCCCTGATAGCTGCATTGCTGTGTGTACGCCGCTGTGCAAACCAACTGCTTTTTTCAAAGCACAAATCCTCTTGTTCCTTCCTTTCTGCACAGCTATCTTTTTGGTTTGTACACACTTTTTATTTAATTTGTGCATCAGTCCACTCCTTATTGCTGCCTGCCATACCTGGCTGAGATTACTGCAGGGAGATAGTAATTGAAGGACACTCCCTGTTTTTTTTTTTTTTTTGTGGGAGATTAAGATTGACATTTCTGCTAGAGTGCCATCCCTGTCTGTGTCATCTCTCACTCAGTGGGCCATAGAAAGCCTATTTATTTTTTTGCTTGATTTGGGTTATAAAATCTACCTGAAAAAATCACTACATCAATCAGTGGGAGAAAAATATTGGCCTCAGGGCTTGTGTGCCACTCTTGACTCCTGTGTGCATCATCACTCACTCAGTGGGCCATAGAAAGCCTATTTATTTTTTTGCTTGATTTTGGTTCTAAAATCTACCTGAAAAAATCACTACATCAATCAGTGGGAGAAAAATATTGGCCTCAGGGCTTGTGTGCCACTCCTGACTCCTGTGTGCATCATCACTCACTCAGTGGGCCATAGAAAGCCCTTTTTTTTTTTGCTTTATTTGGGTTCTAAATTCTACCTGAAAAAATCAATAAATCAATCAGTGGGAGATTAATATTGGCCTTTGGGCTTGTGTGCCAGTCCTAAGCGTGCCATCTCTCTCTCTCAGATAGTGGGCCATAGAAAGCCTATTTATTTTATTTTTTTTATTGGGTTTATAAATTTTCCCTGGAAAAAAAAAAAAAAGTGGGAGATTATTATTGGCCTCTGGGCTTGTGTGCCAGTCCTGAGCGTGCCATCTCTCTCACAAATAGTGGGCCATAGAAAGCCTATTTATTTATTTTTTTTTGGTTTTATAAATTCTCCCTTAAAAAAAAAAGGGAGATTAATATTGGCCTTTGGGCTTGTGTGCCAGTCCTAAGCGTGCCATCTCTCTCTGTCTCTCAGATAGTGGGCCATAGAAAGCCTATTTATTATTTTTTTTATTGGGTTTATAAATTTTCCCTGGAACAAAAAAAAAAAAGTGGGAGATAAATATTGGCCTCTGGGCTTGTGTGCCACTCCTGACTCCTGTGTGCGTCATCTCTCACTCAGTGGGCCATAGAAAGCCTTTTTTTGTTTTATTTGTTTTCTAAATTCTCCCTGAAAAAATCATTTTATTTTCTTTGGTTTCTAAATTCTTCCAGAAAAAATCATTTTATTCTATTTTTTTTTTCCTAAAGTCTCCCTGAAAAAAAAAAAAAAAAAAACAAATCAGTGGGAGATTAATATTGCCCTTTCTGCTTGTGTGCCAGTCTTGACTCCTGGGTGTGCCATCTCTCTCTCTCTCTCCAATTGTGGGCCATAGAAAGCCTATTATTTTTTTAGCTTGATTTGGGTTCCAAAATCTACCTGAAAAAATCACTACATCAATCAGTGGGAGATAAATATTGGCCTCTGGGCTTGTGTGCCACTCCTGACTCCTGTGTGCGTCATCTCTCACTCAGTGGGCCATAGAAAGCCTTTTTTTGTTTTATTTGTTTTCTAAATTCTCCCTGAAAAAATCATTTTATTTTATTTGGTTTCTAAATTCTTCCTGAAAAAATCATTTTATTCTATTTTTTTTTTCCTAAAGTCTCCCTGAAAAAACAAAAAAAAACAAATCAGTGGGAGATTAATATTGCCCTTTCTGCTTGTGTGCCAGTCTTGACTCCTGGGTGTGCCATCTCTCTCTCTCTCTCCAATTGTGGGCCATAGAAAGCCTATCATTTTTTTTAGCTTGATTTGGGTTCCAAAATCTACCTGAAAAAATCACTACATCAATCAGTGGGAGATAAATATTGGCCTCTGGGCTTGTGTGCCACTCCTGACTCCTGTGTGCGTCATCTCTCACTCAGTGGGCCATAGAAAGCCTTTTTTTGTTTTATTTGTTTTCTAAATTCTCCCTGAAAAAATCATTTTATTTTCTTTGGTTTCTAAATTCTTCCTGAAAAAATCATTTTATTCTATTTTTTTTTTCCTAAAGTCTCCCTGAAAAAAAAAACAAAAAAAGACAAATCAGAGGGAGATTAATATTGCCCTTTCTGCTTGTGTGCCAGTCTTGACTCCTGGGTGTGCCATCTCTCTCTCTCTCTCCAATTGTGGGCCATAGAAAGCCTATTATTTTTTTAGCTTGATTTGGGTTCCAAAATCTACCTGAAAAAATCACTACATCAATCAGTGTGAGATAAATATTGGCCTCTGGGCTTGTGTGCCACTCCTGACTCCTGTGTGCGTCATCTCTCACTCAGTGGGCCATAGAAAGCCTTTTTTGTTTTATTTGTTTTCTAAATTCTCCCTGAAAAAATCATTTTATTTTATTTGGTTTCTAAATTCTTCCTGAAAAAATCATTTTATTCTATTTTTTTTTTCCTAAAGTCTCCCTGAAAAAAAAACAAAAAAAAAAAACAAATCAGTGGGAGATTAATATTGCCCTTTCTGCTTGTGTGCCAGTCTTGACTCCTGGGTGTGCCATCTCTCTCTCTCTCTCCAATTGTGGGCCATAGAAAGCCTATTATTTTTTTTAGCTTGATTTGGGTTCCAAAATCTACCTGAAAAAATCACTACATCAATCAGTGGGAGATAAATATTGGCCTCTGGGCTTGTGTGCCACTCCTGACTCCTGTGTGCGTCATCTCTCACTCAGTGGGCCATAGAAAGCCTTTTTTTGTTTTATTTGTTTTCTAAATTCTCCCTGAAAAAATCATTTTATTTTATTTGGTTTCTAAATTCTTCCTGAAAAAATCATTTTATTCTATTTTTTTTTTTCTAAAGTCTCCCTGAAAAAAAAAAAAAAACAAACAAATCAGTGGGAGATTAATATTGCCCTTTCTGCTTGTGTGCCAGTCTTGACTCCTGGGTGTGCCATCTCTCTCTCTCTCTCCAATTGTGGGCCATAGAAGGCCTATTATTTTTTTTTAGCTTGATTTGGGTTCCAAAATCTACCTGAAAAAATCACTACATCAATCAGTGGGAGATAAATATTGGCCTCTGGGCTTGTGTGCCACTCCTGACTCCTGTGTGCGTCATCTCTCACTCAGTGGGCCATAGAAAGCCTTTTTTTGTTTTATTTGTTTTCTAAATTCTCCCTGAAAAAATCATTTTATTTTCTTTGGTTTCTAAATTCTTCCTGAAAAAATCATTTTATTCTATTTTTTTTTTCCTAAAGTCTCCCTGAAAAAAAAACAAAAAAAGACAAATCAGAGGGAGATTAATATTGCCCTTTCTGCTTGTGTGCCAGTCTTGACTCCTGGGTGTGCCATCTCTCTCTCTCTCTCCAATTGTGGGCCATAGAAAGCCTATTATTTTTTTTAGCTTGGTTTGGGTTCCAAAATCTACCTGAAAAAATCACTACATCAATCAGTGGGAGATAAATATTGGCCTCTGGGCTTGTGTGCCACTCCTGACTCCTGTGTGCGTCATCTCTCACTCAGTGGGCCATAGAAAGCCTTTTTTTGTTTTATTTGTTTTCTAAATTCTCCCTGAAAAAATCATTTTATTTTCTTTGGTTTCTAAATTCTTCCTGAAAAAATCATTTTATTCTATTTTTTTTTTTCCTAAAGTCTCCCTGAAAAAACAAAAAACAAAAACAAATCAGTGGGAGATTAATATTGCCCTTTCTGCTTGTGTGCCAGTCTTGACTCCTGGGTGTGCCATCTCTCTCTCTCTCTCCAATTGTGGGCCATAGAAAGCCTATTATTTTTTTAGCTTGATTTGGGTTCCAAAATCTACCTGAAAAAATCACTACATCAATCAGTGGGAGATAAATATTGGCCTCTGGGCTTGTGTGCCACTCCTGACTCCTGTGTGCGTCATCTCTCACTCAGTGGGCCATAGAAAGCCTTTTTTTGTTTTATTTGTTTTCTAAATTCTCCCTGAAAAAATCATTTTATTTTATTTGGTTTCTAAATTCTTCCTGAAAAAATCATTTTATTCTATTTTTTTTTTCCTAAAGTCTCCCTGAAAAAAAAAAAAACAAAAACAAATCAGTGGGAGATTAATATTGCCCTTTCTGCTTGTGTGCCAGTCTTGACTCCTGGGTGTGCCATCTCTCTCTCTCTCTCCAATTGTGGGCCATAGAAAGCCTATTATTTTTTTTAGCTTGATTTGGGTTCCAAAATCTACCTGAAAAAATCACCACATCAATCAGTGGGAGATAAATATTGGCCTCTGGGCTTGTGTGCCACTCCTGACTCCTGTGTGCGTCATCTCTCACTCAGTGGGCCATAGAAAGCCTTTTTTTGTTTTATTTGTTTTCTAAATTCTCCCTGAAAAAATCATTTTATTTTCTTTGGTTTCTAAATTCTTCCTGAAAAAATCATTTTATTCTATTTTTTTTTTCCTAAAGTCTCCCTGAAAAAAAAAACAAAAAAAGACAAATCAGAGGGAGATTAATATTGCCCTTTCTGCTTGTGTGCCAGTCTTGACTCCTGGGTGTGCCATCTCTCTCTCTCTCTCCAATTGTGGGCCATAGAAAGCCTATTATTTTTTTTAGCTTGATTTGGGTTCCAAAATCTACCTGAAAAAATCACTACATCAATCAGTGGGAGATAAATATTGGCCTCTGGGCTTGTGTGCCACTCCTGACTCCTGTGTGCGTCATCTCTCACTCAGTGGGCCATAGAAAGCCTTTTTTTGTTTTATTTGTTTTCTAAATTCTCCCTGAAAAAATCATTTTATTTTCTTTGGTTTCTAAATTCTTCCTGAAAAAATCATTTTATTCTATTATTTTTTTTTCCTAAAGTCTCCCTGAAAAAAAAAAAAAATCAAATCAGTGGGAGATTAATATTTACATTTGTGCTTCAGTGACAGTCCTGCGTGTATGGCATCTCTCTCATTTGTTGCCACCAACAACAGAGTGTGTAACATTGTGCCTGATTTTCGTTGTGGTCTCAGTCACCTGTAAAGGGGTAGCTAAATCATACTGAAGTTATAGCTCACCGTGTAATTTGTGTGACAGCAACAAATACCGTTAGTTTGTTTACGTTTTTAAAACAATGAGGAAGTATGGTGGAAGAGGTCGTGGCCGGGGGCGTTCATTGTCAGCTGGTAATGAGGGTAGTGGTAGTGGTGGAGCATCAGCTGGTCGTGGGAAAAAAAATATTGCACCTAAGTCTGGAGCTGTGGAGCCAGGTTCGTCGTCAGGCTACACAAGGCCTCGAACGCTCCCTTTTCTGGGAGTAGGAAAACCGCTTTTAAAGCCGGAGCAGCAAGAGCAAGTTTTGGCTTATCTTGCTGACTCAGCCTCTAGCTCTTTTGCCTCCTCTCGTGAAACTGGTAAATGTCAAAGCAGCGCGTCGTTAGTGGATGTTCACGGTCAGGGACAAGTCGCTTCCTTGTCCTCTTCAGCAAAAACAACAACAGAGAAGAATGCAGCAGGCGACACAACGGGTTACTCCATGGAGCTCTTTACACATACCGTCCCTGGCTTAGAAAGTGAAGCAGTTAACAGTCCATGCCCATTACAAGTTGAATCTGACATGGAGTGCACTGATGCACAGCCACAGCCAGACTACTATGCTGGTCCTTTGACTCAGACCACAACATTGCCCTCGCAGGGTAATGATCAAGAATCAGACCCTGATGAGGCTATGTTGCCCCATCACGAACGCTATACCACCGACCGACACGGTGACACAGACGAAGTTGCACACGAGCTACAAGAAGAGGTAATAGATGACCCAGTTCTTGACCCCGATTGGCAGCCATTGGGGGAACAGGGTGGAGGCGGCAGCAGTTCTGAAGCGGAGGAGGAGGGGCCGCAGCAGGCATCAACATCGCAACATGTTCCATCTGCCGGGCCCGTATCTTGCCCAAAACGCGTGGCAAAGCCAAAACCTGTTGGAGGACAGCGTGGCCATCCGGTTAAAGCTCAGTCTGCAATGCCTGAAAAGGTATCCGATGCTAGAAAGAGTGCAGTCTGGCATTTTTTTAAACAACATCCAATTGATCAGCGCAAAGTCATCTGTCAAAAATGTTCAACTACCTTAAGCAGAGGACAGAATCTGAAAAGTCTCAATACAAGTTGCATGCATAGACATTTAACCACCATGCATTTGCAAGCCTGGACTAACTACCAAACGTCCCTAAAGGTTGTAGCACCCTCGGCCAATGAAGCTAGTCAGCAACGCAACATCCCTTCCGGCAGTGTAGGGCCACCATTTTCCGCACCACCTGCAGTATCTGTGCAGGTTTCTTTGCCAGGCCAAAGCAGTCAGGGTCAGGGAATCACCAGTTTCGTAGTAGGAAACACTGCATCTAGGGCACCGGCGGCAACAATACCATCTCCCACCGTCTCTCAGTCTGCCATGTCCACCGGCACCCCCGCTAGTTCCACGATCTCCAGCTCTCCAGTCCAGCTCACCCTACATGAGACTATGGTTAGAAAAAGGAAGTACTTAGCCTCGCATCCGCGTACACAGGGTTTGAACGCACACATAGCTAGACTAATCTCGTTAGAGATGATGCCCTACCGGTTAGTTGAAAGCGAAGCTTTCAAAGCCCTGATGGACTACGCTGTACCACGCTACGAGCTACCCAGTCGACACTTTTTTTTCCAGAAAAGCCATCCCAGCCCTCCACCAGCATGTTAAAGAGCGCATCGTCCATGCACTCAGGCAATCTGTGAGCACAAAGGTGCACCTGACAACAGATGCATGGACCAGTAGGCATGGCCAGGGACGTTACGTGTCCATCACGGCACACTGGGTAAATGTGGTGGATGCAGGGTCCACAGGGGACAGCAAGTTTGGGACAGTTCTGCCTAGCCCACGGTCTAGGAAACAATTGGCTGTAGCCGTTCGCACCCCCTCCTCCTCCTCTTCATCCTCCTGCAGAAGCGAGAGCTCGTCCACAGACCGCAGTCGCACAACCACTCCATCCGTAGCTGCCACTGTTGCACACCAGGTCTCCCATTATGGGGCAGCTACTGGCAAACGTCAGCAGGCTGTATTGGCTATGAAGTGTTTGGGCGACAACAGACACACCGCGGAAGTTCTGTCCGAGTTCTTGCAGAAAGAAACGCAGTCGTGGCTGGGCACTGTAGATCTTGAGGCAGGCAAGGTAGTGAGTGATAACGGAAGGAATTTCATGGCTGCCATCTCCCTTTCCCAACTGAAACACATTCCTTGCCTGGCTCACACCTTAAACCTGGTGGTGCAGTGCTTCCTGAAAAGTTATCCAGGGTTATCCGACCTGCTCCTCAAAGTGCGTGGACTTTGCTCACATATCCGCCGTTCGCCCGTACACTCCAGCCGTATGCAGACCTATCAGCGTTCTTTGAACCTTCCCCAGCATCGCCTAATCATAGACGTTGCAACAAGGTGGAACTCAACACTGCACATGCTTCAGAGACTGTGTGAACAGAGGCGGGCTGTTATGTTTTTGTGGGAGGATACACATACACGGGCAGGCAGTAGGATGGCAGACATGGAGTTGTCAGGTGTGCAGTGGTCGAAGATTCAAGACATGCGTCAAGTCCTTCAGTGTTTTGAGGAATGCACACGGCTGGTTAGTGCAGACAACGCCATAATAAGCATGAGCATCCCCCTAATGCGTCTGCTGATGCAAAGTTTGACGCACATAAAGGATCAGGCGTCTGCAGCTGAGGAAGAGGAAAGCCTTGATGACAGTCAGCCATTGTCTGGCCAGGGCAGTGTACAGGACGAGGTAGCGGGCGAAGAGGAGGAGGAGGACGAGGAGGATGATGGGGATGATTATATTTTTAATGAGGAAGCTTTTCCGGGGCCACTGGAAATTGGTGGCGCGGCAAGGCCGGGTTCTGGTTTTTTGAGGGACACAAGTGACGTGGATTTGCCTGAAACTGCCCCTCAACCAAGCACAACCGCAGATTTGAGAACTGGAACTTTGGCCCACATGGCGGATTATGCCTTACGTATCCTCAAAAGGGACACACGCATAACTAAAATGATGAATGACGATTACTGGTTGGCCTGCCTCCTTGATCCTCGCTATAAAGGCAAATTGCAAAATATAATGCCACATGAGAACTTGGAACTAATATTAGCAACCAAACAATCAACTCTTGTTGACCGTTTGCTTCTGGCATTCCCTGCACACAGCGCCCGTGATCGTTCTCACACGAGCTGCAGGGGCCAGCAGACCAGAGGAGTTAGAGGGGCAGAAATCAGAAGTAGCGTTGGCCAGAGGGGTTTTCTGACCAGGTTGTGGAGTGATTTTGCTATGACCGCAGACAGGACAGGTACTGCAGCATCAATTCAAAGTGACAGGAGACAACATTTGTCCAGTATGGTTACAAACTATTTTTCATCCCTTATCGATGTTCTCCCTCAACCGTCATTCCCATTTGATTACTGGGCATCAAAATTAGACACCTGGCCAGAATTGGCAGAATATGCATTGCAGGAGCTTGCTTGCCCGGCAGCTAGTGTCCTATCAGAAAGAGTATTCAGTGCTGCAGGTTCAATACTAACAGAAAAAAGGACTCGTCTGGCTACCCAAAATGTAGACGATCTAACCTTCATTAAAATGAACCACAACTGGATTTCGAAATCTTTTGCCCCACCTTGCCCGGCTGACACCTAGCTTTCCTATGAAAAGGTCTTGCCTGTGGACTATTCTGAATGCCTTTTCCAATCTCGTAATTTTCTGCACCTGATTGTCCAGCATACGACATGTTTACACCTCACTAAATGGCCAAACTCCCCACACGGGGCCGTGGTATCGACACTTGGCGACAGCACCCGTGAGAGTGCAGTTTGTCTGAAGAGGTGGGTGAGCCCGCTTTTGGTCGACGGCACTGCCACTGGGTCCCTCCTAGTACAATAAAGTGTCTCTGGCGGTGGTGGTGCGCACCCAACGTCAGACACACCGTTGTAATATGAGGGGCCCTGGGCCTGTACCGCCGGCCACAAGACAGTTTCCCCCCACCCCAGCTCAAACAGTGCTCTACCACTTGCAAAATTATCTCACAGCTCCACCAATGTTTAGTCTATGCGCTGACATCCTTCAATGCCTGCCACTGACAATACCATTGTATTGACATTTTTGTTATGTTAGGCCTTCGATGCCTGTCTGTGGTCACTCCTTCCACTAGGCCTCCACTGACCACACCACTGCTGCCCGTGTACCCCTGTAACCAATTTAAAATTGCCTACAGCCATGTGTTATTATTTTAGGCCTTCGATGCCTGTCTGCGGTGACTCCTTCCACTAGGCCTCCACTGACCACACCACTGCTGCCCGTGTACCCCTGTAACCAATTTAAAATTGCCTACAGCCATGTGTTATTATTTTAGGCCTTCGATGCCTGTCTGCGGTGACTCCTTCCACTAGGCCTCCACTGACCACACCACTGCTGCCCGTGTACCCCTGGAACCAATTTAAAATTGCCTACAGCCATGTGTTATTATTTTAGGCCTTCGATGCCTGTCTGCGGTCAATCCTTCCACTAGGCCTCCACTGACCACACCACTGCTGCCCGTGTACCCCTGTAACCAATTTAAAATTGCCTACAGCCATGTGTTATTATTTTAGGCCTTCGATGCCTGTCTGCGGTCACTCCTTCCACTAGGCCTCCACTGATCACACCACTGCTGCCCGTGTACCCCTGGAACCAATTTAAAATTGCCTACAGCCATGTGTTATTATTTTAGGCCTTCGATGCCTGTCTGCGGTAACTCCTTCCACTAGGCCTCCACTGACCACACCACTGCTGCCCGTGTACCCCTGTAACCAATTTAAAATTGCCTACAGCCATGTGTTATTATTTTAGGCCTTCGATGCCTGTCTGCGGTGACTCCTTCCACTAGGCCTCCACTGACCACACCACTGCTGCCCGTGTACCCCTGGAACCAATTTAAAATTGCCTACAGCCATGTGTTATTATTTTAGGCCTTCGATGCCTGTCTGCGGTCAATCCTTCCACTAGGCCTCCACTGACCACACCACTGCTGCCCGTGTACCCCTGTAACCAATTTAAAATTGCCTACAGCCATGTGTTATTATTTTAGGCCTTCGATGCCTGTCTGCGGTCACTCCTTCCACTAGGCCTCCACTGACCACACCACTGCTGCCCGTGTACCCCTGGAACCAATTTAAAATTGCCTACAGCCATGTGTTATTATTTTAGGCCTTCGATGCCTGTCTGCGGTCACTCCTTCCACTAGGCCTCCACTGACCACACCACTGCTGCCCGTGTACCCCTGGAACCAACATCAGAAAATATAAAAATAAGTATTTTGCTTATAAAAAAGAAAATACTGGAGAGATATCAAATGCAGACATTTTAACATTAAAAACAAACACATACAACAAAAATCTGGTACAGTACTAAAAATGGCCACCAGCTACAATAACTTTCTCCTGCAAGTAGTTAACTGAAAGGTTTTTTCAATTTTAAACACAGATATGGCATCCACCGAGTGTTGTCCTGTCGCGTCTTCTTTATATTATTGCCAAGAAGATGCAAAACAATGAAAATAATAAAATCATTATTTACCAAAAAAATAGAGTAAGTCAAAACCACATTGCAAATAAACATTCATTACAAATAAAGAAGCAGGGCGCGTCCGAGGGTGAGTATATACCTAATAAGAATATAATCACCCTCGGACGCGCCCTGCTTCTTTCCGACAGCCTTCCTTCCTAAGAATCAGCCCTTCCGTGGTGTAGAGAGAGGGTTTGTTACACTCCAAGGTGTTCCCCAGGTTGCCTTTCCTGAGCTTCGATCTTCCGGCTCTCGTTTAGTAGTTGTTGGAAACTACGCTGCATTGGGCCTACAAATTGGGTATGGGGTGTAGAGAGATGGTGTGTTCCACTCCAAGGTGTTCCCCAGGTTGCCTTTCCTGAGCTTCGATCTTCCTGCTCTCGTTTAGTAGTTGTTGGAAACTACGCTGCATTAGGCCTACAAATTGGGTATGGGGTGTAGAGAGATGGTGTGTTCCACTGTAGAGAGATGGTGTGTTCCACTCCAAGGTGTTCCCCAGGTATCCTCGCCAATGCTTCGATCATCATGCTCTCGTTTAGTAGTTGTTGGAAACTACGCTGCATTAGGCCTACAAATTGGGTATGGGGTGTAGAGAGATGGTGTGTTCCACACCAAGGTGTTCCCCAGGTTTCCTCTCCATTGCTTCGATCTTCATGCTCTCGTTTAGTAGTTGTTGGAAACTACGCTGCATTAGGCCTACAAATTGGGTATGGGGTGTAGAGAGATGGTGTGTTACACTCCAAGGTGTTCCCCAGGTTTCCTCTCCATTGCTTCGATCTTCTGGCTCTCGTTTAGTAGTTGTTGGACACTACGCTGCATTAGGCCTACAAATTGGGTATGGGGTGTAGAGAGATGGTGTGTTACACTCCAAGGTGTTCCCCAGGTTTCCTCTCCATTGCTTCGATCTTCCGGCTCTCGTTTAGTAGTTGTTGGAAACTACGCTGCATTAGGCCTACAAATTGGGTATGGGGTGTAGAGAGATGGTGTGTTACACTCCAAGGTGTTCCCCAGGTTTCCTCTCCATTGCTTCGATCTTCCGGCTCTCGTTTAGTAGTTGTTGGAAACTACGCTGCATTGGGCCTACAAATTGGGTATGGGGTGTAGAGAGATGGTGTGTTCCACTCCAAGGTGTTCTCCAGGTTGCCTTTCCTGAGCTTCGATCTTCCGGCTCTCGTTTAGTAGTTGTTGGAAACTACGCTGCATTAGGCCTACAAATTGGGTATGGGGTGTGGAGAGATGGTGTGTTCCACTGTAGAGAGATGGTGTGTTCCACTCCAAGGTGTTCCCCAGGTTTCCTCGCCAATGCTTCGATCATCATGCTCTCGTTTAGTAGTTGTTGGAAACTACGCTGCATTAGACCTACAAATTGGGTATGGGGTGTAGAGAGATGGTGTGTTCCACTCCAAGGTGTTCTCCAGGCTGCCTTTCCTGAACTTCTATCTTCAGGCTCTCATTAAATTGTGGTTAAACGGAACAACTGCATTTGGCGTACTAGTTGGTTTGGGGCCTACTATCGGTGTCTGCCGTTCCTTGCTGTTCTCCTGGTTTCCTGTCCTGAAATTCCGTTTTCAGGCGCTCGTTAAGTAGTTGTTAATGTTAGACTGCATTTGGCCTACTAGTTGGGTTGGGGCCTACTATCGGTGTCTGCCACTCCTTGCTGTTCTCCTCCACTGAACAAAGCTGTGCCGCCTGTTTACTACTGTTGCCAATTTTGAACTGCATTTCGACTACTTACTGATTTGGGCCTACTCTCTGTGTCAGCCTCTCATTCCAGTTGTCCTCCACTGCAATGCCCCCTGATTAGTCCTGTGTTACCAATTTTGAACTGCATTTAGCCCACTTTATTCTTTGGGCCTATATCTGTGTTTCCTCCACATCCTGCCCATTGCCCAGCCAGTGATAGATGAGTCTGCTGGTACATTGACCCATAACGCAACATTTCCTGTGCACGCTACACTGCAAGATTGTGACCCTGCTGAAAGTCAGGTCCCTCTTCCCGCATACCATACCACCTTACACGGGGACAAACAGGAAGGTGCAGATGAAAGTGCAGGTTCCTTCATCAGGTGGGGGGAGGAATACTAGTTGGCGACGTCACTGGCACAGGGCCTCTCATGGTACGCAAAAGTGTTGCTGCCGGTGGGAGGCGCCCCCGCCGTGCAAACACACCGCTGTACTTTGAGGGGCCCTGTGCCAGTGCCAATGCCAACGAGTGGGCCCCCCCTGCTTGCTCAGGTTCACAGCACTTGCAAAGTTGAAATACTTACCTCTCCCTGCTCCACTGCCGTGACGTGGTCCAGATTTCCTGGGCCCACTAATTACTTGAACCAGCCCTACCCACCACAACATTAGCCAAATGACCCCCAATTTCAAATGCCTTCCAATTATTATAAGGTAAATTACGCTTGACAAGCTTCATTAAGAAGAATGGATGGTTTTGACATTAAAATGGGCACTCTAGGTGTTTTCCTGGCCCCCACTCACTGCCGACTATGCTGCCCCATTGACTTGCATTGGGTTTCGTGTTTCGGTCGATCCCGACTTTACGTCATAATCGGCCGATTTCACTCGACCCGACTTTTGAGATAGTCAGGTTTCGCGAAACCCGGCTCGACTCTAAAAAGGTCAAGGTCGCTCAACTCTAGTCTCCAGTGCTCTGTGCCTGAGAGGATGTGGCACTAATTGAAGTCGATGCGTTAGCTGCCATCCATCCGACAACGGCTTCAATTTGATCTTCACGCAGCAGCGGTGTACGCCGCTCTCCTACAAAGCTGCGCATCAAGGTCTGTTCCCTGCTGAAACTGGGTGATGATGAGTCACCGGTGCCCGCAGCAGGCACAGAATCACCACATCCTCTCCCTGCTCCTCTCCCTGCTCCGTGCCCACGCCCACGTGCCTTACTCCCTGCCCTCTTCATCTTGGTTGACAGATAAAGATAAGCAGAAAAGTACTAAGGCCTTAGTGTACTTATTCCTGAACAGCTCCTCCTAAAAGGTATAAGAAACACTAATTTTCTAAAGTGTGGACTAGACTTTATTATTAGTTAATGTGGCCTACACAACTGTTAAGTGGTGTGTTTGGTGAACTTTACTTTTTTTTATGGGGGGGCAGATCGGACAACAGAGCGAGATTCACTCACACGGAGACCGTGCAGACAGCCGTAAACGGCGCTGCAAGGCCCAAAAACCCTCCTCTAGGTTATCCTATGTAGTGTTTTTCCACAATTTAGCTGGAGATGCGTAGAGAGCCACTAATAGGACATTTTTGAAAAAATGTGCAGCAGGCTGCACTATTAGCAAAAAAGGACGATTTATTTTACAGTATGAGGCAGTGACGCACCCTGAGCTGAATACAACCGGCTGTGGCTGCACACAGACTACATGGCGAGCTGCACTCACACGGAGACCGTGCAGACAGCCGTAAACGGCGCTGCAAGGCCCAAAAACCCTCCTCTAGGTTATCCTATGTAGTGTTTTTCCACAATTTTGCTGGAGACGGGTGGAAAGCCACTAATAGGAAATTTTTGAAAAAATGTGCAGCAGGCTGCACTATTAGCAAAAAAGGACAATTTATTTTACAGTATGAGGCAGTGACGCACCCTGAGCTGAATACAACCGGCTGTGGCTGCACACAGACTACAGGGCGAGCTTCACTCACACGGAGACCGTGCAGACAGCTGTAAACGGCGCTGCAAGGCCCAAAAACCCTCCTCTAGGTTATCCTATGTAGTGTTTTTCCACAATTTTGCTGGAGATGTGTGGAAAGGCACTAATAGGAAATTTTTGAAAAAATGTGCAGCAGGCTGCACTATTAGCAAAAAAGGACAATTTATTTTACAGTATGAGGCAGTGACGCACCCTGAGCTGAATACAACCGGCTGTGGCTGCACACAGACTAGAGGGCGAGCTTCACTCACACGGAGACCGTGCAGACAGCTGTAAACGGCGCTGCAAGGCCCAAAAACCCTCCTCTAGGTTATCCTATGTAGTGTTTTTCCACAATTTTGCTGGAGACGGGTGGAAAGCCACTAATAGGAAATTTTTGAAAAAATATGCAGCAGGCTGCACTATTAGCAAAAAAGGACAATTTATTTTACAGTATGGGGCAGTGACGCACCCTGAGCTGAATACAACCAGCTGTGGCTGCACACAGACTACAGGGCGAGCTGCACTCACTTTGAGACCGTGCAGACAGCCATAAACGGCGCTGCAAGGCCCAGAAATTCACCTCTAGGTTATCCTATGTAGTGTTTTTCCACAATTTTGCTGGAGACGGGTGGAAAGTTACTAATAGGAATTTTTTAAAAAAATGTGCAGCAGGCTGCACGATTAGCAAAAAAGGACAATTTATTTTACAGTATGAGGCAGTGACGCACCCTGAGCTGAATACAACCAGCTGTGGCTGCACACAGACTACAGGGCGAGCTTCACTCACATGGAGACCGTGCAGACAGCCGTAAACGGCGCTGCAAGGCCCAAAAACCCTCCTCTAGGTTATCCTATGTAGTGTTTTTCCACAATTTAGCTGGAGACGCGTAGAAAGCCACTAATAGGAAATTTTTGAAAAAATGTGCAGCAGGCTGCACTATTAGCAAAAAAGGACAATTTATTTTACGGTATGAGGCCGTGACGCACCCTGAGCTGAATACAACCGGCTGTGGCTGCACACAGACTACAGGGCGAGCTGCACTCACACGGAGACCATGCAGACAGCCATAAACGGCGCTGCAAGGCCCAACAACTCTCCTCTAGGTTATCCTATGTAGTGTTTTTCCACAATTTTGCTGGAGACGGGTGGAAAGCCACTAATAGGAAATTTTTGAAAAAATGTGCAGCAGGCTGTACTATTAGCAAAAAAGGACAATTTATTTTACAGTATGAGGCAGTGACGCACCCTGAGCTGAATACTACCGGCTGTGGCTGCACACAGACTACAGGGCGAGCTGCACTCACACGGAGACCGTGCAGACAGCCGTAAACAGCGCTGCAAGGCCCAAAAACCCTCCTCTAGGTTATCCTATGTAGTGTTTTTCCACAATTTTGCTGGAGACGGGTGGAAAGCCACTAATAGGAAATTTTTGAAAAAATGTGCAGCAGGCTGCACTATTAGCATAACAGGACAATTTATTTTACAGTATGAGGCAGTGACGCACCCTGAGCTGAATACAACTGGCTTTGGCTGCACACAGACTACAGGGCGAGCTTCACTCACACGGAGACCGTGCAGACAGCTGTAAACGGCGCTGCAAGGCCCAAAAACCCTCCTCTAGGTTATCCTATGTAGTGTTTTTCCACAATTTTGCTGGAGACGGGTGGAAAGGCACTAATAGGAAATTTTTGAAAAAATGTGCAGCAGGCTGCACTATTAGCAAAAAAGGACAATTTATTTTACAGTATGAGGCAGTGACGCACCCTGAGCTGAATACAACCGGCTATCGCTGCACACAGACTAGAGGGCGAGCTTCACTCACACGGAGACCGTGCAGACAGCTGTAAACGGCGCTGCAAGGCCCAAAAACCCTCCTCTAGGTTATCCTATGTAGTGTTTTTCCACAATTTTGCTGGAGACGGGTGGAAAGCCACTAATAGGAAATTTTTGAAAAAATGTGCAGCAGGCTGCACTATTAGCAAAAAAGGACAATTTGTTTTACAGTATGGGGCAGTGACGCACCCTGAGCTGAATACAACCAGCTGTGGCTGCAGACAGACTACAGGGCGAGCTGCACTCACTTTGAGACCGTGCAGATAGCTGTAAACGGCGCTGCAAGGCCCAGAAATTCACCTCTAGGTTATCCTATGTAGTGTTTTTCCACAATTTTGCTGGAGACGGGTGGAATGCCACTAATAGGAATTTTTTTTAAAAATGTGCAGCAGGCTGCACTATTAGCAAAAAAGGACAATTTATTTTACAGTATGAGGCAGTGACGCACCCTTAGCTGAATACAACCAGCTGTGGCTGCACACAGACTACAGGGCGAGCTTCACTCACACGGAGACCGTGCAGACAGCCGTAAACGGCGCTGCAAGGCCCAAAAACCCTCCTCTAGGTTATCCTATGTAGTGTTTTTCCACAATTTAGCTGGAGACGCGTAGAAAGCCACTAATAGGAAATTTTTGAAAAAATGTGCAGCAGGCTGCACTATTAGCAAAAAAGGACAATTTATTTTATTGTATGAGGCCGTGACGCACCCTGAGCTGAATACAACCGGCTGTGGCTGCACACAGACTACAGGGCGAGCTGCACTCACACGGAGACCATGCAGACAGCCGTAAACGGCGCTGCAAGGCCCAAAAACCCTCCTCTAGGTTATCCTATGTAGTGTTTTTCCACAATTTTGCTGGAGACGGGTGGAAAGCCACTAATAGGAAATTTTGGAAAAAATGTGCAGCAGGCTGTACTATTAGCAAAAAAGGACAATTTATTTTACAGTATGAGGCAGTGACGCACCCTGAGCTGAATACAACCGGCTGTGGCTGCACACAGACTACAGGGCGAGCTGCACTCACACGGAGACCGTGCAGACAGCCGTAAACGGCGCTGCAAGGCCCAAAAACCCTCCTCTAGGTTATCCTATGTAGTGTTTTTCCACAATTTTGCTGGAGACGGGTGGAAAGCCACTAATAGGAAATTTTTGAAAAAATGTGCAGCAGGCTGCACTATTAGCAAAACAGGACAATTTATTTTACAGTATGAGTCAGTGACGCACCCTGAGCTGAATACAACCGGCTGTGGCTGCACACAGACTACAGGGTGAACTGCACTCACACGGAGACGGTGCAGACAGCCGTAAACGGCGCTGCAAGGCCCAAAAACCCTCCTCTAGGTTATCCTATGTAGTGTTTTTCCACAATTTTGCTGGAGACGGGTGGAAATAAACTAATAGGAAATGTTTGAAAAAATGTGCAGCAGGCTGCACTATTAGCAAAACAGGACAATTTATTTTACAGTATGAGGCAGTGACGCACCCTGAGCTGAATACAACTGGCTGTGGCTGCACACAGACTACAGGGCGAGCTGCACTCACACGGAGACCGTGCAGACAGCCGTAAACGGCGCTGCAAGGCCCAAAAACCCTTCTCTAGGTTATCCTATGTAGTGTTTTTCCACAATTTTGCTGGAGACGTGTGGAAAGGCACTAATAGGAAATTTTTGAAAAAATGTGCAGCAGGCTGCACTATTAGCAAAAAAGGACAATTTATTTTACAGTATGAGGCAGTGACGCACCCTGAGCTGAATACAACCGGCTGTGGCTGCACACAGACTACAGGGCGAGCTGCACTCACACGGAGACCGTGCAGACAGCCGTAAACGGCGCTGCAAGGCCCAAAAACCCTCCTCTAGGTTATCCTATGTAGTGTTTTTCCACAATTTTGCTGGAGACGGGTGGAAAGCCACTAATAGGAAATTTTTCAAAAAATGTGCAGCAGGCTGCACTATTAGCAAAAAAGGACAAGTTATTTTACAGTATGAGGCAGTGACGCACCCTGAGCTGAATACAACCGGCTGTGGCTGCACACAGACTACAGGGCGAGCTTCACTCACACGGAGACCGTGCAGACAGCTGTAAACGGCGCTGCAAGGCCCAAAAACCCTCCTCTAGGTTATCCTATGTAGTGTTTTTCCACAATTTTGCTGGAGACGGGTGGAAAGCCACTAATAGGACATTTTTGAAAAAATGTGCAGCAGGCTGCACTATTAGCAAAAAAGGACAATTTATTTTACAGTATGGGGCAGTGACGCACCCTGAGCTGAATACAACCAGCTGTGGCTGCACACAGACTACAGGGCGAGCTGCACTCACTTTGAGACCGTGCAGACAGCCATAAACGGCGCTGCAAGGCCCAGAAATTCACCTCTAGGTTATCCTATGTAGTGTTTTTCCACAATTTTGCTGGAGACGGGTGGAAAGCCACTAATAGGAATTTTTTAAATAAATGTGCAGCAGGCTGCACGATTAGCAAAAAAGGACAATTTATTTTACAGTATGAGGCAGTGACGCACCCTGAGCTGAATACAACCAGCTGTGGCTGCACACAGACTACAGGGCGAGCTTCACTCACACGGAGACCGTGCAGACAGCCGTAAACGGCGCTGCAAGGCCCAAAAACCCTCCTCTAGGTTATCCTATGTAGTGTTTTTCCACAATTTAGCTGGAGACGCGTAGAAAGCCACTAATAGGAAATTTTTGAAAAAATGTGCAGCAGGCTGCACTATTAGCAAAAAAGGACAATTTATTTTACGGTATGAGGCCGTGACGCACCCTGAGCTGAATACAACCGGCTGTGGCTGCACACAGACTACAGGGCGAGCTGCACTCACACGGAGACCATGCAGACAGCCGTAAACGGCGCTGCAAGGCCCAACAACCCTCCTCTAGGTTATCCTATGTAGTGTTTTTCCACAATTTTGCTGGAGACGGGTGGAAAGCACCTAATAGGAAATTTTTGAAAAAATGTGCAGCAGGCTGTACTATTAGCAAAAAAGGGCAATTTATTTTACAGTATGAGGCAGTGACGCACCCTGAGCTGAATACAACCGGCTGTGGCTGCACACAGACTACAGGGCGAGCTGCACTCACACGGAGACCGTGCAGACAGCCGTAAACGGCGCTGCAAGGCCCAAAAACCCTCCTCTAGGTTATCCTATGTAGTGTTTTTCCACAATTTTGCTGGAGACGGGTGGAAAACCACTAATAGGAAATTTTTGAAAAAATGTGCAGCAGGCTGCACTATTAGCAAAAAAGGACAATTTATTTTACAGTATGAGGCAGTGACGCACCCTGAGCTGAATACAACTGGCTGTGGCTGCACACAGACTACAGGGCGAGCTGCACTCACACGGAGACCGTGCAGACAGCCGTAAACGGCGCTGCAAGGCCCAAAAACCCTCCTCTAGGTTATCCTATGTAGTGTTTTTCCACAATTTTGCTGGAGACGTGTGGAAAGGCACTAATAGGAAATTTTTGAAAAAATGTGCAGCAGGCTGCACTATTAGCAAAAAAGGACAATTTATTTTACAGTATGAGGCAGTGACGCAACCTGAGCTGAATACAACCGGCTGTGGCTGCACACAGACTACAGGGCGAGCTGCACTCACACGGAGACCGTGCAGACAGCCGTAAACGGCGCTGCAAGGCCCAAAAACCCTCCTCTAGGTTATCCTATGTAGTGTTTTTCCACAATTTTGCTGGAGACGGGTGGAAAGCCACTAATAGGAAATTTTTGAAAAAATGTGCAGCAGGCTGCACTATTAGCAAATAAGGACAAGTTATTTTACAGTATGAGGCAGTGACGCACCCTGAGCTGAATACAACCGGCTGTGGCTGCACACAGACTACAGGGCGAGCTTCACTCACACGGAGACCGTGCAGACAGCTGTAAACGGTGCTGCAAGGCCCAAAAACCCTCCTATAGGTTATCCTATGTAGTATTTTTCCACAATTTTGCTGGAGACGTGTGGAAAGGCACTAATAGGAAATTTTTGAAAAAATGTGCAGCAGGCTGCACTATTAGCAAAAAAGGACAATTTATTTTACAGTATGAGGCAGTGACGCACCCTGAGCTGAATACAACCGGCTGTGGCTGCACACAGACTACAGGGCGAGCTTCACTCACACGGAGACCGTGCAGACAGCTGTAAACGGTGCTGCAAGGCCCAAAAACCCTCCTATAGGTTATCCTATGTAGTATTTTTCCACAATTTTGCTGGAGACGTGTGGAAAGGCACTAATAGGAAATTTTTGAAAAAATGTGCAGCAGGCTGCACTATTAGCAAAAAAGGACAATTTGTTTTACAGTATGGGGCAGTGACGCACCCTGAGCTGAATACAACCAGCTGTGGCTACACACAGACTACAGGGCGAGCTGCACTCACTTAGAGACCGTGCAGATAGCCGTAAATGGCGCTGCAAGGCCCAGAAATTCACCTCTAGGTTATCGTATGTAGTGTTTTTCCACAATTTTGCTGGAGAAGGGTGGAAAGCCGCTAATAGGAATTTTTTTTAAAAATGTGCAGCAGGCTGCACTATTAGCAAAAAAGGACAATTTATTTTACAGTATGAGGCAGTGACGCACCCTTAGCTGAATACAACCAGCTGTGGCTGCACACAGACTACAGGGCGAGCTTCACTCACACGGAGACCGTGCAGACAGCCGTAAACGGCGCTGCAAGGCCCAAAAACCCTCCTCTAGGTTATCCTATGTAGTGTTTTTCCACAATTTAGCTGGAGACGCGTAGAAAGCCACTAATAGGAAATTTTTGAAAAAATGTGCAGCAGGCTGCACTATTAGCAAAAAAGGACAATTTATTTTATTGTATGAGGCCGTGACGCACCCTGAGCTGAATACAACCGGCTGTGGCTGCACACAGACTACAGGGCGAGCTGCACTCACACGGAGACCATGCAGACAGCCGTAAGCGGCGCTGCAAGGCCCAAAAACCCTCCTCTAGGTTATCCTATGTAGTGTTTTTCCACAATTTTGCTGGAGACGGGTGGAAAGCCACTAATAGGAAATTTTGGAAAAAATGTGCAGCAGGCTGTACTATTAGCAAAAAAGGACAAGTTATTTTACAGTATGAGGCAGTGACGCACCCTGAGCTGAATACAACCGGCTGTGGCTGCACACAGACTACAGGGCGAGCTTCACTCACACGGAGACCGTGCAGACAGCTGTAAACGGCGCTGCAAGGCCCAAAAACCCTCCTCTAGGTTATCCTATGTAGTGTTTTTCCACAATTTTGCTGGAGACGGGTGGAAAGCCACTAATAGGAAATTTTTGAAAAAATGTGCAGCAGGCTGCACTATTAGCAAAAAAGGACAATTTATTTTACAGTATGGGGCAGTGACGCACCCTGAGCTGAATACAACCAGCTGTGGCTGCACACAGACTACAGGGCGAGCTGCACTCACTTTGAGACCGTGCAGACAGCCATAAACGGCGCTGCAAGGTCCAGAAATTCACCTCTAGGTTATCCTATGTAGTGTTTTTCCACAATTTTGCTGGAGACGGGTGGAAAGCCACTAATAGGAATTTTTTAAATAAATGTGCAGCAGGCTGCACGATTAGCAAAAAAGGACAATTTATTTTACAGTATGAGGCAGTGACGCACCCTGAGCTGAATACAACCAGCTGTGGCTGCACACAGACTACAGGGCGAGCTTCACTCACACGGAGACCGTGCAGACAGCCGTAAACGGCGCTGCAAGGCCCAAAAACCCTCCTCTAGGTTATCCTATGTAGTGTTTTTCCACAATTTAGCTGGAGACGCGTAGAAAGCCACTAATAGGAAATTTTTGAAAAAATGTGCAGCAGGCTGCACTATTAGCAAAAAAGGACAATTTATTTTACGGTATGAGGCCGTGACGCACCCTGAGCTGAATACAACCGGCTGTGGCTGCACACAGACTACAGGGCGAGCTGCACTCACACGGAGACCATGCAGACAGCCGTAAACGGCGCTGCAAGGCCCAACAACCCTCCTCTAGGTTATCCTATGTAGTGTTTTTCCACAATTTTGCTGGAGACGGGTGGAAAGCCACTAATAGGAAATTTTTGAAAAAATGTGCAGCAGGCTGTACTATTAGCAAAAAAGGGCAATTTATTTTACAGTATGAGGCAGTGACGCACCCTGAGCTGAATACAACCGGCTGTGGCTGCACACAGACTACAGGGCGAGCTGCACTCACACGGAGACCGTGCAGACAGCCGTAAACGGCGCTGCAAGGCCCAAAAACCCTCCTCTAGGTTATCCTATGTAGTGTTTTTCCACAATTTTGCTGGAGACGGGTGGAAAGCCACTAATAGGAAATTTTTGAAAAAATGTGCAGCAGGCTGCACTATTAGCAAAAAAGGACAATTTATTTTACAGTATGAGGCAGTGACGCACCCTGAGCTGAATACAACTGGCTGTGGCTGCACACAGACTACAGGGCGAGCTGCACTCACACGGAGACCGTGCAGACAGCCGTAAACGGCGCTGCAAGGCCCAAAAACCCTCCTCTAGGTTATCCTATGTAGTGTTTTTCCACAATTTTGCTGGAGACGTGTGGAAAGGCACTAATAGGAAAGTTTTGAAAAAATGTGCAGCAGGCTGCACTATTAGCAAAAAAGGACAATTTATTTTACAGTATGAGGCAGTGACGCACCCTGAGCTGAATACAACCGGCTGTGGCTGCACACAGACTACAGGGCGAGCTGCACTCACACGGAGACCGTGCAGACAGCCGTAAACGGCGCTGCAAGGCCCAAAAACCCTCCTCTAGGTTATCCTATGTAGTGTTTTTCCACAATTTTGCTGGAGACGGGTGGAAAGCCACTAATAGGAAATTTTTGAAAAAATGTGCAGCAGGCTGCACTATTAGCAAATAAGGACAAGTTATTTTACAGTATGAGGCAGTGACGCACCCTGAGCTGAATACAACCGGCTGTGGCTGCACACAGACTACAGGGCGAGCTTCACTCACACGGAGACCGTGCAGACAGCTGTAAACGGTGCTGCAAGGCCCAAAATCCCTCCTCTAGGTTATCCTATGTAGTATTTTTCCACAATTTTGCTGGAGACGTGTGGAAAAGCACTAATAGGAAATTTTTGAAAAAATGTGCAGCAGGCTGCACTATTAGCAAAAAAGGACAATTTATTTTACAGTATGAGGCAGTGACGCACCCTGAGCTGAATACAACCGGCTGTGGCTGCACACAGACTAGAGGGCGAGCTTCACTCACACGGAGACCGTGCAGACAGCTGTAAACGGCGCTGCAAGGCCCAAAAACCCTCCTCTAGGTTATCCTATGTAGTGTTTTTCCACAATTTTGCTGGAGATGGGTGGAAAGCCACTAATAGGAAATTTTTGAAAAAATGTGCAGCAGGCTGCACTATTAGCAAAAAAGGACAATTTGTTTTACAGTATGGGGCAGTGACGCACCCTGAGCTGAATACAACCAGCTGTGGCTACACACAGACTACAGGGCGAGCTGCACTCACTTAGAGACCGTGCAGATAGCCGTAAATGGCGCTGCAAGGCCCAGAAATTCACCTCTAGGTTATCCTATGTAGTGTTTTTCCACAATTTTGCTGGAGACGGGTGGAAAGCCACTAATAGGAATTTTTTTTAAAAATGTGCAGCAGGCTGCACTATTAGCAAAAAAGGACAATTTATTTTACAGTATGAGGCAGTGACGCACCCTGAGCTGAATACAACCGGCTGTGGCTGCACACAGACTACAGGGCGAGCTGCACTCACGGAGACCGTGCAGACAGCCGTAAATGGCGCTGCAAGGCCCAAAAACCCTCCTCTAGGTTATCCTATGTAGTGTTTTTCCACAATTTTGCTGGAGACGGGTGGAAAGCCACTAATAGGAAATTTTTGAAAAAATGTGCAGCAGGCTGCACTATTAGCAAAACAGGACAATTTATTTTACAGTATGAGTCAGTGACGCACCCTGAGCTGAATACAACCGGCTGTGGCTGCACACAGACTACAGGGCGAGCTGCACTCACACGGAGACCGTGCAGACAGCCGTAAACGGCGCTGCAAGGCCCAAAAACCCTCCTCTAGGTTATCCTATGTAGTGTTTTTCCACAATTTTGCTGAAGACGGGTGGAAATGCACTAATAGGAAATGTTTGAAAAAATGTGCAGCAGGCTGCACTATTAGCAAAACAGGACAATTTATTTTACAGTATGAGGCAGTGACGCACCCTGAGCTGAATACAACTGGCTGTGGCTGCACACAGACTACAGGGCGAGCTGCACTCACACGGAGACCGTGCAGACAGCCGTAAACGGCGCTGCAAGGCCCAAAAACCCTCCTCTAGGTTATCCTATGTAGTGTTTTTCCACAATTTTGCTGGAGACGGGTGGAAAGCCACTAATAGGAAATTTTTGAAAAAATGTGCAGCAGGCTGCACTATTAGCAAAAAAGGACAATTTATTTTACAGTATGAGGCAGTGACGCACCCTGAGCTGAATACAACCGGCTGTGGCTGCACACAGACTAGAGGACGAGCTTCATTAACACGGAGACCGTGCAGACAGCTGTAAACGGCGCTGCAAGGACCAAAAACCCTCCTCTAGGTTATCCTATGTAGTGTTTTTCCACAATTTTGCTGGAGACGGGTGGAAAGCCACTAATAGGAATTTTTTGAAAAAATGTGCAGCAGGCTGCACTATTAGCAAAAAAGGACAATTTGTTTTACAGTATGGGGCAGTGACGCACCCTGAGCTGAATACAACCAGCTGTGGCTGCACACAGACTACAGGGCGAGCTGCACTCACTTTGAGACCGTGCAGATAGCCGTAAACGGCGCTGCAAGGCCCAGAAATTCACCTCTAGGTTATCCTATGTAGTGTTTTTCCACAATTTTGCTGGAGACGGGTGGAAAGCCACTAATAGGAAATTTTGGAAAAAATGTGCAGCAGGCTGTACTATTAGCAAAAAAGGACAATTTATTTTACAGTATGAGGCAGTGACGCACCCTGAGCTGAATACAACCGGCTGTGGCTGCACACAGACTACAGGGCGAGCTGCACTCACACGGAGACCGTGCAGACAGCAGTAAACGGCGCTGCAAGGCCCAAAAACCCTCCTCTAGGTTATCCTATGTAGTGTTTTTCCACAATTTAGCTGGAGACGCGTAGAAAGCCACTAATAGGAAATTTTTGAAAAAATGTGCAGCAGGCTGCACTATTAGCAAAAAATGACAATTTATTTTACGGTATGAGGCCGTGACGCACCCTGAGCTGAATACAACCGGCTGTGGCTGCACACAGACTACAGGGCGAGCTGCACTCACACGGAGACCATGCAGACAGCCGTAAATGGCGCTGCAAGGCCCAAAAACCCTCCTCTAGGTTATCCTATGTAGTGTTTTTCCACAATTTTGCTGTAGACGTGTGGAAAGCCACTAATAGGAAATTTTTGAAAAAATGTGCAGCAGGCTGTACTATTAGCAAAAAAGGACAATTTATTTTACAGTATGAGGCAGTGACGCACCCTGAGCTGAATACAACCGGCTGTGGCTGCACACAGACTACAGGGCGAGCTGCACTCACACGGAGACCGTGCAGACAGCAGGAAACGGCGCTGCAAGGCCCAAAAACCCTCCTCTAGGTTATCCTATGTAGTGTTTTTCCACAATTTTGCTGGAGACGGGTGGAAAGCCACTAATAGGAAATTTTTGAAAAAATGTGCAGCAGGCTGCACTATTAGCAAAACAGGACAATTTATTTTACAGTATGAGTCAGTGACGCACCCTGAGCTGAATACAACCGGCTGTGGCTGCACACAGACTACAGGGCGAGCTGCACTCACACGGAGACCGTGCAGACAGCCGTAAACGGCGCTGCAAGGCCCAAAAACCCTCCTCTAGGTTATCCTATGTAGTGTTTTTCCACAATTTTGCTGGAGACGGGTGGAAATGCACTAATAGGAAATGTTTGAAAAAATGTGCAGCAGGCTGCACTATTAGCAAAAAAGGACAATTTATTTTACAGTATGGGGCAGTGACGCACCCTGAGCTGAATACAACCAGCTGTGGCTGCACACAGACTACAGGGCGAGCTGCACTCACACTGAGACCGTGCAGACAGCTGTAAATGGCGCTGCAAGGCCCAAAAATTCTCCTCTAGGTTATCCTATGTAGTGTTTTTCCACAATTTTGCTGGAGACGGGTGGAAAACCACTAATAGGAATTTTTTGAAAAAATGTGCAGCAGACGGCACTATTAGCAAAAAAGGACAATTTATTTTACAGTATGAGGCAGTGACGCACCCTGAGCTGAATACAACCGGCTGTGGCTGCACACAAACTACAGGGCCAGCTTCACTCACACGGAGACCGTGCAGAAAGCCGTAAACGGCGCTGCAAGGCACAAAAACCCTCCTCTAGGTTATCCTATGTAGTGTTTTTCCACAATTTTGTTGGAGACGGGTGGAAAGCTACTAATAGGAAATTTTTGAAAAAATGTGCAGCAGGCTGCACTATTAGCAAAAAGGGACAATTTATTTTACGGTATGAGGCAGTGACGCACCCTGAGCTGAATACACTCAGCTGTGGCTGCACACAGACTACAGGGCGAGCTTCACTCACACGGAGACCGTGCAGACAGCCGTAAACGGCGCTGCAAGGCCCAAAAACCCTCCTCTAGGTTATCCTATGTAGTGTTTTTCCACAATTTAGCTGGAGACGCGTAGAAAGCCACTAATAGGAAATTTTTGAAAAAATGTGCAGCAGGCTGCACTATTAGCAAAAAAGGACAATTTATTTTACGGTATGAGGCCGTGACGCACCCTGAGCTGAATACAACCGGCTGTGACTGCACACAGACTACAGGGCGAGCTGCACTCACACGGAGACCATGCAGACAGCCGTAAACGGCGCTGCAAGGCCCAAAAACCCTCCTCTAGGTTATCCTATGTAGTGTTTTTCCACAATTTTGCTGGAGACGGGTGGAAAGCCACTAATAGGAAATTTTTGAAAAAATGTGCAGCAGGCTGTACTATTAGCAAAAAAGGACAATTTATTTTACAGTATGAGGCAGTGACGCACCCTGAGCTGAATACAACCGGCTGTGGCTGCACACAGACTACAGGGCGAGCTGCACTCACACGGAGACCGTGCAGACAGCCGTAAACGGCGCTGCAAGGCCCAAAAACCCTCCTCTAGGTTATCCTATGTAGTGTTTTTCCACAATTTTGCTGGAGACGGGTGGAAAGCCACTAATAGGAAATTTTTGAAAAAATGTGCAGCAGGCTGCACTATTAGCAAAAAAGGACAATTTATTTTACAGTATGAGGCAGTGACGCACCCTGAGCTGAATACAACCGGCTGTGGCTGCACACAGACTACAGGGCGAGCTTCACTCACACGGAGACCGTGCAGACAGCTGTAAACGGCGCTGCAAGGCCCAAAAACCCTCCTCTAGGTTATCCTATGTAGTGTTTTTCCACAATTTTGCTGGAGACGTGTGGAAAGGCACTAATAGG
Source organism: Ranitomeya imitator (assembly GCF_032444005.1). Classification (NCBI taxonomy): domain Eukaryota; kingdom Metazoa; phylum Chordata; class Amphibia; order Anura; family Dendrobatidae; genus Ranitomeya; species Ranitomeya imitator. The sequence goes on from NC_091286.1 coordinate 310,744,443, forward strand.
AAATTTTTGAAAAAATGTGCAGCAGGCTGCACTATTAGCAAAAAAGGACAATTTATTTTACAGTATGAGGCAGTGACGCACCCTGAGCTGAATACAACCGGCTGTGGCTGCACACAGACTACAGGGCGAGCTGCACTCACACGGAGACCGTGCAGACAGCCGTAAATGGCGCTGCAAGGCCCAAAAACCCTCCTCTAGGTTATCCTATGTAGTGTTTTTCCACAATTTTGCTGAAGATGGGTGGAAAGCCACTAATAGGAAATTTTTGAAAAAATGTGCAGCAGGCTGCACTATTAGCAAAAAAAGGACAATTTATTTTACAGTATGAGGCAGTGACGCACCCTGAGCTGAATACAACCGGCTGTGGCTGCACACAGACTACAGGGCGAGCTTCACTCACACGGATACCGTGCAGACAGCTGTAAACGGCACTGCAAGGCCCAAAAACCCTCCTCTAGGTTATCCTATGTAGTGTTTTTCCACAATTTTGCTGGAGACGGGTGGAAAGCCACTAATAGGAAATTTTTGAAAAAATGTGCAGCAGGCTGCACGATTAGCAAAAAAGGACAATTTGTTTTACAGTATGGGGCAGTGACGCACCCTGAGCTGAATACAACCAGCTGTGGCTGCACACAGACTACAGGGCGAGCTGCACTCACTTTGAGACCGTGCAGACAGCCGTAAACGGCGCTGCAAGGCCCAGAAATTCACGTCTAGGTTATCCTATGTAGTGTTTTTCCACAATTTTGCTGGAGACGGGTGGAAAGCCACTAATAGGAATTTTTTTTAAAAATGTGCAGCAGGCTGCACTATTAGCAAAAAAGGACAATTTATTTTACAGTATGAGGCAGTGACGCACCCTTAGCTGAATACAACCAGCTGTGGCTGCACACAGACTACAGGGCGAGCTTCACTCACACGGAGACCGTGCAGACAGCCGTAAACGGCGCTGCAAGGCCCAAAAACCCTCCTCTAGGTTATCCTATGTAGTGTTTTTCCACAATTTAGCTGGAGACGCGTAGAAAGCCACTAATAGGAAATTTTTGAAAAAATGTGCAGCAGGCTGCACTATTAGCAAAAAAGGACAATTTATTTTACGGTATGAGGCCGTGACGCACCCTGAGCTGAATACAACCGGCTGTGGCTGCACACAGACTACAGGGCGAGCTGCACTCACACGTAGACCATGCAGACAGCTGTAATCGGCGCTGCAAGGCCCAAAAACCCTCCTCTAGGTTATCCTATGTAGTGTTTTTCCACAATTTTGCTGGAGATGGGTGGAAAGCCACTAATAGGAAATTTTTGAAAAAATGTGCAGCAGGCTGTACTATTAGCAAAAAAGGACAATTTATTTTACAGTATGAGGCAGTGACGCACCCTGAGCTGAATACAACCGGCTGTGGCTGCACACAGACTACAGGGCGAGCTGCACTCACACGGAGACCGTGCAGACAGCCGTAAACGGCGCTGCAAGGCCCAAAAACCCTCCTCTAGGTTATCCTATGTAGTGTTTTTCCACAATTTTGCTGGAGACGGGTGGAAAGCCACTAATAGGAAATTTTTGAAAAAATGTGCAGCAGGCTGCACTATTAGCAAAACAGGAAAATTTGTTTTACAGTATGAGTCAGTGACGCACCCTGAGCTGAATACAACCGGCTGTGGCTGCACACAGACTACAGGGCGAGCTGCACTCACACGGAGACCGTGCAGACAGCCGTAAACGGCGCTGCAAGGCCCAAAAACCCTCCTCTAGGTTATCCTATGTAGTGTTTTTCCACAATTTTGCTGGAGACGGGTGGAAATGCACTAATAGGAAATTTTTGAAAAAATGTGCAGCAGGCTGCACTATTAGCAAAAAAGGACAATTTATTTTACAGTATGGGGCAGTGACGCACCCTGAGCTGAATACAACCAGCTGTGGCTGCACACAGACTACAGGGCGAGCTGCACTCACACTGAGACCATGCAGACAGCTGTAAACGGCGCTGCAAGGCCCAAAAATTCTCCTCTAGGTTATCCTATGTAGTGTTTTTCCACAATTTTGCTGGAGACGGGTGGAAAGCCACTAATAGGAATTTTTTGAAAAAATGTGCAGCAGGCTGCACTATTAGCAAAAAAGGACAATTTATTTTACAGTATGAGGCAGTGACGCACCCTGAGCTGAATACAACCGGCTGTGGCTGCACACAGACTACAGGGCCAGCTTCACTCACACGGAGACCGTGCAGACAGCCGTAAACGGCGCTGCAAGGCCCAAAAACCCTCCTCTAGGTTATCCTATGTAGTGTTTTTCCACAATTTTGTTGGAGACGGGTGGAAAGCCACTAATAGGAAATTTTTGAAAAAATGTGCTGCAGGCTACACTACTAGCAAAAAGGGACAATTTATTTTACGGTATGAGGCAGTGACGCACCCTGAGCTGAATACAACCGGCTGTGTCTGCACACAGACTACAGGGCGAGCTGCACTCACACGGAGACCGTGCAGACAGCCGTAAACGGCGCTGCAAGGCCCAAAAACCCTCCTCTAGGTTATCCTATGTAGTGTTTTTCCACAATTTTGTTGGAGACGGGTGGAAAGCTACTAATAGGAAATTTTTGAAAAAATGTGCAGCAGGCTGCACTATTAGCAAAAAGGGACAATTTATTTTACGGTATGAGGCAGTGACGCACCCTGAGCTGAATACAACCGGCTGTGTCTGCACACAGACTACAAGGCGAGCTGCACTCACACGGAGACCGTGCAGACAGCCGTAAACGGCGCTGCAAGGCCCAAAAATTCTCCTCTAGGCTATCCTATGTAGTGTTTTTCCACTATTTTGCTGGAGACGGGTGGAAAGCCACTAATAGGAATTTTTTGAAAAAATGTGCAGCAGGCTGCACTATTAGCAAAAAAGGACAATTTATTTTACAGTATGAGGCAGTGACGCACCCTGAGCTGAATACAACCGGCTGTGGCTGCACACAGACTACAGAGCGAGCTTCACTCACACGGAGACCTTGCAGACAGCTGTAAACGGCGCTGCAAGGCCCAAAAACCCTCCTCTAGGTTATCCTATGTAGTGTTTTTCCACAATTTTGCTGGAGACGGGTGGAAAGGCACTAATAGGAAATTTTTGAAAAAATGTGCAGCAGGCTGCACTATTAGCAAAAAAGGACAATTTATTTTACAGTATGAGGCAGTGACGCACCCTGAGCTGAATACAACCGGCTGTGTCTGCACACAGACTACAGGGCGAGATGCACTCACACAGAGACCGTGCAGACAGCCGTAAACGGTGCTGCAAGGCCCAAAAACCCTCCTCTAGGTTATCCTATGTAGTGTTTTTCCACAATTTTGCTGGAGACGGGTGGAAAGCCACTAATAGGAAATTTTTGAAAAAATGTGCAGCAGGCTGCACTATTAGCAAAAAAGGACAATTTATTTTACAGTATGGGGCAGTGACGCACCCTGAGCTGAATACAACCAGCTGTGGCTGCACACAGACTACAGGGCGAGCTTCACTCACACGGAGACCGTGCAGACAGCTGTAAACGGCGCTGCGAGGCCTAGTGTTTTTCCACAATTTAGCTGGATACGGTTGGAAAGCCGCTAATAGGAAATTTTTGAAAAAATGTGCAGCAGACTGCACTATTAGCAAAAAAGGACAATGGATAGAACAGTATGAGGCAGTGTGAACCCCCCTATGCTGAATACAACCGGCTATGGCTGCACACAGACTACAGAGTGAGCTGCACACACACTCAGAGAGACCTTGCAGAACACTGTTAAAACAGCGCTGCAAGGCAAAAGCAAAGTGAACACACAGCGGTTGCTAAATTAGCCTGGGAAAAGCGCAATGAAGCAATTCGCTATCTCAACTGGCCCTCAGTCAGAACACAGCGTCCTGTCCCTAACTGAATTCACAGCAGAGTGAGCGCAAAATGGCGGCAGCGTTTTTTATAGTGCATCATGACATCATTTCAGCAGCCAATCACAGCCTTGACAGTAGTTACATGCCCACTATGCTAAACAGGATGTGCCCACACCTCCAATCATTCCTCATTGGCTGCATGCGTGCAGTTTGAATTCTGGGAACTTACGATTCCGGTATCCGATATTCAGTAAGTATCAGAAATCGGTATCGGAATTCCGATACCCCAAATATCGGCCGATACCCGATACTTGCGGTATCGGAATGCTCAACACTACTCATGAGACTACAGGTAAGTTCCCATTTTTTGAGTCATACAGGTTTCATGCTTTGTTCAGCTCATTTATTCGGAATATTTTTTTCTGGAATACCTTAAAGAATAATTTTCATCATCAATTACATCTGTGTGGCAAGGGGTTATTGATTATTTGAAGAACATGGGGTATAAATATAAGAGTGTGCCTGATCGGAGTTGTTCGGTGGGTCCAGACATGTGTGTTGGTGACTTGATGTGGTTTTCCTCAAGGAACATTAAGTTGAAAGTTCGCTCTTGGGAACTGGGTCCGAAGTTCATCGGTCCTTATGTTGCATTCTCTGTACCATCATTGCTACTTTCTCCAGTCATTGTGGATGGAAATTTGAAATTTCAGGTAGCCAAGATTGTTGGTTCTTGCTTAGTTCATCAGTCGCTTCAGTATCTTTTACACTGGAAGGGAAATGGTCCTGAAGAGAGGATGTTGGTACCAGCATCTGACGTCCATGCAGCTAGGCTGATCTGGTCTTTTCACTTAGCACACCCTGAGAAACCCGGTTCTGAAGTTCCGGAGGTCATTTGTGGAAGGGGATGGTGCCATGGGTTTACTGCAACAAAAAGAAGTCAGAAGACCACAGCATCTGATTTCTCCTACTCCTGCACTGATTTGAAGCACTTCACCTTTATATTAAGTTGTGTACATTTATTTTAGCAGTACAAGGGTTAATATGCTCAGTTGAGAGCTCCTGGAAGCTTTCCTGTGTTAAGGCTCTCAGCTGTGCACTGTTAGCCACTCCCATCTATTATATGAACTAGCTAGCACTCATTGTCAGAGCTGGCTTATGCTGCATGGCTGGAGGTTGTTGGTGGTTATTGAAGATGGCATCTGGTAGATTTATCTGGTCAGCCCAGTAAGGATAACATGGAAATTCGGTGATAATTTATCCAAACTTCCCATATTTTGAAATATTTATGCATAACTATTTATTTTCTGTATACCTCTTCCTCCAGACGTATGAGCAAATACATTTTTTTCCATAAATTCTCTGAATCTTGTGTGTTGTATTTTCCAATCAGTGGGATGCAATAATCTTACTAAATAGATGCAGAATTCTCTTAAGTGCCACTCTTACATTATCATCCTCCATTAGAGGTGTGGTTAGCGTTACCGTTGGAATTAGGGTTAGGGGTGTGTTTGGTTATGGTTTCGCTATAATTGGGGGATTTCCACTGTTTAGGCATATCAAGGGCTCTCCAAACATGACATGGCGTCCGATCTCAATTCCAGCCAATTCTGCGTTGAAAAAGTAAAACAGTGCTCCTTCCCTTCCGAGCTCTCCCGTGTGCCCAAACAGGGGTTTACCCCAACATATGGGGTATCAGCATACTCAGGACAAATAGGACAACAACTTTTGGGATCCAATTTCTCCTGTTACCTTTGGGAAAATACAAAACTGGGGGCTAAAAAATAATTTTTGTGGGAAAAAAAGATTTTTTATTTTCACGGCTCTGCGTTATAAACTTTAGTGAAACACTTCTCACAACACATCTAGATGAGTTCCCTGGGGGGTCTAGTTTCCAATATGGGGGTCACTTGAGGGGGGTTTCTACTGTTTAGGTACATTAGGGGCTCTGCAAATGCAATATGACGCCTGCAGACCATTCCATCTAAGTCTGCATTCCAAATGGAGCTCCTTCCCTTCCGAGCCCTCCCATGCGCCCAAACAGTGGTTCCCCCCCACTTATGGGGTATCAGCGCACTCAGGACAAATTGGATAACAAATTTTGTGGTCCAATTTCTCCTGTTACCCTCGGGAAAATACAAAACTGGAGGCTAAAAAATGATTTTTTGGGGGAAAGTTTTTTTTTTTTTTTTTTTCACGGCTCTGCGTTACAAACTGTAGTGAAACACTTGGGGGTTCAAAGCTCTAACAACACATCTAGATGAGTACCTTAGGGTGTCTAGTTTCCATATTGGAATGAATTTTTTGTGAAAAAAAGTTAAATGTTCATTTTTATTTAAACATTCCAAAAATTCCTGTGAAGCACCAGAAGGGTTAATAAACTTCTTGAATATGGTTTTGAGCACCATGAGGGGTGCAGTTTTTAGAATGGTGTCACACTTGGGTATTTTCTATCATATAGACCCCTCAAAATGACTTCAAATGAGATGTGGTCCCTAAAAAAAATGGTTTTGTAAAAATGAGAAATTGCTTGTCAACTTTTAACCCTTATAACTCCCTAACAAAAAAAAATTTTGGTTCCAAAATTGTGCTGATGTAAAGTAGACATCTTAGTAATGTTACTTATTAAGTATTTTGTGTGACATATCTCTGTGATTTAATTGCATAAAAATTCAAATTTGGAAAATTGCGAAATTTTCATAATTTTCACCAAATGTCTGTTTTTTTCACAAATAAACGCAGGTACTATAAAAGAATTTTTACCACTGTCATGAAGTACAATATGTCTCGAGAAAACAATGTCAGAATCACTGGGATCCGTTGAAGCGTTCCAGAGTTATAACCTCATAAAGGACAGTGGTCAGAATTGTAAAAATTGGCCCGATCATTAACATGCAAATCACCCTTGGGGGTAAAGGGGTTAAACACATTATTAACATAATTTATGGTTTGGTTCCAGAAGTTGTCAATTGCACCACTTGCCCAGAACAAGTGCATAATATCCACAGGACCCACCCCACATCTTAGGCACAAGTCATCCGGTCTCATCCTTATTTTACTGCAGGCAGAAATTTGGGGGTTCTATAAACTTAGTGCTCTCCTAGATTTTTAAATGCTGCTTTAGCTATTGATCACAGCATTTAGGGGGTTACAGCTGTGCTAACAAATTTACATATCTCGGCAGAATTTTTGCTTTCTTGGCCTTTTTTCAGAGCACATGGATGATAACAACAAAACTTTTTCTCCACTCATGTTTAGTGGTTGGGTGAAGCAATTTATTGTCAAACTACTGTGTTTTCTCTTTTTAAATCATAATGACAACCCAAAACATCCAAATGACCCTGATCAAAAGTTCACATACCCTGGTGATTTTGGCCTGATAACATGCACAGAAGTTGACACAAATGAGTTTGAATGGCTACTAAAGGTAACATCCTCACCTGTGACCTGTTTACTTGTAAACAGTGTGTATGCATAAAGCTGAGTGAGTTTATGGGATCCAGACAGACTCTTGCATCTTTCCTCCAGCCACTGACGTTACTGGATTGTGAGTCATGGGGAAAGCAAAAGATCATTGGATCTATGGGAAAAGTTAGACGAACTGTATAAAACAGGAAACACATCTAAAAAGATATCCAATGAACTGATAATGCCAGTCAGCAGCGTTTAAACTGTGACTAACAAATGGAAACCAGGGGGTCTGTAAAAACAAAACCATGGTCAGGTAGACCAACAAAAATGTCATCAACAACTGCCAGGAAAATTGTTCGGCATGCAAAGAAAAACCCACAAATAATAGTAGCTGAAACACAGGACTCTGAAAACTAGCGGTGTGGCTGTTTCAAGATGCACAATAAGGAGGCACTTGAAGAAAAATGGGCTGCATGGTCGAGTCAACAGAAGAAAGCCATTACTGCACAAATGTCACAAGGTATCTCACCTACAATACGCAAAACAGCACAGAGGCAAGCCTGTGCCTTTGTAGCTCACACACCCAAAAACATCAACAATCCACCTCCATGCTTTAAAGTGGAACGGTGTTCCTTTCATCATAGACCTTGTTAAGCTCTCTCCAAGTGTAACATTAATGGTTGTGACCAAAAAGTTAAATTTTGGTCTCATCACCCCAAACGTTTTGAGAGTGGCCATCTCAGTTGCCTGACCTCAATATCATTGAGCCACTCTGGAGAGATCTCAAGTGTGCAGTTCAGGGGTGGATTAAGGGTAGCCAGGGCCCCGGACTGTTCACACACTGTGGGCCCCCCCGGTCATGTGACGGGGGTCATGTGACGGGGGTCATGTGACGGGGGTCATGTGATGGGGGTCATGTGACGGGGGTCATGTGACGGGGGTCACGTGACGGGGGTCATGATATACCCGAACCAGATTATTCCAGAAAAAGGACCGGGCCCTACTCTACTGTAACCTAGGAAATGTTTGTTAAAATCTGCAATACAATTTAGGTATATCTTGACCAATAATATCACATACAAGGAACAAATACCACCGCACCATGACCAGGCCACAAATTACAACCACAGTGATCGAATAATAGCACATACAAGGGACAAATACCACCGCACCATTTTCAGACCACATATTACCATACCTCCCAACTTTTGAAGTTGGGAAAGAAGGACAAAGTTCGCGGCGCGCGTTGCGCGCCGCAGCAAATTTTAGGACACACCTCTGACCACACCCATTCACTAGTCACACCCATATCCATGTCTCAACCACACCCATTTAGCACTGCTGATCACACTGTTCATAAAGAATAATTATAAAAAAAAAAATATGGCCACACAGTGCTCGATACTGTATAATGGCCACACATGATGTTCAATACTGTATAATGACCCTACATGATGCTCAATACTGTATAATGGCCACACATGATGCTCAATACTGTATAATGACCCCACATGATGCTCAATACTGTATAATGGCCACACATGATGCTCAATACTGTATAATGACCCCACATGATGCTCAATACTGTATAAAGGCCCCACATGATGCTCAATACTGTATAATGACCCCACATGATGCTCAATACTGTATAATGGCCACACATGATGCTCCATACTGTATAATGGCCACACATGATGCTCCATACTGTATAATGGCCCCACATGATGCTCAATACTGTATAATGACCCCACGTGATCCTCAATACTGTATAAGTGCCCCACATGATGCTCAATACTGTATAATGACCCCACATGATGCTCAATACTGTATAATGGCCCCACATGATGCTCAATACTGTATAATGACCCCACATGATGCTCAATACTGTATAATGGCCCCACATGATGCTCAATACTGTATAATGACCCCACATGATGCTCAATACTGTATAATGGCCACACATGATGCTCCATACTGTATAGTGACCGCACATGATGCTCCATACTGTATAATGACGGCACATGATGCTCAATACTGTATAATGGCCACACATGATGCTCCATACTGTATAATGACCGCACATGATGCTCTATTCTGTATAATGACCACACATGATGCTCCATATTGTATAATGACCGCACATGATGCTCCATAATGGCCACACATGATGCTCCATACTGTATAATGACCGCATATGATGCTCCATACTGTATAATAGCCGCACATGATGCTCCATACTGTATAATGGCCACACATGATGCTCCATACTGTATAATGGCCACACATGATGCTCCTTACTGTATATTGGCCGCACATGATAATGGCCACACATAGCTACTCCTACACACGCGGCTGCGCTCCGTAAACTTTGCATACACGGCTCCACTCCATACATCTCATACACACACGGCTCCGCTCCGTACACATTCAGCTCCACTCCATACACCTCATACACGGCTCTGCTCCATACACCTCATACACACACGGCTCTGCTCCATACACCTCATACACGGCTCCGCTCCATACACCTCATACACACACGGCTCCGCTCCATACATCTCGTACACACGGCACTACTCCGTACACCTCATACACACACCGCTCCGCTCCATACACATTGCACACACTGCTCCGCATACCTTGCACACACACAGCTCCGCTGCGTACACCTCATACACATACGGCTCCTCTCCATACATCTCGTACACACGGCACTACTCCGTACACCTCATACACACGTGGCTGTGCTCCGTACACCTCATACACACGCGGCTGTGCTCCGTACACCTCGTACACACGCGGCAGTGCTCCGTACACCTCGTACACACGGCTTCGCTCCGTACACCTCGTACACACGCGGCTGTGCTCCGTACACCTCGTACACATGGCTCCGTACACCTCTTACACACGACTCCGCTCCGTACACCTTGTACACATGCGGCTGTGCTCCGTACACCTTGTACACATGGCTCCGTACACCTCGTACACACGCGGCTGTGCTCCGTACACCTTGTACACATAAAGAGAATGGTATTAAATGGCCACATCCCGTAGGTAATATACATATGTGTGCACAACTGTGTGCTGGCCGGACTAAAAAAGTTCCTAGTCGTAACATAAACATGCAAGGGGGAGTTGTGGAAACCACAAAGAAAACGACAGCAAAAACGGAATGTAATAAATATCAAATAAACCTTTATTGATGTACATAACATACAAAAAAAAGGATAAAATACGGACCAATACACGGGACCAAGTGCAATATGGCGAAACACACGGGGAAACAGCTACCCATGTAAAAAGACGTGCGGCGGAGGGGCTGGCTATAAAGGACAATGGTACATAAAGATAGTACTACCTATCATGGATACTGCCCATGCATGTGACCTTGCACCCTAATTGCAAATGTGCACTACTGACATAGCTAAATATTACCAAGATATGTGAGTGCCACAGTGGGCTCACATGTAGGCTAATCAGAGAGGGGTAATATATATATACAATTGTCACATAACAGGATCAGGCATACCAAATGTCCAAGAGCTACTGTCCCATAATCCCTACCCGCCAACTATACAGACTCCCCACATGTGAAAAGGCAGCGACGCTGCTCAGAAAGTATACCTGTGATAGACCAGAGAGGGAACCAGCGCAGGACCTCAGGCCGCACGTCCGCCTGACGCGCGTTTCGGAGAAGAACTCCTTCGTCAGGGGGTGTGTCCGGACCGATCACATGCCGGGTTAAATACTACGCTGCAGGATCCATAGACGGCGCGCACCGGAAGTGACGCAGGCGTTGCCGAGGCAGCGTAACACTCCCAGCGGCGGCGGCGTCAAGCGAGGGCGACGCCATAACCATGGCAACCTCCCAAGCGTGAAGACGCCGCAAGCCGCCCGGAGTGGAAGTGCCCAGCACACATGCGTGCAGGTGCCGCCGCAATGGATCGAGAATACAAATAAGTGGGTACCCAGAATAATAGATAAAGAACAAAGGGCAAAACTGTGTCATATATGCCAATAGTTACATCGCAATAAGGTACCGCATAGATAACCAGATACATATACTGGGCAAGGCATGAGAACGAACTAACACAAAAAACTGCACATATATAAACAAACACTTAATGGTAGCAGCTAGGACAACTACAGAAGCACAAATAACAAAAATAATACACTACGAAAAATACCAACCAAAACAATAAAACACACATAAATATATACGTGCTAAAACATAACTCCGCCAGATGGATGCGGACCGAAATAACTGTAATATATTCTTGTCTTCCTGATGAAATCTTCAATGGGATACGATATTTCTTGAAGAAGTAAACACAACGGTCCGACAATTCCTTATAATACCTAGCTGAAGAATAATTAAAAACAAAATTAAAATCACATACAGGCACAGTCCACCATATGCCTCACCATACATCGTGTCAAACCAGTGATCACAGAAACGGCGCGAAGCTTATGGTCTCATTTAGACCATTAGGGTGGACACTATTTAGTGTCCACATCCAGCGAGTTTCAAGCTGTGCCAACCTTTGGGAGATCTTACCACCTCTTATACCAACCTCGACCATATCGATACCCTTTACGCGTAGTAACCGACTATCGCAATTATGATGATCCCTGAAATGCCTGGGTATCATTTTCAATGTATCAAGCTCTACCACCTGTGTTGCCGCCTCAATCCCACGGACATGCTCCCTCACTCTAATTTTCAGCTGTCGCGTGGTCAAACCCACATAAATAAGTGGGCATGGACACGACGCGTAGTAAATTACGTTTTTTGTCATACACGTGATTGATTTAGATATTTTGAATCACTTAAGACCAGACGAGTCCACAAAAGTGTCCTCACGTTCTATATTTTTACAGGCCACACATTGGCCGCACGGGCGACAGCCACCTCGTACTCGCATATCCGGGGCGTATGGAAGTGTCCGCTGGGGATCACCAGCGTAGTGGCTCCTTACAAGGTGATCACGAATGTTTTTGGCCCTCCGATACGGGATCAACGGATGATCCGGGAGAAGTTTAGCTAGAGTGGGGTCGGTCTTAAGGATGGGCCAAGCCCTTACAAGCGTATTGCGAATCGCCCCTGCCCGAGAGTTGAAATTAGTTATGAATCTAATATCCGATTTGTCATTTCTTTGATTATTCCCGTACAGAAGTGCATTCCTATCATTGTGTTTAGCCCTACGGTATGCTATTTTAATGGCGCGGTTACTGTAACCACGATCTCTAAACCGAGACCAAAGAACCTTGGCCTGCACTTCAAACTCCTCGGTAGTTGAGCAAATACGGCGAATACGCAAAAATTGCCCTATTGGGACTGAGTTGATCATGTGGGCTGGATGGGAGGAGGATGCATGCAGAAGCATGTTAGCGGCAATTGGTTTCCTATACACCATTGTTTGAACGGTATCCATATTATCTCTAGAAATTCTAACGTCCTGGAACTCAATAGTGGAACTATCGGACGTAGCTGACAGCTTAATATTTCTGTTGTTATCATTCAATCCCTTCACAAAACTGGAAAAAGACTCACTGTTGCCTTGCCAAATGATGAAAATGTTGTCTATGTAGCGCGTCCATAATAGGACGCGCTCCATAGACAGCAGATCATCAGACCGAAGGAGGTCCCTTTCCCACAGCCCCAGGAACAGATTAGCATAGGAGGGCGCAAAGGCCGCCCCCATGGCTGTTCCCTGGAGCTGCAGGAAAAAGGACCCCCTAAACGTGAAAAAATTATGAGTCAATGTGAAGTGCAGAACTTCCAGGACAAAGCTGCGGAAAGCAGGGGAGCAATTGGACGTGGAAAGAAAAAATTCAGCAGCCGCTAGACCATCGCTATGGCGAATGCTAGTGTACAATGATTCCACATCCAATGCCCCCATAATAGTGTCATCACCCAACTTAAGGTCATCTACCCTTCTCAATAGCTGGTTAGTATCCTTCAGGAAGGAGGGTAGTTCTTCAACTAGGGGTTGTAAGATGGAGTCTATCCATTTATTGATACAATCTAAATAATTACCTCTCCCTGACACTATGGGGCGTCCAGGTGGAACCACAGCATTTTTATGTGTCTTAGGGAGGAGGTAGAAAGTCGGTACCGTGGGTTCCTCCACGGTTAGTGCCATACACAACTCCTTGCTGATGACACCCCTATCAGTAGCTGCACTGAGGATCACCCTGAGTTCGGAGCAGAAGGCGGACAAGGGGTTATATGTCAATCTCTTATAACAGGTAGAATTAGATAGTTGGCGCATCGCCTCCTGTTCATACATCGCTTTCGGCCATAAAACGATGTTACCCCCCTTGTCCGCCGGCTTAATCTCGACCCCAGGGAGATCCCTCAGTTGTCTCAGCCGTATCCTTTCCGGTCTAGTCAAATTGTCCTTAACGATGAATTGCGGGATACGTGTTATCTCCTCGCTAACCACCTTCACAAAGGTGTCAATAGCCGCACAATTAGAAAGTGGTGGAAACCGTTTAGACCGCACCCGAATGGACTGTGGGATCATACCTCCTTCCTCTATATGCTGTTCTCTGGATAGTTCCTCCAAAATTCTTAGGGCCGACTGCTCACTTTCTGTGGGGAACAATTGGTGAAGGTTATCATCGTAGAAATACCTTTTAAATAATAAGGAACGTGCAAATAAATGTAGGTCCTTAATGACCGTAAACCGGTCGAGCCCAGCTGTGGGTGAAAAAGATAACCCCTTACACAGAAGTGAACAGTCGGCCTCAGACAGACGGTACTCACTCAAATTGATTACCTTATTATCATCCCTCGAAGTCTCAAACTGACGGGGTTTACTTCTCTTATAAGGATGATAATTATAATTTCTTTTCTTGTTGTAACTGGCCCCAGACCATGTGACTGCCGATGATGTAGAGCAATCAGATTGAGTACCATTGGAAGATATAGATGTAATAGACATGCTGCGCAGCGTATGACGCTGCTGTGTAGATGGTTTCCTCCATTGGTAGACATTATGGGACTGATAGTCCCTCAAATCCCTTTTTAGTTTAGAGGCTTGTGTTTCACTGATTTTGTTCACTAAAGATTCAAGAGATTTGTCCATCAGTGTCTCGTACTTTTTAAACTGCTCATCAGTGCATATACCTCGCAACTCAGAGAGTATAGTATCAATCTCTTTATCCAGGTTTTCGATAATCCCACTATTAGAAACAATTAATAATTTCATGAATGTCACTGAACATAATCCGCATGCCTCCTCCCATCCAGCTATAAACTCGGTATCATCAACAGGAAAGGTTGGCATAACTCTCACTCGAAGCCCCCTAGGAATCATATTTCTTGACAGGTATTGTTCAAGGAACATCCTGTTCCACCAAATCCTAGTACGCTTCAATAGCATCTTTTTCATAGATTCAAACATCGCTTCGCCACTGCGATCACTGGTCACCACGTCACCTGTCCCGTTATGTCCGAAGACCTGCTCCACTTGTCCTAGCCAGGACTTCTCCCTGGCTCTAAAGTCCATAATACCTAAGGACGTACCTGTGCGAAACACAGAAAGATAATACAAAATAAAGAGAACGGTATTAAATGGCCACATCCCGTAGGTAATATACATACAGTGGGGCAAAAAAGTATTTAGTCAGTCAGCAATAGTGCAAGTTCCACCACTTAAAAAGATGAGAGGCGTCTGTAATTTACATCATAGGTAGACCTCAACTATGGGAGACAAACTGAGAAAAAAAAAATCCAGAAAATCACATTGTCTGTTTTTTTATAATTTTTTTTGCATATTATGGTGGAAAATAAGTATTTGGTCAGAAACAAACAATCAAGATTTCTGGCTCTCACAGACCTGTAACTTCTTCTTTAAGAGTCTCCTCTTTCCTCCACTCATTACCTGTAGTAATGGCACCTGTTTAAACTTGTTATCAGTATAAAAAGACACCTGTGCACACCCTCAAACAGTCTGACTCCAAACTCCACTATGGTGAAGACCAAAGAGCTGTCAAAGGACACCAGAAACAAAATTGTAGCCCTGCACCAGGCTGGGAAGACTGAATCTGCAATAGCCAACCAGCTTGGAGTGAAGAAATCAACAGTGGGAGCAATAATTAGAAAATGGAAGACATACAAGACCACTGATAATCTCCCTCGATCTGGGGCTCCACGCAAAATCCCACCCCGTGGGGTCAGAATGATCACAAGAACGGTGAGCAAAAATCCCAGAACCACGCAGGGGGACCTAGTGAATGAACTGCAGAGAGCTGGGACCAATGTAACAAGGCCTACCATAAGTAACACACTACGCCACCATGGACTCAGATCCTGCAGTGCCAGACGTGTCCCACTGCTTAAGCCAGTACATGTCTGGGCCCGTCTGAAGTTTGCTAGAGAGCATTTGGATGATCCAGAGGAGTTTTGGGAGAATGTCCTATGGTCTGATGAAACCAAACTGGAACTGTTTGGTAGAAACACAACTTGTCGTGTTTGGAGGAAAAAGAATACTGAGTTGCATCCATCAAACACCATACCTACTGTAAAGCATGGTGGTGGAAACATCATGCTTTGGGGCTGTTTCTCTGCAAAGGGGCTAGGACGACTGATCTGGGTACATGAAAGAATGAATGGGGCCATGTATCGTGAGATTTTGAGTGCAAACCTCCTTCCATCAGCAAGGGCATTGAAGATGAAACGTGGCTGGGTCTTTCAACATGACAATGATCCAAAGCACACCGCCAGGGCAACGAAGGAGTGGCTTCGTAAGAAGCATTTCAAGGTCCTGGAGTGGCCTAGCCAGTCTCCAGATCTCAACCCTATAGAAAACCTTTGGAGGGAGTTGAAAGTCCGTGTTGCCAAGCGAAAAGCCAAAAACATCACTGCTCTAGAGGAGATCTGCATGGAGGAATGGGCCAACATACCAACAACAGTGTGTGGCAACCTTGTGAAGACTTACAGAAAACGTTTGACCTCTTTCATTGCCAACAAAGGATATATTACAAAGTATTGAGATGAAATTTTGTTTCTGACCAAATACTTATTTTCCACCATAATATGCAAATAAAATGTTAAAAAAACAGACAATGTGATTTTCTGGGTTTATTTTTCTCAGTTTGTCTCCCATAGTTGAGGTCTACCTATGAAGTAAATTACAGACGCCTCTCATCTTTTTAAGTGGTGGAACTTGCACTATTGCTGACTGACTAAATACTTTTTTGCCCCACTGTATGTGTGCACAACTGTGTGCTGGCAGGACTAAAAAAGTTCCTAGTCGTAACATAAACATGCAAGGGGGAGTTGTGGAAACCACAAAGAAAACGACAGCAAAAACGGAATGTAATAAATATCAAATAAACCTTTATTGATGTACATAACATACAAAAAAAAGGATAAAATACGGACCAATACACAGGACCAAGTGCAATATGGCGAAACACACGGGGAAACAGCTACCCGTGTAAAAAGACGTGCGGCGGAGGGGCTGGCTATAAAGGACAATGGTACATAAAGATAGTACTACCTATCATGGATACTGCCCATGCATGTGACCTTGCACCCTAATTGCAAATGTGCACTACTGACATAGCTAAATATTACCAAGATATGTGAGTGCCACAGTGGGCTCACATGTAGGCTAATCAGAGAGGGGTAATATATATATACAATTGTCACACAGTTGTGCACACATATGTATATTACCTACGGGATGTGGCCATTTAATACCGTTCTCTTTATTTTGTATTATCTTTCTGTGTTTCGCACAGGTACGTCCTTAGGTATTATGGACTTTAGAGCCAGGGAGAAGTCCTGGCTAGGACAAGTGGAGCAGGTCTTCGGACATAACGGGACAGGTGACGAGGTTTCCAGTGATCGCAGTGGCGAAGCGATGTTTGAATCTATGAAAAAGATGCTATTGAAGCGTACTAAGATTTGGTGGAACAGGATGTTCCTTGAACAATACCTGTCAAGAAATATGATTCCTAGGGGGCTTCGAGTGAGAGTTATGCCAACCTTTCCTGTTGATGATACCGAGTTTATAGCTGGATGGGAGGAGGCATGCGGATTATGTTCAGTGACATTCATGAAATTATTAATTGTTTCTAATAGTGGGATTATCGAAAACCTGGATAAAGAGATTGATACTATACTCTCTGAGTTGCGAGGTATATGCACTGATGAGCAGTTTAAAAAGTACGAGACACTGATGGACAAATCTCTTGAATCTTTAGTGAACAAAATAAGTGAAACACAAGCCTCTAAACTAAATAGGGATTTGAGGGACTATCAGTCCCATAATGTCTACCAATGGAGGAAACCATCTACACAGCAGCGTCATACGCTGCGCAGTATGTCTATTTCATCTATATCTTCCAATGGTACTCAATCTGATTGCTCTACATCATCGGCAGTCACAAGGTCTGGGGCCAGTTACAACAAGAAAAGAAATTATAATTATCATCCTTATAAGAGAAGTAAACCCCGTCAGTTTGAGACTTCGAGGGATGATAATAAGGTAATCAATTTGAGTGAGTACCCTCTGTCTGAGGCCGACTGTTCACTTCTGTGTAAGGGGTTATCTTTTTCACCCACAGCTGGGCTCGACCGGTTTACGGTCATTAAGGACCTACATTTATTTGCACGTTCCTTATTATTTAAAAGGTATTTCTACGATGATAACCTTCACCAATTGTTCCCCACAGAAAGTGAGCAGTCGGCCCTAAGAATTTTGGAGGAACTATCCAGAGAACAGCATATAGAGGAAGGAGGTATGATCCCACAGTCCATTCGGGTGCGGTCTAAACGGTTTCCACCACTTTCTAATTGTGCGGCTATTGACACCTTTGTGAAGGTGGTTAGCGAGGAGATAACACGTATCCCGCAATTCATCGTTAAGGACAATTTGACTAGACCGGAAATGATACGGCTGAGACAACTGAGGGATCTCCCTGGGGTCGAGATTAAGCCGGCGGACAAGGGGGGTAACATCGTTTTATGGCCGAAAGCGATGTATGAACAGGAGGCAATGCGCCAACTATCTAATTCTACCTGTTATAAGAGATTGACATATAACCCCTTGTCCGCCTTCTGCTCCGAACTCAGGGTGATCCTCAGTGCAGCTACTGATAGGGGTGTCATCAGCAAGGAGTTGTGTATGGCACTAACCGTGGAGGAACCCACGGTACCGACTTTCTACCTCCTCCCTAAGACACATAAAAATGCTGTGGTTCCACCTGGATGCCCCATAGTGTCAGGGAGAGGTAATTATTTAGATTGTATCAATAAATGGATAGACTCCATCTTACAACCCCTAGTTGAAGAACTACCCTCCTTCCTGAAGGATACTAACCAGCTATTGAGAAGGGTAGATGACCTTAAGTCGGGTGATGACACTATTATGGGGTATTATGGGGCATTTATGGGATGACACTATTATGGGGCATTCGCCATAGCGATGGTCTAGCGGCTGCTGAATTTTTTCTTTCCACGTCCAATTGCTCCCCTGCTTTCCGCAGCTTTGTCCTGGAAGTTCTGCACTTCACATTGACTCATAATTTTTTCACGTTTAGGGGGTCCTTTTTCCTGCAGCTCCAGGGAACAGCCATGGGGGCGGCCTTTGCGCCCTCCTATGCTAATCTGTTCCTGGGGCTGTGGGAAAGGGACCTCCTTCGGTCTGATGATCTGCTGTCTATGGAGCGCGTCCTATTATGGACGCGCTACATAGACGACATTTTCATCATTTGGCAAGGCAACAGTGAGTCTTTTTCCAGTTTTGTGAAGGGATTGAATGATAACAACAGAAATATTAAGCTGTCAGCTACGTCCGATAGTTCCACTATTGAGTTCCTGGACGTTAGAATTTCTAGAGATAATATGGATACCGTTCAAACAACGGTGTATAGGAAACCAATTGCCGCTAACATGCTTCTGCATGCATCCACCTCCCATCCAGCCCACATGATCAACTCAGTCCCAATAGGGCAATTTTTGCGTATTCGCCGTATTTGCTCAACTACCGAGGAGTTTGAAGTGCAGGCCAAGGTTCTTTGGTCTCGGTTTAGAGATCGTGGTTACAGTAACCGCGCCATTAAAAGAGCATACCGTAGGGCTAAACACAATGATAGGAATGCACTTCTGTACGGGAATAATCAAAGAAATGACAAATCGGATATTAGATTCATAACTAATTTCAACTCTCGGCAGGGGCGATTCGCAATACGCTTGTAAGGGCTTGGCCCATCCTTAAGACCGACCCCACTCTAGCTAAACTACTCCCGGATCATCCGTTGATCACGTATCGGAGGGCCAAAAACATTCGTGATCACCTTGTAAGGAGCCACTACGCTGGTGATCCCCAGCGGACACTTCCATACGCCCCGGATATGCGAGTACGAGGTGGCTGTCGCCCGTGCGGCCAATGTGTGGCCTGTAAAAATATAGAACGTGAGGACACTTTTGTGGACTCGTCTGGTCTTAAGCGATTCAAAATATCTAAATCAATCACATGTACGACAAAAAACGTAATTTACTACGCGTCGTGTCCATGCCCACTTATTTATGTGGGTTTGACCACGCGACAGCTGAAAATTAGAGTGAGGGAGCATGTCCGTGGGATTGAGGCGGCAACACAGGTGGTGGAGCTTGATACATTGAAAACGATACCCAGGCATTTCAGGGATCATCATAATTGCGATAGTCGGTTACTACGCGTAAAGGGTATCGATATGGTCGAGGTTGGTATAAGAGGTGGTAAGATCTCCCAAAGGTTGGCACAGCTTGAAACTCGCTGGATGTGGACACTAAATAGTGTCCACCCTAATGGTCTAAATGAGACCATAAGCTTCGCGCCGTTTCTGTGATCACTGGTTTGACACGATGTATGGTGAGGCATATGGTGGACTGTGCCTGTATGTGATTTTAATTTTGTTTTTAATTATTCTTCAGCTAGGTATTATAAGGAATTGTCGGACCGTTGTGTTTACTTCTTCAAGAAATATCGTATCCCATTGAAGATTTCATCAGGAAGACAAGAATATATTACAGTTATTTCGGTCCGCATCCATCTGGCGGAGTTATGTTTTAGCACGTATATATTTATGTGTGTTTTATTGTTTTGGTTGGTATTTTTCGTAGTGTATTATTTTTGTTATTTGTGCTTCTGTAGTTGTCCTAGCTGCTACCATTAAGTGTTTGTTTATATATGTGCAGTTTTTTGTGTTAGTTCGTTCTCATGCCTTGCCCAGTATATGTATCTGGTTATCTATGCGGTACCTTATTGCGATGTAACTATTGGCATATATGACACAGTTTTGCCCTTTGTTCTTTATCTATTATTCTGGGTACCCACTTATTTGTATTCTCGATCCATTGCGGCGGCACCTGCACGCATGTGTGCTGGGCACTTCCACTCCGGGCGGCTTGCGGCGTCTTCACGCTTGGGAGGTTGCCATGGTTATGGCGTCGCCCTCGCTTGACGCCGCCGCCGCTGGGAGTGTTACGCTGCCTCGGCAACGCCTGCGTCACTTCCGGTGCGCGCCGTCTATGGATCCTGCAGCGTAGTATTTAACCCGGCATGTGATCGGTCCGGACACACCCCCTGACGAAGGAGTTCTTCTCCGAAACGCGCGTCGGGCGGACGTGCGGCCTGAGGTCCTGCGCTGGTTCCCTCTCTGGTCTATCACAGGTATACTTTCTGAGCAGCGTCGCTGCCTTTTCACATGTGGGGAGTCTGTATAGTTGGCGGGTAGGGATTATGGGACAGTAGCTCTTGGACATTTGGTATGCCTGATCCTGTTATGTGACAATTGTATATATATATTACCCCTCTCTGATTAGCCTACATGTGAGCCCACTGTGGCACTCACATATCTTGGTAATATTTAGCTATGTCAGTAGTGCACATTTGCAATTAGGGTGCAAGGTCACATGCATGGGCAGTATCCATGATAGGTAGTACTATCTTTATGTACCATTGTCCTTTATAGCCAGCCCCTCCGCCGCACGTCTTTTTACACGGGTAGCTGTTTCCCCGTGTGTTTCGCCATATTGCACTTGGTCCCGTGTATTGGTCCGTATTTTATCCTTTTTTTTTGTATGTTATGTACATCAATAAAGGTTTATTTGATATTTATTACATTCCGTTTTTGCTGTCGTTTTCTTTGTGGTTTCCACAACTCCCCCTTACCTTGTACACATGCGGCTGTGCTCCGTACACCTTGTACACATGGCTCCGTACACCTCGTACACACGCGGCTGTGCTCCGTACACCTCGTACACACGCGGCTGTGCTCCGTACACCTCGTACACACGACTCCACTCCGTACACCTTTCACATGCTGCTCCGCTCCGTACACCTCATACACACGCGGCTGTGCTCCGTACACCTCGTACACATGCGGCTGTGCTCCGTACACCTTGTACACATGCGGCTGTGCTCCGTACACCTCGTACACACGCGGCTGTGCTCCGTACACCTCGTACACATGGCTCCGTACACCTCTTACACACGACTCCGCTCCGTACACCTTGTACACATGCGGCTGTGCTCCGTACACCTTGTACACATGCGGCTGTGCTCCGTACACCTTGTACACATGGCTCCGTACACCTCTTACACACGACTCCGCTCCGTACACCTTGTACACATGCGGCTGTGCTCCGTACACCTTGTACACATGGCTCCGTACACCTCTTACACACGACTCCGCTCCGTACACCTCGTACACACGCGGCTGTGCTCCGTACACCTCGTACACACGCGGCTGTGTTCCGTACACCTCGTACACACGACTCCACTCTGTACACCTTTCACATGCTGCTCCGCTCCGTACACCTCGTACACACGCGGCTGTGCTCTGTACACCTCGTACACACGCGGCTGTGCTCCGTACACCTCGTACACACGACTCCACTCCGTACACCTTTCACATGCTGCTCTGCTCCGTACACCTCATACACACGCGGCTGTGCTCCGTACACCTCGTACACACGCGGCAGTGCTCCATACACCTCGTACACACGGCTCCGCTCCGTACACCTCGTACACACGCGGCTGTGCTCCGTACACCTCGTACACACGCGGCTGTGCTCCGTACACCTCGTACACACGCGGCTGTGCTCCGTACACCTCGTACACACGCGGCTGTGCTCCGTACACCTCGTACACACTCGGCTGTGCTCCGTACACCTCGTACACATGGCTCCGTACACCTCTTACACACGACTTCGCTCCGTACACCTTGTACACATGCGGCTGTGCTCCGTACACCTTGTACACATGGCTCCGTACACCTCGTACACACGCGGCTGTGCTCCGTACACCTTGTACACATGCGGCTGTGCTCCGTACACCTTGTACACATGGCTCCGTACACCTCGTACACACGCGGCTGTGCTCCGTACACCTTGTACACATGCGGCTGTGCTCCGTACACCTTGTACACATGGCTCCGTACACCTCTTACACACGACTCCACTCTGTACACCTTGTACACATGCGGCTGTGCTCCGTACACCTTGTACACATGGCTCCGTACACCTCTTACACACGACTCCGCTCCGTACACCTCGTACACACGCGGCTGTGCTCCGTACACCTTGTACACACGACTCCGCTCCGTACACCTCATACACACGCTGCTCTGCTCCGTACACCTCGTACACACGCGGCTGCGCTCCATACACCTCATGCACACGGCTCCGTACACATCGTACACACACGACTCCGCTCCATAGACCTTTCACACGCTGCTCTGATCCATACACCTTGTACACACACGGCTCTGCTACATCCACCCTGTAAACACCTCCTGACCTCACACATACGCTGCCTTACCTTCCTCCGGCGCCATGGCAACCAGCAAAGTCCTGTACACGGAGGTCCTCCTCCCGATCATGTGACCCCTGACTCCTCCCATCCTGTGACCTCATCACAGGTCCTGTGCACAGAGCAGCCATTATGTGGTGTGCTGCTGTGCAGGCCTGGTGCAGGGACTCGGAGCTCTCAGCTGACCGGCTGATACACGCACCTCCCAACCAATGCGGGCCCCCTCTCTCTGCCCACGGGGTCCGGGGGCACACAAATGCCGGCGGGCATTCAGACAATTAGTGGAGGGTCAATCTGTGCGGTAGCCCCCAGGGCCCCCCCAGACCACTGGGCCCTGGGCTACCGCCCATATTGACCCTCTGATAATCCGCCCCTGAAGGGGATACTCAAATCGGACAATCCATCGGGGTTGGTCTACAGCCAGTAATAAGACAAGAAGTGATTTGTTAAAACAGAAACCGAGAGAGTCTTTAAATACACCAAATTTGGTGAGATTTATCTCAAATTACAATGAAAAATGGAAACCTATGAGGCAAGCCCTCTCTAAATTTTGGTCCATCATTATGAGTGACCCAATACTGGCGAAAAGTGTCCCTGATGTACCAACGATCACATACAGGAGATCACAAAATCTCAAGGATATGCTGGTTCACAGCCAATACAAGGGGACTACCACTCGTAATGCCTTCAAATCCAGAGGACCAAGTTGGGGCTTCTTTCCCTGTAAAAAATGTTTGGCTTGCAGAAATATGGACCGAGCCCATGAATTTAAAGATACTCAAGGTAGGACTTTCCATATCACACACAACATCACATGTGGCACGGACTGTGTGATATATTATGCCACTTGCCCGTGCCATCTCATATATATTGGAATGACCTCCAGACAATTAAGAGTACAGACTCGAGAACATGTCCGGGATGTAACCAATGCTCGTGAGGTGACTGACCTAACACTTCTGAAACCAATACCACGACATTTCCGATCAGCTCACCATTTCCGATCAGCTCACAATTGCGACCCTAGTGCATTGAGGGTAATAGGCATCGACAGGATACTGAAGGACTCTAGAGGTGGAAATTTTAAAACCAGACTGGCTCAGCTCGAGACCAAATGGATCTCGAGGATAGGCTCACTTCAACCTAGAGGCCTTAATGAAGTCATAAGCTTTGCTCCTTTTCTTTAAATGATTAACTTCATAGTGCTGTTTTAATTTTATACCTATTTTATCCCATACTCATAGACGTTTGTGTGATTCTTATACAGACGTTTGTTATATGTTCTTTTTAACTAATTTTTGTATGTTTATTTTATATATGTGTTACTAATACTGTGTGTTGCTCTTCTTTTTTAGTATGTTTTATCCTATTCATGCGAATGTGATGTGACCAGTTGCTGCTTCTTACTTTCTTCCCCTCTTCATGTGGTGTCGTCCGTCCAGGCCTTCGTCGTGCACGGGAGAAGAATTTCGTCACCTACAAAATATTTAAAAATATTTTAATAATCCTGTTTATTTACAGTACACCATGTTGTTATATTGTGTTATTTTCATATTTATAATTTTTTTTGTTTCTCCCCCCTGGCATCTCACCCCATCTTGAGTTTACATATTGTCCACATAACATAGTAACATAGTAACATAGTTAGTAAGGCCGAAAAAAGACATTTGTCCATCCAGTTCAGCCTATATTCCATCATAATAAATCCCCAGATCTACGTCCTTCTACAGAACCTAATAATTGTATGATACAATATTGTTCTGCTCCAGGAAGACATCCAGGCCTCTCTTGAACCCCTCGACTGAGTTCGCCATCACCACCTCCTCAGGCAAGCAATTCCAGATTCTCACTGCCCTAACAGTAAAGAATCCTCTTCTATGTTGGTGGAAAAACCTTCTCTCCTCCAGACGCAAAGAATGCCCCCTTGTGCCCGTCACCTTCCTTGGTATAAACAGATCCTCAGCGAGATATTTGTATTGTCCCCTTATATACTTATACATGGTTATTAGATCGCCCCTCAGTCGTCTTTTTTCTAGACTAAATAATCCTAATTTCGCTAATCTATCTGGGTATTGTAGTTCTCCCATCCCCTTTATTAATTTTGTTGCCCTCCTTTGTACTCTCTCTAGTTCCATTATATCCTTCCTGAGCACCGGTGCCCAAAACTGGACACAGTACTCCATGTGCGGTCTAACTAGGGATTTGTACAGAGGCAGTATAATGCTCTCATCATGTGTATCCAGACCTCTTTTAATGCACCCCATGATCCTGTTTGCCTTGGCAGCTGCTGCCTGGCACTGGCTGCTCCAGGTAAGTTTATCATTAACTAGGATCCCCAAGTCCTTCTCCCTGTCAGATTTACCCAGTGGTTTCCCATTCAGTGTGTAATGGTGATATTGATTCCCTCTTCCCATGTGTATAACCTTACATTTATCATTGTTAAACCTCATCTGCCACCTTTCAGCCCAAGTTTCCAACTTATCCAGATCCATCTGTAGCAGAATACTATCTTCTCTTGTATTAACTGCTTTACATAGTTTTGTATCATCTGCAAATATCGATATTTTACTGTGTAAACCTTCTACCAGATCATTAATGAATATGTTGAAGAGAACAGGTCCCAATACTGACCCCTGCGGTACCCCACTGGTCACAGCGACCCAGTTAGAGACTATACCATTTATAACCACCCTCTGCTTTCTATCACTAAGCCAGTTACTAACCCATTTACACACATTTTCCCCCAGACCAAGCATTCTCATTTTGTGTACCAACCTCTTGTGCGGCACGGTATCAAACGCTTTGGAAAAATCGAGATATACCACGTCCAATGACTCACCGTGGTCCAGTCTATAGCTTACCTCTTCATAAAAACTGATTAGATTGGTTTGACAGGAGCGTTTTCTCATAAACCCATGCTGATATGGAGTTAAACAGTTATTCTCATTGAGATAATCCAGAATAACATCCCTCAGAAACCCTTCAAATATTTTACCAACAATAGAGGTTAGACTTACTGGCCTATAATTTCCAGGTTCACTTTTAGAGCCCTTTTTGAATATTGGCACCACATTTGCTATGCGCCAGTCCTGCGGAACAAACCCTGTCGCTATAGAGTCACTAAAAATAAGAAATAATGGTTTATCTATTACATTACTTAGTTCTCTTAGTACTCGTGGGTGTATGCCATCCGGACCCGGAGATTTATCTATTTTAATCTTATTTAGCCGGTTTCGCACCTCTTCTTGGGTTAGATTGGTGACCCTTAATATAGGGTTTTCATTGTTTCTTGGGATTTCACCTAGCATTTCATTTTCCACCGTGAATACCGTGGAGAAGAAGGTGTTTAATATGTTAGCTTTTTCCTCGTCATCTACAACCATTCTTTCCTCACTATTTTTTAAGGGGCCTACATTTTCAGTTTTTATTCTTTTACTATTGATATAGTTGAAGAACAGTTTGGGATTAGTTTTACTCTCCTTAGCAATGTGCTTCTCTGTTTCCTTTTTGGCAGCTTTAATTAGTTTTTTAGATAAAGTATTTTTCTCCCTATAGTTTTTTAGAGCTTCAATGGTGCCATCCTGCTTTAGTAGTGCAAATGCTTTCTTTTTACTGTTAATTGCCTGTCTTACTTCTTTGTTTAGCCACATTGGGTTTTTCCTATTTCTATTCCTTTTATTCCCACAAGGTATAAACCGCTTACACTGCCTATTTAGGATGTTCTTAAACATTTCCCATTTATTATCTGTATTCTCATTTCTGAGGATATTGTCCCAGTCTACCAGATTAAGGGCATCTCTAAGCTGTTCAAACTTTGCCTTCCTAAAGTTCAATGTTTTTGTGACTCCCTGACAAGTCCCCCTAGTGAAAGACAGGTGAAACTGCACAATATTGTGGTCGCTATTTCCTAAATGCCCAACCACCTGCAGATTTGTTATTCTGTCAGGTCTATTAGATAGTATTAGGTCTAAAAGTGCTGCTCCTCTGGTTGGATTCTGCACCAATTGTGAAAGATAATTTTTCTTGGTTATTAGCAGAAACCTGTTGCCTTTATGGGTTTCACAGGTTTCTGTTTCCCAGTTAATATCCGGGTAGTTAAAGTCCCCCATAACCAGGACCTCATTATGGGTTGCAGCTTCATCTATCTGCTTTAGAAGTAGACTTTCCATGCTTTCTGTTATATTTGGGGGTTTGTAACAGACCCCAATGAGAATTTTGTTACCATTTTTCCCTCCATGAATTTCAACCCATATGGACTCGACATCCTCATTCCCTTCGCTAATATCCTCCCTTAAAGTGGACTTTAGACAAGACTTTACATAGAGACAAACCCCTCCTCCTCTCCGATTTTTACGATCCTTTCTAAACAGACTGTAACCCTGTAAGTTAACTGCCCAGTCATAGCTTTCATCTAACCATGTCTCGGTTATTCCCACTATGTCAAAGTTACCTGTAGATATTTCTGCTTCTAGTTCTTCCATCTTGTTTGTCAGGCTTCTGGCGTTTGCGAGCATGCAGTTTAGAGGATTTTGTTTTGTTCCAATCTCCTCACTGTGGATTGTTTTAGAAATGTTCTTACCTCCCTTCTGAGTATGTTTTCCTGGGTCGTCTTTGTTCGAGTCTAATGTTTTTCTTCCCGTCCCCTCTTCTTCTAGTTTAACGCCCTCCTGATGAGTGTAGCGAGTCTTCTGGCGAATGTGTGTTTCCCAGGTTTGTTGAGGTGTAGTCTGTCTCTGGCGAGGAGTCCATCATACCAGTAATTCACACCGTGGTCCAGGAATCCAAATCCTTGTTGTCTGCACCATCGTCTTAGCCAGTTGTTTGCATCAAGGATCCTGTTCCATCTCCTGGTGCCATGCCCGTCTACTGGAAGGATAGAAGAAAAAACTACCTGTGCATCCAGTTCCTTTACTTTCTTCCCCAACTCTTCAAAGTCCTTGCAGATTGTCGGTAGGTCCTTCCTTGCCGTGTCATTGGTGCCAACATGTATCAGAAGAAATGGGTGGACGTCCTTGGAGCTGAAGAGCTTTGGTATCCTATCGGTCACATCCTTGATCATCGCACCTGGAAGGCAGCATACTTCTCTTGCAGTTATGTCCGGTCTGCAGATGGCTGCTTCGGTGCCTCTCAGTAGTGAGTCTCCCACCACCACCACTCTTCGTTGCTTCTTGGCTGTACTTTTTGCTGTCACTTGTTGCTGTGTGCCCTTTTCTTTTTTGCTTGCTGGTATTGCTTCATTCTTAGGTGTGCCATCTTCATCCTCTACAAAGATTTGATATCGGTTCTTCAGTTGTGTGGTTGGTGATTTCTCCATGGTCTTCTTGCTTCTTTTGGTCACATGCTTCCACTCATCTGCTTTTGGAGGTTCTCTGACACTTTTTGCACCTTCTGTGACCAGTAGAGATGCTTCTGTTCTGTCTAGAAAGTCTTCATTCTCTTTGATGAGTTTCAAAGTTGCTATTCTTTCTTCCAGACCCCGCACCTTTTCTTCTAAAAGGGCCACTAGTCTACACTTCTGACAGGTGAAATTGGATTCTTCTTCTGGTCGATCTGTGAACATGTAGCACATGCTGCAGCTCACCATGTAGGTTGTCACATCTGCCATGTTGCTCCTAGATCCTGCTGACTTGCTGTGTGTTTTCCTTCTTGTGTAATCTACTCAGCCAAGCTCTCTTGCAATAATGTCCTACAGGCAAAAATTCGCGCGCCATAAGGCGCGCGGTTTGGTGATGCTTTCGAAGCAGCTGGTCCCGGCTGTACCCAACGATCTTCTAGCTTAGGGAGACTTCGCTTCTCCCAGAAGGCACCTGGAATATGCAAATTAGCCTCCTGAAGCTTGAATCCCTGGTTTGGTGATGCTTTCGAAGCAGCTGGTCCCGGCTGTACCCAACGATCTTCTAGCTTAGGGAGACTTCGCTTCTCCCAGAAGGCACCTGGAATATGCAAATTAGCCTCCTGAAGCTTGAATCCCTGGTTTGGTGATGCTTTCGAAGCAGCTGGTCCCGGCTGTACCCAACGATCTTTTAGCTTAGGGAGACTTCGCTTCTCCCAGAAGGCACCTGGAATATGCAAATTAGCCTCCTGAAGCATGAATCCCTGGTTTGGTGATGCTTTCGAAGCAGCTGGTCCCGGCTGTACCCAACGATCTTCTAGCTTAGGGAGACTTCGCTTCTCCCAGAAGGCACCTGGAATATGCAAATTAGCCTCCTGAAGCTTGAATCCCTGGTTTGGTGATGCTTTCGAAGCAGCTGGTCCCGGCTGTACCCAACGATCTTCTAGCTTAGGGAGACTTCGCTTCTCCCAGAAGGCACCTGGAATATGCAAATTAGCCTCCTGAAGCTTGAATCCCTGGTTTGGTGATGCTTTCGAAGCAGCTGGTCCCGGCTGTACCCAACGATCTTCTAGCTTAGGGAGACTTCGCTTCTCCCAGAAGGCACCTGGAATATGCAAATTAGCCTCCTGAAGCTTGAATCCCTGGTTTGGTGATGCTTTCGAAGCAGCTGGTCCCGGCTGTACCCAACGATCTTCTAGCTTAGGGAGACTTCGCTTCTCCCAGAAGGCACCTGGAATATGCAAATTAGCCTCCTGAAGCTTGAATCCCTGGTTTGGTGATGCTTTCGAAGCAGCTGGTCCCGGCTGTACCCAACGATCTTCTAGCTTAGGGAGACTTCGCTTCTCCCAGAAGGCACCTGGAATATGCAAATTAGCCTCCTGAAGCTTGAATCCCTGGTTTGGTAATGCTTTCGAAGCAGCTGGTCCCGGCTGTACCCAACGATCTTCTAGCTTAGGGAGACTTCGCTTCTCCCAGAAGGCACCTGGAATATGCAAATTAGCCTCCTGAAGCTTGAATCCCTGGTTTGGTGATGCTTTCGAAGCAGCTGGTCCCGGCTGTACCCAACGATCTTCTAGCTTAGGGAGACTTCGCTTCTCCCAGAAGGCACCTGGAATATGCAAATTAGCCTCCTGAAGCTTGAATCCCTGGTTTGGTGATGCTTTCGAAGCAGCTGGTCCCGGCTGTACCCAACGATCTTCTAGCTTAGGGAGACTTCGCTTCTCCCAGAAGGCACCTGGAATATGCAAATTAGCCTCCTGAAGCTTGAATCCCTGGTTTGGTGATGCTTTCGAAGCAGCTGGTCCCGGCTGTACCCAACGATCTTCTAGCTTAGGGAGACTTCGCTTCTCCCAGAAGGCACCTGGAATATGCAAATTAGCCTCCTGAAGCTTGAATCCCTGGTTTGGTGATGCTTTCGAAGCAGCTGGTCCCGGCTGTACCCAACGATCTTCTAGCTTAGGGAGACTTCGCTTCTCCCAGAAGGCACCTGGAATATGCAAATTAGCCTCCTGAAGCTTGAATCCCTGGTTTGGTGATGCTTTCGAAGCAGCTGGTCCCGGCTGTACCCAACGATCTTCTAGCTTAGGGAGACTTCGCTTCTCCCAGAAGGCACCTGGAATATGCAAATTAGCCTCCTGAAGCTTGAATCCCTGGTTTGGTGATGCTTTCGAAGCAGCTGGTCCCGGCTGTACCCAACGATCTTCTAGCTTAGGGAGACTTCGCTTCTCCCAGAAGGCACCTGGAATATGCAAATTAGCCTCCTGAAGCTTGAATCCCTGGTTTGGTGATGCTTTCGAAGCAGCTGGTCCCGGCTGTACCCAACGATCTTCTAGCTTAGGGAGACTTCGCTTCTCCCAGAAGGCACCTGGAATATGCAAATTAGCCTCCTGAAGCTTGAATCCCTGGTTTGGTGATGCTTTCGAAGCAGCTGGTCCCGGCTGTACCCAACGATCTTCTAGCTTAGGGAGACTTCGCTTCTCCCAGAAGGCACCTGGAATATGCAAATTAGCCTCCTGAAGCTTGAATCCCTGGTTTGGTGATGCTTTCGAAGCAGCTGGTCCCGGCTGTACCCAACGATCTTCTAGCTTAGGGAGACTTCGCTTCTCCCAGAAGGCACCTGGAATATGCAAATTAGCCTCCTGAAGCTTGAATCCCTGGTTTGGTGATGCTTTCGAAGCAGCTGGTCCCGGCTGTACCCAACGATCTTCTAGCTTAGGGAGACTTCGCTTCTCCCAGAAGGCACCTGGAATATGCAAATTAGCCTCCTGAAGCTTGAATCCCTGGTTTGGTGATGCTTTCGAAGCAGCTGGTCCCGGCTGTACCCAACGATCTTCTAGCTTAGGGAGACTTCGCTTCTCCCAGAAGGCACCTGGAATATGCAAATTAGCCTCCTGAAGCTTGAATCCCTGGTTTGGTGATGCTTTCGAAGCAGCTGGTCCCGGCTGTACCCAACGATCTTCTAGCTTAGGGAGACTTCGCTTCTCCCAGAAGGCACCTGGAATATGCAAATTAGCCTCCTGAAGCTTGAATCCCTGGTTTGGTGATGCTTTCGAAGCAGCTGGTCCCGGCTGTACCCAACGATCTTCTAGCTTAGGGAGACTTCGCTTCTCCCAGAAGGCACCTGGAATATGCAAATTAGCCTCCTGAAGCTTGAATCCCTGGTTTGGTGATGCTTTCGAAGCAGCTGGTCCCGGCTGTACCCAACGATCTTCTAGCTTAGGGAGACTTCGCTTCTCCCAGAAGGCACCTGGAATATGCAAATTAGCCTCCTGAAGCTTGAATCCCTGGTTTGGTGATGCTTTCGAAGCAGCTGGTCCCGGCTGTACCCAACGATCTTCTAGCTTAGGGAGACTTCGCTTCTCCCAGAAGGCACCTGGAATATGCAAATTAGCCTCCTGAAGCTTGAATCCCTGGTTTGGTGATGCTTTCGAAGCAGCTGGTCCCGGCTGTACCCAACGATCTTCTAGCTTAGGGAGACTTCGCTTCTCCCAGAAGGCACCTGGAATATGCAAATTAGCCTCCTGAAGCTTGAATCCCTGGTTTGGTGATGCTTTCGAAGCAGCTGGTCCCGGCTGTACCCAACGATCTTCTAGCTTAGGGAGACTTCGCTTCTCCCAGAAGGCACCTGGAATATGCAAATTAGCCTCCTGAAGCTTGAATCCCTGGTTTGGTGATGCTTTCGAAGCAGCTGGTCCCGGCTGTACCCAACGATCTTCTAGCTTAGGGAGACTTCGCTTCTCCCAGAAGGCACCTGGAATATGCAAATTAGCCTCCTGAAGCTTGAATCCCTGGTTTGGTGATGCTTTCGAAGCAGCTGGTCCCGGCTGTACCCAACGATCTTCTAGCTTAGGGAGACTTCGCTTCTCCCAGAAGGCACCTGGAATATGCAAATTAGCCTCCTGAAGCTTGAATCCCTGGTTTGGTGATGCTTTCGAAGCAGCTGGTCCCGGCTGTACCCAACGATCTTCTAGCTTAGGGAGACTTCGCTTCTCCCAGAAGGCACCTGGAATATGCAAATTAGCCTCCTGAAGCTTGAATCCCTGGTTTGGTGATGCTTTCGAAGCAGCTGGTCCCGGCTGTACCCAACGATCTTCTAGCTTAGGGAGACTTCGCTTCTCCCAGAAGGCACCTGGAATATGCAAATTAGCCTCCTGAAGCTTGAATCCCTGGTTTGGTGATGCTTTCGAAGCAGCTGGTCCCGGCTGTACCCAACGATCTTCTAGCTTAGGGAGACTTCGCTTCTCCCAGAAGGCACCTGGAATATGCAAATTAGCCTCCTGAAGCTTGAATCCCTGGTTTGGTGATGCTTTCGAAGCAGCTGGTCCCGGCTGTACCCAACGATCTTCTAGCTTAGGGAGACTTCGCTTCTCCCAGAAGGCACCTGGAATATGCAAATTAGCCTCCTGAAGCTTGAATCCCTGGTTTGGTGATGCTTTCGAAGCAGCTGGTCCCGGCTGTACCCAACGATCTTCTAGCTTAGGGAGACTTCGCTTCTCCCAGAAGGCACCTGGAATATGCAAATTAGCCTCCTGAAGCTTGAATCCCTGGTTTGGTGATGCTTTCGAAGCAGCTGGTCCCGGCTGTACCCAACGATCTTCTAGCTTAGGGAGACTTCGCTTCTCCCAGAAGGCACCTGGAATATGCAAATTAGCCTCCTGAAGCTTGAATCCCTGGTTTGGTGATGCTTTCGAAGCAGCTGGTCCCGGCTGTACCCAACGATCTTCTAGCTTAGGGAGACTTCGCTTCTCCCAGAAGGCACCTGGAATATGCAAATTAGCCTCCTGAAGCTTGAATCCCTGGTTTGGTGATGCTTTCGAAGCAGCTGGTCCCGGCTGTACCCAACGATCTTCTAGCTTAGGGAGACTTCGCTTCTCCCAGAAGGCACCTGGAATATGCAAATTAGCCTCCTGAAGCTTGAATCCCTGGTTTGGTGATGCTTTCGAAGCAGCTGGTCCCGGCTGTACCCAACGATCTTCTAGCTTAGGGAGACTTCGCTTCTCCCAGAAGGCACCTGGAATATGCAAATTAGCCTCCTGAAGCTTGAATCCCTGGTTTGGTGATGCTTTCGAAGCAGCTGGTCCCGGCTGTACCCAACGATCTTCTAGCTTAGGGAGACTTCGCTTCTCCCAGAAGGCACCTGGAATATGCAAATTAGCCTCCTGAAGCTTGAATCCCTGGTTTGGTGATGCTTTCGAAGCAGCTGGTCCCGGCTGTACCCAACGATCTTCTAGCTTAGGGAGACTTCGCTTCTCCCAGAAGGCACCTGGAATATGCAAATTAGCCTCCTGAAGCTTGAATCCCTGGTTTGGTGATGCTTTCGAAGCAGCTGGTCCCGGCTGTACCCAACGATCTTCTAGCTTAGGGAGACTTCGCTTCTCCCAGAAGGCACCTGGAATATGCAAATTAGCCTCCTGAAGCTTGAATCCCTGGTTTGGTGATGCTTTCGAAGCAGCTGGTCCCGGCTGTACCCAACGATCTTCTAGCTTAGGGAGACTTCGCTTCTCCCAGAAGGCACCTGGAATATGCAAATTAGCCTCCTGAAGCTTGAATCCCTGGTTTGGTGATGCTTTCGAAGCAGCTGGTCCCGGCTGTACCCAACGATCTTCTAGCTTAGGGAGACTTCGCTTCTCCCAGAAGGCACCTGGAATATGCAAATTAGCCTCCTGAAGCTTGAATCCCTGGTTTGGTGATGCTTTCGAAGCAGCTGGTCCCGGCTGTACCCAACGATCTTCTAGCTTAGGGAGACTTCGCTTCTCCCAGAAGGCACCTGGAATATGCAAATTAGCCTCCTGAAGCTTGAATCCCTGGTTTGGTGATGCTTTCGAAGCAGCTGGTCCCGGCTGTACCCAACGATCTTCTAGCTTAGGGAGACTTCGCTTCTCCCAGAAGGCACCTGGAATATGCAAATTAGCCTCCTGAAGCTTGAATCCCTGGTTTGGTGATGCTTTCGAAGCAGCTGGTCCCGGCTGTACCCAACGATCTTCTAGCTTAGGGAGACTTCGCTTCTCCCAGAAGGCACCTGGAATATGCAAATTAGCCTCCTGAAGCTTGAATCCCTGGTTTGGTGATGCTTTCGAAGCAGCTGGTCCCGGCTGTACCCAACGATCTTCTAGCTTAGGGAGACTTCGCTTCTCCCAGAAGGCACCTGGAATATGCAAATTAGCCTCCTGAAGCTTGAATCCCTGGTTTGGTGATGCTTTCGAAGCAGCTGGTCCCGGCTGTACCCAACGATCTTCTAGCTTAGGGAGACTTCGCTTCTCCCAGAAGGCACCTGGAATATGCAAATTAGCCTCCTGAAGCTTGAATCCCTGGTTTGGTGATGCTTTCGAAGCAGCTGGTCCCGGCTGTACCCAACGATCTTCTAGCTTAGGGAGACTTCGCTTCTCCCAGAAGGCACCTGGAATATGCAAATTAGCCTCCTGAAGCTTGAATCCCTGGTTTGGTGATGCTTTCGAAGCAGCTGGTCCCGGCTGTACCCAACGATCTTCTAGCTTAGGGAGACTTCGCTTCTCCCAGAAGGCACCTGGAATATGCAAATTAGCCTCCTGAAGCTTGAATCCCTGGTTTGGTGATGCTTTCGAAGCAGCTGGTCCCGGCTGTACCCAACGATCTTCTAGCTTAGGGAGACTTCGCTTCTCCCAGAAGGCACCTGGAATATGCAAATTAGCCTCCTGAAGCTTGAATCCCTGGTTTGGTGATGCTTTCGAAGCAGCTGGTCCCGGCTGTACCCAACGATCTTCTAGCTTAGGGAGACTTCGCTTCTCCCAGAAGGCACCTGGAATATGCAAATTAGCCTCCTGAAGCTTGAATCCCTGGTTTGGTGATGCTTTCGAAGCAGCTGGTCCCGGCTGTACCCAACGATCTTCTAGCTTAGGGAGACTTCGCTTCTCCCAGAAGGCACCTGGAATATGCAAATTAGCCTCCTGAAGCTTGAATCCCTGGTTTGGTGATGCTTTCGAAGCAGCTGGTCCCGGCTGTACCCAACGATCTTCTAGCTTAGGGAGACTTCGCTTCTCCCAGAAGGCACCTGGAATATGCAAATTAGCCTCCTGAAGCTTGAATCCCTGGTTTGGTGATGCTTTCGAAGCAGCTGGTCCCGGCTGTACCCAACGATCTTCTAGCTTAGGGAGACTTCGCTTCTCCCAGAAGGCACCTGGAATATGCAAATTAGCCTCCTGAAGCTTGAATCCCTGGTTTGGTGATGCTTTCGAAGCAGCTGGTCCCGGCTGTACCCAACGATCTTCTAGCTTAGGGAGACTTCGCTTCTCCCAGAAGGCACCTGGAATATGCAAATTAGCCTCCTGAAGCTTGAATCCCTGGTTTGGTGATGCTTTCGAAGCAGCTGGTCCCGGCTGTACCCAACGATCTTCTAGCTTAGGGAGACTTCGCTTCTCCCAGAAGGCACCTGGAATATGCAAATTAGCCTCCTGAAGCTTGAATCCCTGGTTTGGTGATGCTTTCGAAGCAGCTGGTCCCGGCTGTACCCAACGATCTTCTAGCTTAGGGAGACTTCGCTTCTCCCAGAAGGCACCTGGAATATGCAAATTAGCCTCCTGAAGCTTGAATCCCTGGTTTGGTGATGCTTTCGAAGCAGCTGGTCCCGGCTGTACCCAACGATCTTCTAGCTTAGGGAGACTTCGCTTCTCCCAGAAGGCACCTGGAATATGCAAATTAGCCTCCTGAAGCTTGAATCCCTGGTTTGGTGATGCTTTCGAAGCAGCTGGTCCCGGCTGTACCCAACGATCTTCTAGCTTAGGGAGACTTCGCTTCTCCCAGAAGGCACCTGGAATATGCAAATTAGCCTCCTGAAGCTTGAATCCCTGGTTTGGTGATGCTTTCGAAGCAGCTGGTCCCGGCTGTACCCAACGATCTTCTAGCTTAGGGAGACTTCGCTTCTCCCAGAAGGCACCTGGAATATGCAAATTAGCCTCCTGAAGCTTGAATCCCTGGTTTGGTGATGCTTTCGAAGCAGCTGGTCCCGGCTGTACCCAACGATCTTCTAGCTTAGGGAGACTTCGCTTCTCCCAGAAGGCACCTGGAATATGCAAATTAGCCTCCTGAAGCTTGAATCCCTGGTTTGGTGATGCTTTCGAAGCAGCTGGTCCCGGCTGTACCCAACGATCTTCTAGCTTAGGGAGACTTCGCTTCTCCCAGAAGGCACCTGGAATATGCAAATTAGCCTCCTGAAGCTTGAATCCCTGGTTTGGTGATGCTTTCGAAGCAGCTGGTCCCG
Source organism: Ranitomeya imitator (assembly GCF_032444005.1). Lineage (NCBI taxonomy): Eukaryota > Metazoa > Chordata > Amphibia > Anura > Dendrobatidae > Ranitomeya > Ranitomeya imitator. The sequence continues at coordinate 310,781,084 of NC_091286.1, forward strand.
GCTGTACCCAACGATCTTCTAGCTTAGGGAGACTTCGCTTCTCCCAGAAGGCACCTGGAATATGCAAATTAGCCTCCTGAAGCTTGAATCCCTGGTTTGGTGATGCTTTCGAAGCAGCTGGTCCCGGCTGTACCCAACGATCTTCTAGCTTAGGGAGACTTCGCTTCTCCCAGAAGGCACCTGGAATATGCAAATTAGCCTCCTGAAGCTTGAATCCCTGGTTTGGTGATGCTTTCGAAGCAGCTGGTCCCGGCTGTACCCAACGATCTTCTAGCTTAGGGAGACTTCGCTTCTCCCAGAAGGCACCTGGAATATGCAAATTAGCCTCCTGAAGCTTGAATCCCTGGTTTGGTGATGCTTTCGAAGCAGCTGGTCCCGGCTGTACCCAACGATCTTCTAGCTTAGGGAGACTTCGCTTCTCCCAGAAGGCACCTGGAATATGCAAATTAGCCTCCTGAAGCTTGAATCCCTGGTTTGGTGATGCTTTCGAAGCAGCTGGTCCCGGCTGTACCCAACGATCTTCTAGCTTAGGGAGACTTCGCTTCTCCCAGAAGGCACCTGGAATATGCAAATTAGCCTCCTGAAGCTTGAATCCCTGGTTTGGTGATGCTTTCGAAGCAGCTGGTCCCGGCTGTACCCAACGATCTTCTAGCTTAGGGAGACTTCGCTTCTCCCAGAAGGCACCTGGAATATGCAAATTAGCCTCCTGAAGCTTGAATCCCTGGTTTGGTGATGCTTTCGAAGCAGCTGGTCCCGGCTGTACCCAACGATCTTCTAGCTTAGGGAGACTTCGCTTCTCCCAGAAGGCACCTGGAATATGCAAATTAGCCTCCTGAAGCTTGAATCCCTGGTTTGGTGATGCTTTCGAAGCAGCTGGTCCCGGCTGTACCCAACGATCTTCTAGCTTAGGGAGACTTCGCTTCTCCCAGAAGGCACCTGGAATATGCAAATTAGCCTCCTGAAGCTTGAATCCCTGGTTTGGTGATGCTTTCGAAGCAGCTGGTCCCGGCTGTACCCAACGATCTTCTAGCTTAGGGAGACTTCGCTTCTCCCAGAAGGCACCTGGAATATGCAAATTAGCCTCCTGAAGCTTGAATCCCTGGTTTGGTGATGCTTTCGAAGCAGCTGGTCCCGGCTGTACCCAACGATCTTCTAGCTTAGGGAGACTTCGCTTCTCCCAGAAGGCACCTGGAATATGCAAATTAGCCTCCTGAAGCTTGAATCCCTGGTTTGGTGATGCTTTCGAAGCAGCTGGTCCCGGCTGTACCCAACGATCTTCTAGCTTAGGGAGACTTCGCTTCTCCCAGAAGGCACCTGGAATATGCAAATTAGCCTCCTGAAGCTTGAATCCCTGGTTTGGTGATGCTTTCGAAGCAGCTGGTCCCGGCTGTACCCAACGATCTTCTAGCTTAGGGAGACTTCGCTTCTCCCAGAAGGCACCTGGAATATGCAAATTAGCCTCCTGAAGCTTGAATCCCTGGTTTGGTGATGCTTTCGAAGCAGCTGGTCCCGGCTGTACCCAACGATCTTCTAGCTTAGGGAGACTTCGCTTCTCCCAGAAGGCACCTGGAATATGCAAATTAGCCTCCTGAAGCTTGAATCCCTGGTTTGGTGATGCTTTCGAAGCAGCTGGTCCCGGCTGTACCCAACGATCTTCTAGCTTAGGGAGACTTCGCTTCTCCCAGAAGGCACCTGGAATATGCAAATTAGCCTCCTGAAGCTTGAATCCCTGGTTTGGTGATGCTTTCGAAGCAGCTGGTCCCGGCTGTACCCAACGATCTTCTAGCTTAGGGAGACTTCGCTTCTCCCAGAAGGCACCTGGAATATGCAAATTAGCCTCCTGAAGCTTGAATCCCTGGTTTGGTGATGCTTTCGAAGCAGCTGGTCCCGGCTGTACCCAACGATCTTCTAGCTTAGGGAGACTTCGCTTCTCCCAGAAGGCACCTGGAATATGCAAATTAGCCTCCTGAAGCTTGAATCCCTGGTTTGGTGATGCTTTCGAAGCAGCTGGTCCCGGCTGTACCCAACGATCTTCTAGCTAAGGAGACTTCGCTTCTCCCAGAAGGCACCTGGAATATGCAAATTAGCCTCCTGAAGCTTGAATCCCTGGTTTGGTGATGCTTTCGAAGCAGCTGGTCCCGGCTGTACCCAACGATCTTCTAGCTTAGGGAGACTTCGCTTCTCCCAGAAGGCACCTGGAATATGCAAATTAGCCTCCTGAAGCTTGAATCCCTGGTTTGGTGATGCTTTCGAAGCAGCTGGTCCCGGCTGTACCCAACGATCTTCTAGCTTAGGGAGACTTCGCTTCTCCCAGAAGGCACCTGGAATATGCAAATTAGCCTCCTGAAGCTTGAATCCCTGGTTTGGTGATGCTTTCGAAGCAGCTGGTCCCGGCTGTACCCAACGATCTTCTAGCTTAGGGAGACTTCGCTTCTCCCAGAAGGCACCTGGAATATGCAAATTAGCCTCCTGAAGCTTGAATCCCTGGTTTGGTGATGCTTTCGAAGCAGCTGGTCCCGGCTGTACCCAACGATCTTCTAGCTTAGGGAGACTTCGCTTCTCCCAGAAGGCACCTGGAATATGCAAATTAGCCTCCTGAAGCTTGAATCCCTGGTTTGGTGATGCTTTCGAAGCAGCTGGTCCCGGCTGTACCCAACGATCTTCTAGCTTAGGGAGACTTCGCTTCTCCCAGAAGGCACCTGGAATATGCAAATTAGCCTCCTGAAGCTTGAATCCCTGGTTTGGTGATGCTTTCGAAGCAGCTGGTCCCGGCTGTACCCAACGATCTTCTAGCTTAGGGAGACTTCGCTTCTCCCAGAAGGCACCTGGAATATGCAAATTAGCCTCCTGAAGCTTGAATCCCTGGTTTATATTACCCTTATTCTTACACTTGCTTGGTTTTCCCCTGTACCTTTATATATTATTATAGGTGTGCACCACCTGCTTTTGTCTAGCATTGGCTAGACACTTATCTCCCTTTCAGTCATCCCCTTCATTTATTCACACCACCTTTCCACAACACTCTTTCCCTCCCAGCACCACTCCCACACTTCCCAGCAACACGTCACCATTTACATACACAGCGCATTTGTACTATTGTTCTTTCCTACGCCTCTTTGGAACCGTCCATCGGTGCTCCCTATTTGCAGCGTAGTGCGCTTGCGCCCGTCGGCCGCATCGGGTTGCCGTGGTAACGTGTCCCGTAGCGTCACCCTGTTCCCCTCCTCTCTGACGCGTCGGAGGTGGGCGGGACTTGGTGATGTGGGACGCCGGATCTGCCGCTTCCTGGTCCGTGCTCTATGGACACCAGCCTAGACAACCGCCGCATATATAAGGTCCGCACTGTGTCCCCTACATTACCGCAACCCCCAGGAAGAAGCTACGGTGCGAAACGCGTGTCGGGGTTTTCCTCTCTCCAGCGATCCCTTCATCCACAGGTATCCACACCTAGTGTCTTATTATACCTATAGCTCGTCCCTCTGCCATATGTCTTGTTGCACTAGCTTTATATTTGCACATGCATACTGCCACTTTAGTCTATAGTGCACTGACACTTTTTGCAGTCTCCCTTCTTGTAGTGCTGCCTTCAGCTTGCTGCACAAGCCTCGTATTCCTATATACAGGTCCTTCTCAAAAAATTAGCATATAGTGTTAAATTTCATTATTTACCATAATGTAATGATTACAATTAAACTTTCATATATTATAGATTCATTATCCACCAACTGAAATTTGTCAGGTCTTTTATTGTTTTAATACTGATGATTTTGGCATACAACTCCTGATAACCCAAAAAACCTGTCTCAATAAATTAGCATATTTCACCCATCCAATCAAATAAAAGTGTTTTTTAATAACAAACAAAAAAACCAACAAATAATAATGTTCAATTATGCACTCAATACTTGGTCGGGAATCCTTTGGCAGAAATGACTGCTTCAATGCGGCGTGGCATGGAGGCAATCAGCCTGTGACACTGCTGAGATGTTATGGAGGCCCAGGATGCTTCAATAGCGGCCTTAAGCTCATCCAGAGTGTTGGGTCTTGCGTCTCTCAACTTTCTCTTCACAATATCCCACAGATTCTCTATGGGGTTCAGGTCAGGAGAGTTGGCAGGCCAATTGAGCACAGTAATACCATGGTCAGTAAACCATTTACCAGTGGTTTTGGCACTGTGAGCAGGTGCCAGGTCGTGCTGAAAAATGAAATCTTCATCTCCATAAAGCATTTCAGCCGATGGAAGCATGAAGTGCTCCAAAATCTCCTGATAGCTAGCTGCATTGACCCTGCCCTTGATGAAACACAGTGGACCAACACCAGCAGCTGACATGGCACCCCACACCATCACTGACTGTGGGTACTTGACACTGGACTTCAGGCATTTTGGCATTTCCTTCTCCCCAGTCTTCCTCCAGACTCTGGCACCTTGATTTCCGAATGACATGCAAAATTTGCTTTCATCAGAAAAAAGTACTTGGGACCACTTAGCAACAGTCCAGTGCTGCTTCTCTGTAGCCCAGGTCAGGCGCCTCTGCCGCTGTTTATGGTTCAAAAGTGGCTTCACCTGGGGAATGCGGCACCTGTAGCCCATTTCCTGCACACGCCTGTGCACGGTGGCTCTGGATGTTTCCACACCAGACTCAGTCCACTGCTTCCTCAGGTTCCCCAAGGTCTGGAATCGGTCCTTCTCCACAATCTTCCTCAGGGTCCGGTCTCCTCTTCTCGTTGTACAGCGTTTTCTGCCACATTGTTTCCTTCCAACAGACTTACCATTGAGGTGCCTTGATACAGCACTCTGGGAACAGCCTATTTGTTGAGAAATTTCTTTCTGGGTCTTACCCTCTTGCTTGAGGGTGTCAATGATGGCCTTCTTGACATCTGTCAGGTCGCTAGTCTTACCCATGATGGGGGTTTTGAGTAATGAACCAGGCAGGGAGTTTATAAAAGCCTCAGGTATCTTTTGCATGTGTTTAGAGTTAATTAGTTGATTCAGAAGATTAGGGTAATAGGTCGTTTAGAGAACCTTTTCTTGATATGCTAATTTATTGAGACAGGTTTTTTGGGTTATCAGGAGTTGTATGCCAAAATCATCAGTATTAAAACAATAAAAGACCTGACAAATTTCAGTTGGTGGATAATGAATCTATAATATATGAAAGTTTAATTGTAATCATTACATTATGGTAAATAATGAAATTTAACACTATATGCTAGATTTTTGAGAAGGACCTGTACATCGGCACTTTACATTTATCTTGATCCTTTTGATATTACTACTTTAACCCATAGTGCACTGACACTTCTTGTAGTTTCCTCTCTTATAGTGCCATGTTCAGCATACTCCATTTACTCTTTAGACTTCTCATTATCTATGGAACTACCGACATATATATTTCTTTGAGCTATATTTACGCATACACATAGGTATATGGACCCTATTTGCAATATTGCATTAACTACTATGGAAATTTGTACCTGTTGATGTGTATACTATTATTATTCACTGGACATGATGTACTTGATATGTATATACCTGGTTATTTAACATATACTGGGATTGCTCGAGGGCTACTCTGCCTTGTTCCTACTCTTTTATATATATGTTTTGTATTATTTCATTTTAATTTAGGGAGAAAAATACTTTATCTAAAAAACTAATTAAAGCTGCCAAAAAGGAAACAGAGAAGAACATTGCTAAGGAGAGTAAAACTAATCCCAAACTGTTCTTCAACTATATCAATAGTAAAAGAATAAAAACTGAAAATGTAGGCCCCTTAAAAAATAGTGAGGAAAGAATGGTTGTAGATGACGAGGAAAAAGCTAACATATTAAACACCTTCTTCTCCACGGTATTCACGGTGGAAAATGAAATGCTAGGTGAAATCCCAAGAAACAATGAAAACCCTATATTAAGAGTCACCAATCTAACCCAAGAAGAGGTGCGAAACCGGCTAAATAAGATTAAAATAGATAAATCTCCGGGTCCGGATGGCATACACCCACGAGTACTAAGAGAACTAAGTAATGTAATAGATAAACCATTATTTCTTATTTTTAGTGACTCTATAGCGACAGGGTCTGTTCAGCAGGACTGGCGCATAGCAAATGTGGTGCCAATATTCAAAAAGGGCTCTAAAAGTGAACCTGGAAATTATAGGCCAGTAAGTCTAACCTCTATTGTTGGTAAAATATTTGAAGGGTTTCTGAGGGATGTTATTCTGGATTATCTCAATGAGAATAACTGTTTAACTCCATATCAGCATGGGTTTATGAGAAATCGCTCCTGTCAAACCAATCTAATCAGTTTTTATGAAGAGGTAAGCTATAGACTGGACCACGGTGAGTCATTGGACGTGGTATATCTCGATTTTTCCAAAGCGTTTGATACCGTGCCGCACAAGAGGTTGGTACACAAAATGAGAATGCTTGGTCTGGGGGAAAATGTGTGTAAATGGGTTAGTAACTGGCTTAGTGATAGAAAGCAGAGGGTGGTTATAAATGGTATAGTCTCTAACTGGGTCGCTGTGACCAGTGGGGTACCGCAGGGGTCAGTATTGGGACCTGTTCTCTTCAACATATTCATTAATGATCTGGTAGAAGGTTTACACAGTAAAATATCGATATTTGCAGATGATACAAAACTATGTAAAGCAGTTAATACAAGAGAAGATAGTATTCTGCTACAGATGGATCTGGATAAGTTGGAAACTTGGGCTGAAAGGTGGCAGATGAGGTTTAACAATGATAAATGTAAGGTTATACACATGGGAAGAGGGAATCAATATCACCATTACACACTGAACGGGAAACCACTGGGTAAATCTGACAGGGAGAAGGACTTGGGGATCCTAGTTAATGATAAACTTACCTGGAGCAGCCAGTGCCAGGCAGCAGCTGCCAAGGCAAACAGGATCATGGGGTGCATTAAAAGAGGTCTGGATACACATGATGAGAGCATTATACTGCCTCTGTACAAATCCCTAGTTAGACCGCACATGGAGTACTGTGTCCAGTTTTGGGCACCGGTGCTCAGGAAGGATATAATGGAACTAGAGAGAGTACAAAGGAGGGCAACAAAATTAATAAAGGGGATGGGAGAACTACAATACCCAGATAGATTAGCGAAATTAGGATTATTTAGTCTAGAAAAAAGACGACTGAGGGGCGATCTAATAACCATGTATAAGTATATAAGGGGACAATACAAATATCTCGCTGAGGATCTGTTTATACCAAGGAAGGTGACGGGTACAAGGGGGCATTCTTTGCGTCTGGAGGAGAGAAGGTTTTTCCACCAACATAGAAGAGGATTCTTTACTGTTAGGGCAGTGAGAATCTGGAATTGCTTGCCTGAGGAGGTGGTGATGGCGAACTCAGTCGAGGGGTTCAAGAGAGGCCTGGATGTCTTCCTGGAGCAGAACAATATTGTATCATACAATTATTAGGTTCTGTAGAAGGACGTAGATCTGGGGATTTATTATGATGGAATATAGGCTGAACTGGATGGACAAATGTCTTTTTTCGGCCTTACTAACTATGTTACTATGTTACTATGTTAATTGTTATCAATAAAATATTTATATTTTATTCGGTTGGTACTCCCTTTTCCTTTGGATATAAATGAGAAAAATGCTGCATAGCCATCGAGTAATTGGATTGGAGTTCTCGAAAGCAGTTTGTTGTTCGGCGCAAAGGGGGAGTATGTTTTTACTATAGTAGAAAGGTCCATTTCATGGACACATGTGTTTCCCTTTCTCACTGTTAACAGCAACCAGAAAACTATGGAGCCAGGGTTGCTGGAAGGTTAGCAACTTGGGTGTATACAAGGGTAGGACACATGATTTTCTGCCTGCTAAATTCCATCTGTGCAAAAATAAGATAGTTGTTTTTGCCTTTCTGGACAGTGGGATGGGGTTTAAAAGGACTCTGTCACCTGAATTTGGCGGGAATGGTTTTGGGTCATATGGGCGGAGTTTTCGGGTGTTTGATTCACCCTTTCCTTACCCGCTGGCTGCATACTGGCTGCAATATTGGATTGAAGTTCATTCTCTGTCCTCCATAGTACACACCTGCACAAAGCAATCTTGCCTTGTGCAGGCGTGTACTATGGAGGACAGAGAATGAACTTCAATCCAATATTGCAGCCAGCATGCAGCCAGCGGGTAAGGAAAGGGTGAATCAAACACCCGAAAACTCCGCCCATATGACCCAAAACCAGTCCTGCCAAATTCAGGTGACAGGTTCCCTTTAACTTGATCAGTGCTAGGCTTGTCCAGGTCCAGGGCCTCAAACCACATACACTGTCCAGACCTATACCCAAAATTTCTGCACCTTTGAGACAGGGGTATTTTACTCAAGTTGTCTGAGGGTTACATCTACAGGCAGATACATGCACTCAGAAGGCATTGACTCTTATGTGTTAGAAGATCTGACCTCTCTTGTGGTTCTTTGACTTCCTTGGCTCACTTTGCACAACCCTGTGATAGATTGGCAGACTTAGGAAGTAGTTAAATGGAGTGAGCATTGTCAAGGACACTGTTTGGACATCATGTGGATTCTCAGTCTATGCCTAAATACCTGTCTGACTTTGGAAATGTGTTTTCTGAGCAGGAGTGCCAAGAACTTCTTCCCTATCATCTTTATGACTGTGACATTAATTGTGTCCCTTATGCAAAGCTGCCAAAGAGTAGACTATATAATATCTCTGGTCCAGAGAGACAGGCCATGATGGATTATATTGCAGAAAGTTTGGCAAATGATCATATCAGACAATTTTCATCCCTCATTGCTGCAGGGTTTTTCTTTGTAAAGAAGAAAGACAAGGGTTACACCCCTGCCCAGATTTCCATGAATTCAATTAGATCATGGCCCGGAATCCATATCTGCTCCTATATCTGCTCCCTCTCATCCCATCCTCTTTAAACATATTGTCAGAGCAAAATGTTTTTGTAAACTGGATCTCATGGGGGCGTATAATTTCATTCATTTTAAAGAGATTGATGAGTGGAAAACAGCTTTCAATACGCTTGAGGGACACTATGAGAACCTTGTGATGCCATTTGAGTTGACTAATGCTCCAGCCGTCTTTCAGCACTTTGTAAATGTCATCTTTAGTCATCTGGTAGGTAGATTTGAGGTGATCAATCTTGATGACAAATTAATTTATCCACCTGACCTTTAGTCACATCAGGTACATGACAGTCAGGTCTTATAGATACTAAGAGACAATTAATTATTTGTCAATCTTGAGAAAAGTAAGTTCTTGGTTGAGGAGATCCTTTTTCTAGGATATGTTTTATCGTCCGCAGGTTTTTGCATGGATCCTGTGAAAGACCGGGCGGTACTGGATTGGGATTATCCTGAGGATTTGAAGGCGTTACAAAGGTTTTTGATTTTCACCAATTACTACTGTAAGTTCATAAAAAATAATTTTTTGGTAGTGTGACCAAACCTCTAATGGGTATGATCAGAAAAGGGACAGACTTTTCCCAGTGGTCCAATCCAGCCAGGAAGGCATTTGATACCGTGAAGGAGTATTTTGCACCTGCGCCAATTCTCATAGAGCTTGACGTTACTCAGCCTTTCATTGTAGAAGACACAAAAGAGAATAGTGAAACCAAAAACACTCAGTTTGAAAAAATGTTGCAGTAATCCGCAAGTGCTAGTAAAAGATATAAAAAACAGGGTATTTGGTTGATACGTTTTTTGCAAAAAATGTATACTAAGCTGCTCTACCAATCTTCACGGTATACCCTTATCAGAGCAGTCCTAACTAATGTATGCAATCCCTATCTGATGTAGTTAAAAACCTGATCATCTGTATATAACCTGTGTGAACAGGGTTCAGAGAGGAAAAATCCATGTGTGCATACAGGGTAGAACAGCTTTTGTGCAGATAGCCCAAGAGGAGTGGTGGAACTCCCCAGTCTTGTAGACACAAGAGAACAATTATGGAAACAGGAACACATGGGCTACTTGCACAGTGAACAAGTCTGTATGATCATGTTCACACACCACCAAGAAACCTGAAGACACAAAAGAGAATAGTGAAACCAAAAACACTCAGTTTGAAAAAATGTTGCAGTAATCCGCAAGTGCTAGTAAAAGATATAAAAAACAGGGTATTTGGTTGATACGTTTTTTGCAAAAAATGTATACTAAGCTGCTCTACCAATCTTCACGGTATACCCTTATCAGAGCAGTCCTAACTAATGTATGCAATCCCTATCTGATGTATTTAAAAACCTGATCATCTGTATATAACCTGTGTGAACAGGGTTCAGAGAGGAAAAATCCATGTGTGCATACAGGGTAGAACAGCTTTTGTGCAGATAGCCCAAGAGGAGTGGTGGAACTCCCCAGTCTTGTAGAGCAGCTTAGTATACATTTTTTGCAAAAAACGTATCAACCAAATACCCTGTTTTTTATATCTTTTACTAGCACTTGCGGATTACTGCAACATTTTTTCAAACTGAGTGTTTTTGGTTTCACTATTCTCTTTTGTGTCTTCAGGTTTCTTGGTGGTGTGTGAAAATGATCATACAGACTTGTTCACTGTGCAAGTAGCCCATGTGTTCCTGTTTCCATAATTGTTCTCTTGTGTCTACAAGACTGGGGAGTTCCACCACTCCTCTTGGGCTATCTGCACAAAAGCTGTTCTACCCTGTATGCACACATGGATTTTTCCTCTCTGAACCCTGTTCACACAGGTTATATACAGATGATCAGGTTTTTAAATACATCAGATAGGGATTGCATACATTAGTTAGGACTGCTCTGATAAGGGTATACCATGAAGATTGGTAGAGCAGCTTAGTATACATTTTTTGCAAAAAACGTATCAACCAAATACCCTGTTTTTTATATCTTTTACTAGCACTTGCGGATTACTGCAACATTTTTTCAAACTGAGTGTTTTTGGTTTCACTATTCTCTTTTGTGTCTTCAGGTTTCTTGGTGGTGTGTGAACATGATCATACAGACTTGTTCACTGTGCAAGTAGCCCATGTGTTCCTGTTTCCATAATTGTTCTCTTGTGTCTACAAGACTGGGGAGTTCCACCACTCCTCTTGGGCTATCTGCACAAAAGCTGTTCTACCCTGTATGCACACATGGATTTTTCCTCTCTGAACCCTGTTCACACAGGTTATATACAGATGATCAGGTTTTTAAATACATCAGATAGGGATTGCATACATTAGTTAGGACTGCTCTGATAAGGGTATACCGTGAAGATTGGTAGAGCAGCTTAGTATACATTTTTTGCAAAAAACGTATCAACCAAATACCCTGTTTTTTATATCTTTTACTAGCACTTGCGGATTACTGCAACATTTTTTCAAACTGAGTGTTTTTGGTTTCACTATTCTCTTTTGTGTCTTCAGGTTTCTTGGTGGTGTGTGAACATGATCATACAGACTTGTTCACTGTGCAAGTAGCCCATGTGTTCCTGTTTCCATAATTGTTCTCTTGTGTCTACAAGACTGGGGAGTTCCACCACTCCTCTTGGGCTATCTGCACAAAAGCTGTTCTACCCTGTATGCACACATGGATTTTTCCTCTCTGAACCCTGTTCACACAGGTTATATACAGATGATCAGGTTTTTAAATACATCAGATAGGGATTGCATACATTAGTTAGGACTGCTCTGATAAGGGTATACCGTGAAGATTGGTAGAGCAGCTTAGTATACATTTTTTGCAAAAAACGTATCAACCAAATACCCTGTTTTTTATATCTTTTACTAACACTTGCGGATTACTGCAACATTTTTTCAAACTGAGTGTTTTTGGTTTCACTATTCTCTTTTGTGTCTTCAGGTTTCTTGGTGGTGTGTGAACATGATCATACAGACTTGTTCACTGTGCAAGTAGCCCATGTGTTCCTGTTTCCATAATTGTTCTCTTGTGTCTACAAGACTGGGGAGTTCCACCACTCCTCTTGGGCTATCTGCATAAAAGCTGTTCTACCCTGTATGCACACATGGATTTTTCCTCTCTGAACCCTGTTCACACAGGTTATATACAGATGATCAGGTTTTTAAATACATCAGATAGGGATTGCATACATTAGTTAGGACTGCTCTGATAAGGGTATACCGTGAAGATTGGTAGAGCAGCTTAGTATACATTTTTTGCAAAAAACGTATCAACCAAATACCCTGTTTTTTATATCTTTTACTAGCACTTGCGGATTACTGCAACATTTTTTCAAACTGAGTGTTTTTGGTTTCACTATTCTCTTTTGTGTCTTCAGGTTTCTTGGTGGTGTGTGAACATGATCATACAGACTTGTTCACTGTGCAAGTAGCCCATGTGTTCCTGTTTCTTTCATTGTAGAAGTTGACATGTCTGAAGTGGGGGTGAGGGCTTTATTGTTGCAGGGTGTGTTTCCTGGTAAATGTTGTCCAAGTGCATACTTTTAGTGGTTGGGTGAAGCAATTTATTGTCAAACTACTGTGTTTTCTCTTTTTAAATCATAATGACAACCCAAAACATCCAAATGACCCTGATCAAAAGTTCACATACCCTGGTGATTTTGGCCTGATAACATGCACAGAAGTTGACACAAATGGGTTTGAATGGCTACTAAAGGTAACATCCTCACCTGTGACCTGTTTACTTGTAATCAGTGTGTATGCATAAAGATGAGTGAGTTTATGGGATCCAGACAGACTCTTGCATCTTTCATCCAGCCACTGACGTTACTGGATTGTGAGTCATGGGGAAAGCAAAAGAATTGTCAATGGATCTACAGGAAAAGTTAGACGAACTGTATAAATGAGGAAATACATCTAAAAAGATATCCAATGAACTGATAATGCCAGTCAGCAGCGTTTAAACTGTGACTAACAAATGGAAACCAGGGGGTCTGTAAAACCAAAACCATGGTTAGGTAGACCAAAAAAATGTCATCAACAACTGCCAGGAAAATTGTTTGGGATGCAAAGAAAAACCCACAAATAATAGCAGCTGAAATACAGGACTCTTTGAAAACTAGCGGTGTGGCTGTTTCAAGATGCACAATAAGGAGGCACTTGAAGGAAAATGGGCTGCATGGTCGAGTCAACAGAAGAAAGCCATTACTGCGCAAATGTCACAAGGTATCTCACCTACAATACGCAAAACAGCACAGAGACAAGCCTGTGCCTTTGTAGCTCACACACCCAAAAACATCAACAATCCACCTCCATGCTTTAAAGTGGAATGGTGTTCCTTTCATCATAGACCTTGTTAACCTCTCTCCAAGTGTAACATGTATGGTTGTGACCAAAAAGTTAAATTTTGGTCTCATCACCCCAAACGTTTTGAGAGTGGCCATCTCAGTCGCCTGACCTCAATATCATTGAGCCACTCTGGAGAGATCTCAAGTGTGCAGTTTTTGCTAGACTGCAAAGGAATTTATAGGAACTGGAGGCTTTTTGTTAAAAAGAGTGGGCAGCCTTAGCATCTGAGAAAATAAAGAACCCCATCAACAACTACCACAAAAGACTTCAAGCTGTCATTGATGTTAGAGGGGGCAATACATGGTGTTAAGAAAAGGGATATGTGAACTTTTATTCAGGGTCATTTGGATGTTTTGGGTTGTCATTAGGATTTAAAAAGATAAAGTACAGTAGTTTGACATTAAATGGCTTCACCCAGGCACTAACCATGAGTGGAGCAAAAGTTTTGGTGCTATCATACATATTCTGTAAAAAAAATACTATGAAAGCAAAAATTCTGCCAGGGTATGTAAACTTTTGAGCACAACTGTATATGGCCTGATGTAGTAGGCCATAGTGTACAAAGTATATCCAGAGATAAAGCGGTCTAGGCTTAATTATACCCCGGGTATATTATTCTATGGAATATAAATTGGCCTAGACTATTTTATACACCCTCATGTCAGATTATACCCCCCTTGATATCAGCAGCATTTAGTGATATACACAAGAATTATTTAATTTTCCAACATCTTATTTACCTTACATTATAAGGTAAAAGCACATATCTTAACCCCTTTCTGCCATTAGATGTACTATTCCATCCATGTGGGGTGGGCCTTAACCCCTTACCGGCATCGGACGTACTATACCGTCCGATGCCGGCTCCCCTGCTTTGATGCAGGGCTCCGGCGGTGAGCCCGCATCAAAGCCGGGACATGTCAGCTGTTTTGAACAGCTGACATGTGCCCGTAATAGGCGCGGGCAGAATCGCGATCTGCCCGCACCTATTAACTAGTTAAATGCCGCTGTCAAACGCAGACAGCGGCATTTAACCACCGCTTCCGGCCGGGCGGCCGGAAATGACGTCATCGCCGACCCCCGTCACATGATCGGGGGTCGGCGATGCTTGTATATTGTAACCATAGAGGTCCTTGAGACCTCTATGGTTACTGATGACCGGTGGCTGTGAGCGCCACCCTGTGGTCGGCGCGCACAGCACACCTGCAATTCTGCTACATAGCAGCGATCAGCAGATCGCTGCTATGTAGCAGAGGCGATCGTGCTGTGCCTGCTTCTAGCCTCCCATGGAGGCTATTGAAGCATGGCAAAAGTTAAAAAAAAAGTTTAAAAAAATGTGAAAAAAATAAAAAAAACATAAAAGTTTAAATCACCCCCCTGTCGCCCCAATCAAAATAAATCAATAAAAAAAATATCAAATCTACGCATATTTGGTATCGCCGCGCTCAGAATCGCCCGATCTATCAAATAAAAAAAATTATTAACCTGATCGCTAAACAGCGTAGCGGGAAAAAAATTAGAAACGCCAGAATTACGTTTTTTTTGGTCGCCGCGACATTGCGTTAAAATGCAATAACGGGCGATCAAAAGAACGTATCTGCACCGAAATGCTATCATTAAAAATGTCATCTTGGCACGCAAAAAATAAGCCCTCAACCGACCCCAGATCATGAAAAATGGAGACGCTACGGGTATCGGAAAATGGCGCAATTTTTTTTGAATTTTTTTTTAGCAAAGTTTGGAATTTTTTTTCACCACTTAGATAAAAAATAACCTAGTCATGTTAGGTGTCTATGAACTCGTACTGACCTGGAGAATCATAATGGCAGGTCATTTTTAGCATTTAGTGAACCTAGCAAAAAAGCCAAACAAAAAACCAATCTGGGATTGCACTTTTTTTGCAATTTTACCGCAGTTGGAATTTTTTTCCTGTTTTCTAGTACACGACATGCTAATACCAATGATGTCGTTCAAAAGTACAACTCGTCCCGCAAAAAATAAGCCCTCACATAGCCAAATTGACGGAAAAATAAAAAAGTTATGGCTCTGGGAAGGAGGGGAGCGAAAAACGAACACGGAAAAACGAAAAATCCCCTGGTCATGAAGGGGTTAATTCCCATGGACGGAATAGTGCGTCATAGGCGATCGGCCGCGCTCACGGGGGGAGCGCGGCCGATCGCGGCTGACATCTGGCACTATGTGCCAGGAGTGGTCACGGACCGCCCCCGGCACATTAACCCCCGGCACACCACGATCAAACATGATCGGGATGTCCCGGCGGTGCAGGGAAGCATCGCGCAGGGAGGGGGCTCCCTGCAGGCCTCCCTGAGCCCCCCGCAGCAACGCGATGTGATCGCGTTGCTCCGGGGGGTCTCCTACCTTCCTCTAGTAGTGAAAAATCAAGAAAGACATGGCAACACTCACCAATCCTGTGAAGCAGACTTTTCCTTTTATTCAAGCAATAGTGAAACCGTCTTCACGGCACGGGGGAGACATAAACCAAGAGAGGTGAGCGGGGAGATGACAACAGCCATTTCACCCCAACACTGGCGCTTCTACGGGTCCTAATTACAAGAGCTCATAAAATAGAGGGGTATATTGTAGCCTGGAGATATATAGTTTGGCCAAGGCTATTTTACACCCCGGATATAGTTTATCCTTTTGGGTAAACTGTGACAAACTACAGCTGGGTTTAATCTGGACGGGGGTTAATTTGGTATATTACATCGGGTGGTGTGGGCTATACTCCTTGCTATAACAGCTGGGGCTTGGCTTTCTTTTGGTAACTATAGAATACAATGAGTATGTAGGTTGTGCAGAGAGAGTGGCTCAGAGAACAAATACATATTGTGACGCAGTGACTTGTGTCACAGGTAGGGGTCTCTGTGTGTTCTCCCCAGGTTGTGCATGGGGACGGATGAAGTCCATAGGTGTGCATGGCGGTCACGGAATTTCGGTCCAGGTTTTCCATGTGTCTGAAAGACATAGGTTTGTTTGTTAAAAACCCTGCAGTAATGGGTAATGGTGCAATGTCCGTGTCAGTCTGGTGTGTGCTGTTGTGCAGAGCAGAGGCCTGCAGAGCGCTGGCTGTGTGTGTGAAGCAGCATAGTCCAGCGGAGCCAGCAGCTATGACAGCTGAATAGCCTGGCACCCACAGCGTACACAGCAATACAAGTCATCCATGGTAATGGGTCTCGGATTTGGACAGTCCTGTGCCCAGAGTGTTGTGAATTCTGTGGCTGAGTTCACTTCTGTGGTCACAAGTGGTATTGCAGTCTCTGGGCTTCCTCCCTCAGGTGTTTTGGTGAGCTCGTTGGCTGCCTTGCTATTTAGCTCCACCTGAGTCTGTCTTCCTTGCTCCTTGTCAATGTTCCAGTGTTGGATCTGAGCTACTGCATCTTTCCTTGGGCCTGCTGCTCTGCTAGATAAGTGCTTCTAGTTTGTTTTCTGTTTTTTCTGTCCAGCTTGCTATTAACTTTTGCTGGAAGCTCTGAGAAGCAAAGGGGTGCACCGCCGTGCTGTTAGTTCGGCACGGTGGGTCTTTTTGCCCCTTTGCGTGGTTTTCGTTTTAGGGTTTTTTGTAGACTGCATAGTTCTCTTTGCTATCCTCGCTCTGTCTAGAATATCGGGCCTCACTTTGCTGAATCTATTTCATTCCTACGTTTGTCTTTTCATCTTGCTAACAGTCATTATATGTGGGGGGCTGCCTATTCCTTTGGGGTATTTCTCTGAGGTAAGTCAGGCTTGTATTTCTATCTTCAGGCTAGTCAGCTCCTCAGGCAGTGCCGAGTTGCATAGGTAGTTATAGGCGCAATCCACTGCTGCTTATAGTTGTGTGAGGATAGATCAGGTACTGCAGTCTACAGAGATTCCACGTCTCAGAGCTCGTCCTATTGTTTTTGGTTATTGCCAGATCTCTGTATGTGCGCTGATTACTGCACGCTGTGTTGCCTGATTGCCAGCCATAACAGTACAAGGAGCCACACCAATGATTCCCAATAGAGGGAAAAAAGAAATCCTTACATCATTTTTTTTTCTTAGCTCTGTCTTCAGTCTTTTTTTTCCCCTAGACATTAGAGTGCTTCAGGACACAGCTGTGGACATGGATATTCAGGCTCTGTGCTCCTCAATGGATAATCTCGTTGTAAATGTACAAAAGATTCAAGATACTATTGATCAGAAATCGATGCTAGAACCAAGAATTCCGATTCCTGATTTGTTTTTTGGTGACAGAACTAAGTTCCTGAGCTTCAGAAATAATTGTAAGCTATTTTTGGCCTTGAAACCTCATTCTTCTGGTAATCCTATTCAACAGGTTTTGATTATTATTTCTTTTTTGCGCGGCGACCCACAGGACTGGGCGTTTTCTCTTGCACCAGGAGATTCTGCATTGAGTAATGTTGATGCATTTTTCCAGGCGCTGGGATTGCTTTACGATGAGCCTAATTCAGTGGATCAGGCTGAGAAAAATCTGCTGGCTTTATGCCAGGGTCAGGATGATGTAGAAGTATATTGTCAGAAATTTAGAAAGTGGTCAGTACTCACTCTGTGGAATGAATCTGCACTAGCGGCTTTGTTCAGAAAGGGTCTCTCTGAAGCTCTTAAGGATGTAATGGTGGGATTTCCTATGCCTGCTGGTTTGAATGAGTCTATGTACTTGGCCATTCAGATCGGTCGTCGCTTGCGCGAGCGTAAATCTGTGCACCATCTGGCGGTATTGTCTGAGAGTAAACCTGAGCCTATGCAGTGCGACAGGACTATGACTAAAGTAGAACGGCAAGAACACAGACGTCTGAACAGACTGTGTTTCTATTGTGGTGATTCTACTCATGCTATTTCTAATTGTCCTAAACGCACTAGGCGGTTCGATAGCTCTGCCGTTATTGGTACTGTACAGTCCAAATTCCTTTTGTCCATTACCTTAATGTGCTCTTTGTCATCGTATTCTGTCATGGCATTTGTGGATTCAGGCGCTGCCCTGAATCTGATGGATTTGGATTATGCTAAACGTTGTGGATTTTTCTTGGAGCCTTTGCGGTGTCCTATTCCGTTGAGAGGAATTGATGCTACACCTTTGGCCAAGAATAAGCCTCAGTACTGGGCCCAGCTGACCATGTGCATGGCTCCTGCACATCAGGAAGTTATTCGCTTTCTGGTACTGCATAATTTGCATGATGTGGTCGTGTTGGGGTTGCCATGGCTACAAACCCATAATCCAGTATTGGATTGGAACTCTATGTCGGTAACCAGCTGGGGTTGTCAGGGAGTACATGGTGATGTTCCATTTTTGTCTATTTCGTCATCCATTCCTTCTGACATCCCAGAGTTCTTGTCGGACTTTCAGGATGTATTTGAAGAGTCCAAGTCTGATGCCCTACCTCCGCATAGGAATTGTGATTGTGCTATCGATTTGATTCCTGGTAGTAAATTCCCTAAGGGTCGCTTATTTAATTTGTCCGTACCTGAACACACCGCTATGCGCAGTTATGTGAAGGAGTCCCTGGAGAAGGGACATATTCGCCCATCGTCGTCACCATTGGGAGCAGGGTTCTTTTTTGTAGCCAAGAAGGATGGTTCGCTAAGACCGTGTATTGATTACCGCCTTCTTAATAAGATCACTGTTAAGTTTCAGTATCCCTTGCCATTGATTTCTGACTTGTTTGCTCGGATTAAGGGGGCTAGTTGGTTCACCAAGATAGATCTTCGTGGTGCGTATAATCTGGTGAGAATCAGGCAGGGAGATGAATGGAAAACGGCATTTAATACGCCCGAGGGTCATTTTGAGGTTCTGGTGATGCCGTTCGGACTTGCCAATGCTCCATCTGTTTTTCAGTCTTTTATGCATGACATTTTCCGTGAGTATCTGGATAAATTCTTGATTGTTTACTTGGATGACATTTTGATCTTCTCAGATGATTGGGAGTCTCATGTGAAGCAAGTCAGAATGGTTTTCCAGGTACTGCGTGCTAATTCCTTGTTCGTGAAGGGATCAAAGTGTCTCTTCGGTGTGCAGAAAGTTTCATTTTTGGGGTTCATCTTTTCCCCTTCTACTATCGAGATGGATCCGGTTAAGGTTCAGGCCATCCAGGATTGGACTCAGCCGACATCTCTAAAAAGTCTGCAGAAATTCCTGGGCTTTGCTAATTTTTATCGTCGCTTCATCTGTAATTTTTCTAGCATTGCCAGACCATTGACCGATTTGACCAAGAAGGGTGCTGATTTGGTTAATTGGTCTTCTGCTGCCGTGGAAGCTTTTCAGGAGTTGAAGCGTCGTTTTTGCTGTGCCCCTGTGTTGTGTCAACCTGATGTTTCTCTTCCGTTCCAGGTCGAGGTTGATGCTTCTGAGATTGGTGCAGGGACGGTTTTGTCACAGAGAGGTTCTGGTTGCTCAGTGTTCAAACCATGTGCTTTCTTTTCCAGGAAATTTTCTGCTGCTGAGCGTAATTATGATGTGGGCAACCGAGAGTTGCTGGCCATGAAGTGGGCATTCGAGGAGTGGCGTCATTGGCTTGAGGGTGCTAAGCATCGCGTGGTGGTTTTGACTGATCATAAGAACCTTACTTATCTTGAGTCTGCCAAGCGCTTGAATCCTAGACAGGCCCGTTGGTCGTTATTTTTTGCTCGTTTTGATTTTGTGATTTCATACCTTCCGGGCTCTAAAAATGTGAAGGCGGATGCTCTGTCTAGGAGTTTTGTGCCCGACTCTCCGGGGTTATCTGAGCCGGCGAGTATCCTCAAGGAAGGAGTCATTGTGTCTGCCATCTCCCCTGATTTGCGGAGAGTGTTGCAGAAATTTCAGGCTAATAAACCTGATCGTTGTCCGGCCGAGAAACTGTTCATCCCTGATAGGTGGACTAGTAAAGTTATCTCTGAACTTCATTGTTCGGTGCTGGCCGGTCATCCAGGAATCTTTGGTACCAGGGAGTTGGTTGCTAGATCCTTCTGGTGGCCATCTCTGTCACGGGATGTGCGTGCTTTTGTGCAGTCCTGTGTAATTTGTGCTAGGGCTAAGCCCTGCTGTTCACGTGCCAGTGGGTTGCTTTTGCCCTTGCCGGTCCCGAAGAGGCCTTGGACACATATTTCGATGGATTTCATTTCTGACCTTCCCGTTTCTCAAAAAATGTCGGTCATTTGGGTGGTCTGTGATCGCTTTTCTAAAATGGTCCATCTGGTGCCCTTGGTTAAATTGCCTTCCTCCTCTGATTTGGTGCCTTTGTTCTTCCAGCATGTGGTTCGTTTACATGGCATTCCTGAGAATATTGTTTCTGACAGAGGTTCCCAGTTTGTCTCGAGGTTCTGGCGAGCCTTTTGTGGTAGGATGGGCATTGACCTATCTTTCTCCTCGGCCTTCCATCCTCAGACTAATGGCCAGACCGAACGAACCAATCAGACCTTGGAAACATATCTGAGATGTTTTGTTTCCGCTGACCAGGATGATTAGGTGTCATTTTTGCCGTTGGCTGAGTTCGCCCTTAATAATCGGGCCAGCTCGGCTACCTTGGTCTCTCCATTTTTCTGCAATTCTGGGTTCCATCCTCGTTTCTCTTCAGGACAGGTTGAGTCTTCGGACTGTCCTGGTGTGGATTCTGTGGTGGACAGGTTGCAGCAGATCTGGACTCAGGTGGTGGACAATTTGACCTTGTCCCAGGAGAAGGCTCAGCTTTTCGCTAATCGCAGACGCCGTGTGGGACCCCGACTTCGTGTTGGGGATCTGGTTTGGTTATCTTCTCGTCATATTCCTATGAAGGTTTCCTCTCCGAAATTTAAACCTCGTTTTATTGGTCCGTATAGGATTTCTGAGATTCTCAATCCGGTGTCTTTTCGTCTGACCCTCCCAGACTCCTTTTCCATACATAATGTATTCCATAGGTCGTTGTTGAGGAGATACGTGGCACCTATGGTTCCATCTGTGGAGCCTCCTGCCCCTGTTTTGGTGGAGGGGGAATTGGAGTATATTGTGGAGAAGATTTTGGATTCTCGTGTCTCTAGACGGAAACTCCAGTATCTGGTCAAATGGAAGGGTTATGCTCAGGAAGATAATTCCTGGGTTTTTGCCTCTGATGTCCATGCCCCAGATCTTGTTCGTGCCTTTCATGTGGCTCATCCTGGTCGGCCTGGGGGTTCTGGTGAGGGTTCGGTGACCCCTCCTCAAGGGGGGGGGTACTGTTGTGAATTCTGTGGCTGAGTTCACTTCTGTGGTCACAAGTGGTATTGCAGTCTCTGGGCTTCCTCCCTCAGGTGTTTTGGTGAGCTCGTTGGCTGCCTTGCTATTTAGCTCCACCTGAGTCTGTCTTCCTTGCTCCTTGTCAATGTTCCAGTGTTGGATCTGAGCTACTGCATCTTTCCTTGGGCCTGCTGCTCTGCTAGATAAGTGCTTCTAGTTTGTTTTCTGTTTTTTCTGTCCAGCTTGCTATTAACTTTTGCTGGAAGCTCTGAGAAGCAAAGGGGTGCACCGCCGTGCTGTTAGTTCGGCACGGTGGGTCTTTTTGCCCCTTTGCGTGGTTTTCGTTTTAGGGTTTTTTGTAGACTGCATAGTTCTCTTTGCTATCCTCGCTCTGTCTAGAATATCGGGCCTCACTTTGCTGAATCTATTTCATTCCTACGTTTGTCTTTTCATCTTGCTAACAGTCATTATATGTGGGGGGCTGCCTATTCCTTTGGGGTATTTCTCTGAGGTAAGTCAGGCTTGTATTTCTATCTTCAGGCTAGTCAGCTCCTCAGGCAGTGCCGAGTTGCATAGGTAGTTATAGGCGCAATCCACTGCTGCTTATAGTTGTGTGAGGATAGATCAGGTACTGCAGTCTACAGAGATTCCACGTCTCAGAGCTCGTCCTATTGTTTTTGGTTATTGCCAGATCTCTGTATGTGCGCTGATTACTGCACGCTGTGTTGCCTGATTGCCAGCCATAACACCAGAGGTGTACCAGAGGTGTATGTCCTGTGCCCAAAAGAGGACTGGCATGTGAAACGGTTGCAAACAGGTGGATATTGTGCCTTGCTGCTATCTGGAGGATATCCTTGGCTGTGTACGGCTGTGTGAGTAAAAAGTTTGTGATACAGCGGTGCAGGACACCAACGGGAACTAGTCAGTTGAGGGCTGGCGTGTGTAGTGTCTGCAACATGTGAAGCTGTGATTAGGGACTGCAATCTAAAAGCCATATGATGTGTAGTGCTATGAAACGGGCACTGAGACGACATGCAACTGTGTGTATTGAACTTTGATGACATGTACTATAAAATGCTATGCACCTTTTTGTGTGAAGTAACACATTAACGAGACTTTTGTGTTTGTACTTTGTGGGTCGCTGCCTCTTCACTGCTTACGGTGCTACCGCAGCATTACAATATGTATAGAATGTAATGAAACAAGCAAAGATATTGCTGGCTTTGTAGGACCAGTATTGGAAAGTCCAGCAGAAACAGCAACACAGTATAGTTGTAAGATAATGTCGCACACACACACCATTTAATGTTATGTTACTGGGTTATTTATGCCTACTTATCAATACAGATGAGTCAAATCAATTTGATGAAAATCAAATTCCAGACAAATTTTATGCAATCCACAGATCCCGTTTAACCCCTTAGCGACTGCCGATACGCCTTTTAACGGCGGCCGCTAAGGGTACTTAAACCACAGCGCCGTTAATTAACGGCGCTGTGAAAAAAGTAAATAGCGCCCCCAGAGTCGGATTTTCTCCGGGGTCTTGGCTGCCGGGGGTAGCCGAGACCCCAGAGAACATGATTCGGGGGTTTTTTTACCTACCCCGCATTTGCGATCGCCGGTAATTAACCGTTTACCGGCGATCGCAAAAAAAAAAAAAAGCGATCTCTTTTTAATTTCTCTGTCCTCCGATGTGATCGCACATCGGAGGACAGAGAAAAGGGTTCCCAGGTGGCCCCCCAATACTTACCTATCTCCCCCGGTGCTCCTCGTGGCTCCCGGTGGGCGCCGCCATCTTAAAAATGGCGGGCGCATGCGCAGTGCGCCCGCCGGCTGGCCCCGCGAAAATCTTTCGGGTCTCGGCTGCCGGGGGTAGCCGGGACCCCAAAGAGCATAATCGGGGTCGGTAAAACCGACCCCTGTTTTGCGATCGCCGGTAATTAACTGTTTACCGGTGACCGCAAAAAAAAAAAAGTAAAGTGTAATTCTCTGTCCTCTGATGTGATCGCACATCAGAGGACAGAGAAATAGGGGGATTCGGGGACCCTACAATACTCACCTGCGACCCTGGATCCTCCTGCTGCTCCTCCTGGCCACCGGCAAAAGAAAATGGCGGGCGCATGCGCAGTGCGCCCGCCCTCTGTCTCCATCTGCTGGCCGGCAGGAGAACAGCAGTTGGGGCTAAAATTAGGGTTAGGGTTAGGGCTAGGGTTAGGGGTAGGGTTAGGGCTAGGGTTAGGGTTAGGGCTAGAGTTAGGGCTAGGGTTAGGGGTAGGGTTAGGGCTAGGGTTAGGGTAAGGGCTAGGGTTAGGGGTAGGGTTAGGGGTAAGGTTAGGGTTAGGGTTAGGGCTAGGGTTAGGGCTAGGGTTAGGGCTAGGGTTAGGGCTAGGGCTAGGGCTAGGGCTAGGGTTAGGGCTAGGGTTAGGGTTAGGGTTAGGGCTAGGGTTGGGGCTAAATTTAGGGTTAGGGTTGGGGCTAAATTTAGGGTTAGGCTTCTTTCACACTTACGTCGGTACGGGGCCGTCGCAATGCGTTGGCCCGACATACCGACGCACGTTTTGAAAATTGTGCACAACGTGGGCAGCGGCTGTAGTTTTTCAACGCATCCACTGCCCAATCTATGTCCTGGGGAGGAGGGGGCGGAGTTAAGGCCACGCATGTGCGGTCAGAAATGGTGGATGCGACGTACAAAAAAACGTTTCATTGAACTTTTTTTGTGCCGACGGTCCGCCAAAACACAACTGATCCAGTGCACGACGGACGCGACGTGTGGCCATCCGTCACGATCCGTCGGCAATACAAGTCTATGGGCAAAAAACGCATCCTGCGGGCACATTTGCAGGATCCGTTTCTTGTCCAAAACTACGGATTGCAACGGATGCCAAACGACGCAAGTGTGAAAGTAGCCTTAGGGCTAGGGTTAGGGTTGGGGCTAAAGTTAGGGGTAGGGTTGGGGCTAAAGTTAGGGTAAGAGTTGGGATTAGGGTTAGGGTTTGGATTAGGGTTGGTATTAGGGTTAAGGTTGGCATTAGGGTTACGCTTGGGATTAGGGTTAGGTTTGGGATTAGGGTTAAGGTTAGGGTTGTGATTAGGGTTAGGGTTAGGGTTGTGATTAGGGGTGTATTGGGATTAGGGTTAGGTTTGAGGTTAGGGTTGAGATTAGGATTAGGGGTGTGTTGGAATTAGGGTTTTGATTAGGGTTATGGTTAGGGTTGACAGGGTTGTTTTGGGGTAAGGGTTGTGATTATGGTTAGGGTTAGTGATTAGGATTATGGATCAGGTTGGGATTAGGGTTAGGGGTGTGTTGGGGTTAGGGTTGGAGCTAGAATTGGGGGGTTTCCACTGTTTAGTTACATCAGGGGGTCTCCAAACACGACAGCCAATTTTGCGCTCAAAAAGTCAAATGGTGCTCCCTCCCTTCTGAGCTCAGCCGTGCGCCCAAACAGTGGGTTACCCCCACATATGGGGCATCAGCGTACTCGGGATAAATTGGACAACAACTTCTGGGGTCCAACTTCTCTTGTTACCCTTGTGAAAATAAAAACTTGGGGGCTACAAAATCTTTTTTGTGGAAAAATATATATTTTTTTATGACTCTGCATTATAAATTTCTGTGAAGCACTTGGGCATTCAAAGTTCTCACCACACATCTATATAAGTTCCTTGGGGGGTCTAGTTTCCAAAACTGGGTCACTTGTGGGGGGTTACTACTGTTTAGGTACATCAGGAGCTCTGCAAATGCAACATAACGCCCACAGACCATTCTATCTAAGTCTGCATTCGAAAACGGCGCTCCTTCCCTTCCGAGCTCTGCCGTGCGCCCAAACAGTGGTTTACCCCCACATATAGGGCATCAGCATACGCAGGATAAATTGGACAACAACTTTAGTGGTCCAATTTCTCCTGTTACCCTTGTGAAAATAAAAACTTGGGGGCTACAATATCTTTTTTGTGGAAAAAAAAATATTTTTTATTTTCACGACTCTGCATTCTAAACTTCTGTGAAGCACTTGGGCATTCAAAGTTCTCACCACACATCTAGATAAGTTCCTTGGGGGGTCTAGTTTCCAAAATGTGGTCACTTGTGGGGGGTTACTACAGTTTAGCTACATCAGGGGCTCTCCAAACGCGACATGGCGTCCGATCTCAATTCCAGCCAATTCTACATTGAAAAAGTAAAACGGCACTCTTTCTCTTCCAAGCTCTGCGGTGCACCCAAACAGTGGTTTACCCCCACATATTGGGTATTGACGTACTCAGGAGAAATTGCACAACAACTTTAGTGGTCTAATTTCTCCTGTAACCCTTGTGAAAATAAAAATTTGTGGGCAAAAAGATCATTTTTGTAGAAAAAATGCGATTTTTTTTTTCACGGCTCTATGTTATAAACTTCTGTGAAGCACATGGAGGTTAAAAGTGCTCACCACACATCTAGATAAGTTCCTTAAGGGGTCTAGTTTCCAAAATGGTGTCACTTGTGGGGGGTTTCCACTGTTTAGGCACATCAGGGTCTCTCCAAACGCGACATGGCGTCCAATCTCAATTCCAGCCAATTCTACATTGAAAAACTAAAATGGCACTCCTTCTCTTCCAAGCTCTGCGGTGCGCCCTAACAGTGGTTTACCCCCACATATTGGGTATCAGCGTACTCAGGAGAAATTGCACAACAACTTTTGTGGTCTAATTTCTCCTGTTACCCTTGTGAAAATAAGAATTTGTGGGCGAAAAGATCATTTTTGTGTAAACAAAAGCGATTTTTTATTTTCACGCTCTGCGTTATAAACTTCTGTGAAGCACTTGGGGGTTCAAAGTGCTCACCACACATCTAGATAAGTTCCTTAAGGGGTCTAGTTTCCAAAATGGTGTCACTTGTGGGGAGTTTCCACTGTTTAGGCACATCAGGGGCTCTCTAAACGTGACATGGCGTCCGATCTCAATTCCAGCCAATTCTGCATTGAAAAAGTCAAACGGTGCTCCTTCACTTCTAAGTTCTGCGGTGCGCCCAAAAAGTGGTTTACCCCCACATATGGGGTATTGGCGTATTCAGGAGAAATTGCATAACAAAATTTATGGTTACATTTCTGTTTTTACACTTGTGAAAATAAAAAAAATGGTTCTGAATTAAGATGTTTGCAAAAAAAAGATAAAGGTTAATTTTTTCCTTCCACATTGTTTCAGTTCCTGTGAAGCACGTAAAGGGTTAATAAACTTCTTGAAAGTGGTTTTGAGAACCTTGAGGGGTGTAGTTTTTAGAATGGTGTCACACTTGGGTATTTTCTATCATATAGACCCCTCAAAATGACTTCAAATGTGATGTGGCCTCTAAAAAAAAATGGTGTTGTAAAAATGAGAAATTGCTGGTCAACTTTTAACCCTTATAACTCCCTAACAAAAAAAAATTTTGTTTCCAAAATTGTGCTGATATAAAGTAGACATGTGGGAAATGTTATTTATTAACTATTTTTCGTGACATATCTCTCTGATTTAAGGGCATAAAAATACAAAGTTTGAAAATTGCAAAATTTTAAAAATTTTCGCCATATTTCCGTTTTTTCATAAATAATCACAAGTAATAGCGAAGAAATGTTACCACTAACATGAAGTACAATATGTAATGAAAAAACAATCTCAGAATCAGCGGGATCCGTTGAAGCGTTCCAGAGTTATAACCTCATAAAGTGACAGTGGTCAGAATTGCAAAAATTGGCTCGGTCATTAAGTACCAAATTGGCTCTGTCACTAAGGGGTTAATTTGAACAATTTGCGATGAAATTTTTGTGAATTGTCAAAAGATGCCCCCTGCCTTTTTACACATTTTGCAGAAGATTGCATCAATCACAGAAGGTGCAACTGTGCAGATTTTCCAATAATTTGGTTTGCAGCAACCAAAGAATGCTCTGCTAAGTATTACAGATGCTTCTTTTGATTGGTTTGGACAATTTTGAGACTGCAGTACTCCGTAAAAGTGACATTCTGTGTTAGTGCAGCATGCTCTAAGTAAAGTTTGTGGTATCGTGCAATTGACAGTTTATGGCTACAAAACATATAATCTTTCAATTCATTATTTATTTTCCTTAGTTGTGTATAATCGACTAAGTCATATTGGTTGGATTGTTTAAGATTACAGCACATTTGTTATATTAATGTAAAAGTTTTTAGTTTTTTTTATATAGTTTCATGTTAAATTAAACTAACACATTTCTCCTTTTATATCAGCTCTTGATTTATGGAAATGATGATGAGAATTATAATTTAGTCACATCCCCATAGTTTAATGGTCTATAAGTAAGTCCCTATAGAATCATTCTGAACTTCCCCCATGGAAGGAAACATATAGGAGATTCCTAAAGAAACAATGAAGAAGATAAATTAAGCTTCCCATGCCTATTATCATTCAGAGACCTAGAAAAGGGACTTTAAAAATGCAGCACTGCATTCTTCTCTTGATGTTTTCCATGATCTATTACATCATGTGACAGAAAAATTAATCATTAAAATCTTAGTAAAGTCTTCACAAATAATAACCAGGTGTACTTTGATTATCTTTGATCTCTGGGATATAATTTATCTCTGCCACTAAATATTTAAGAAATACAGCATATGATTTACCTCATGACCAATGGCAAGTGAAAGTTCATACAAGGGGTGACGTTCGTAGCTGTTGCAGAGCTGTAAAGTGAGAAAGTCTAGGAGAAGATGTCAATTGTTTTTTTTTTTTTTTGTGAAAGCTGATTAGTTTTTAATTCCTCAGTATTCAATGATCCTGAATGTTGAAATTGTATGTGGGCAGTTTTGGATTCAGTTATTATAATTCAATGCAAAGGACATTTTAGTATACTATATTTAAAGAATCTGTCACCAGATTTCACAATTCAAACTGTATATATCATAAAACAGATCTCATAGACCTGATGACTCTGGCAAACATTCTATAAAAATCCTTTATAGTAGGTGTCATGATCCATTCCAGAGTTTAGTCCTGTGTGCTTTTTCTCTGGGTGGATCATGTCAAGGGTTAACTTTGATCTGCCTCCTTCTGGGCTCGGGTTTGCTATTTAGCTCCCAGGTATCCTGAGGGTGGTGTCAGTTATAGTTCTGCCTTCGGTGTGTTAACCTGACCCTGCTGGTAGCTCTTGATTTGCCCTGCTGTGTACCCTGACTTGTCCTGTGTCTGTTAACTCCCTCTGTCTGCCCTTTTTTCCCAGTGTTTCTCTGTCTGTTTATCTGCTTGATTCTCCGGTCCTGATCCCCTGGCTTGGCTTTTCACGTTGTTGCTGTTTGTCCCTTTTGTACCGTATATTGCCCGTTCTGGTTTATTGATCTCTGGCTATGTTCTGACTATCCATCTGTCTTATCCTATAATACTGTCGTGCTATCTCGTGTTTTTTGACTTGGCTTGCCTGACCACTCTCTCGCCACTTGGTGGCGTCTGTTCTGCTGTCCTGTGTGTGCAGTCTTACTTTCCTCTCAAGCTTCCCCCGGTGGAGGTTGTGCTGTAATGCACTGCAGCTGCATGACATTATAACTGACCTGCACATTTAAAGGGAATTCTGCATTTTTTTTTTCTCTGCTCAGTTTTCTATGGATCCGCTCCATACCTTGGCGGATCAAATGGATAGCTTGACTGTTATCATACAAGACCTGTTTGTGGAACAGAGGGCCTTGTCCTCTTCTCATAACCACCTGCAAAGGGAGCTTTCAGACACAGTTAAATCATTGCAGACTGACTTTAAACTATCTGACACTGTTGATGTCTCTTTGCATTCTCCTGAACCTACAGTCAAGCTCCCAGACACCTTCTCTGGGGAGAGGGAGAGATTTTTTACTTTTAAGGAGAGTTGCAAGCTTTTTTTTTCTCTTAGACCAAGATCTTGTGGAAATGAGAGTCAGCGAGTGGGGATAATTATTTCCTTACTGCGGGACGGACCTCAGTCATGGGCCTTCTCTTTACCTGCTTCTGCCCCTGAACGTGTGTCTGTGGACAAATTCTTTGAGGCTTTGGGACTGATTTATGACGAACCAGACCGGGTCAGGGTAGCAGAGGACATGATTATGAGCCTCTCCCAGAATGAACTCACTGCTGAACAGTATTGTTCTGAGTTTAGGCGGTGGTCCGTTGAGGTGTCTTGGGGTGACTCTGCTCTGAAGCGCCTGTTTGAGAGAGGACTTTCAGATCATCTCAAGGACGCTCTGGCCCTTCATACGCCACCCAGTTCCCTGGTAGAGGCCATGACTCAGGCCATTCGTATGGACCGGAGGTTACGGGAGAGAAGAATTATCCAGAGTGAGATTCCTGTTTTGCCTGTCAAGTCTGAGGTGATGTCATTCAAGGAGACTATGGAAGTTGGTGCCATCAATTTCAAGGAGAAGGAGAGGAAACGGCGACGTGATGGAAAACTATGTTTTTACTGTGGAGATCCAGGACATTGGAAGAAGGACTGCTCCTCTTGTCCATCGAGTAACAAGCTGCCGAGTCTGGGTGATGGTCTAGGAGGTCATCCAGACTCACAGGTACCATTTTCGTCATTTCAAAAAGTTTTGTTAGAGGTGGAACTGTGTTATGGAGGTGTTTTTGCATCCACTTCAGCGTTTGTGGACTGTGGATCTTCCATGAACTTCATTGACTATAGTCTGGTGTCCAAGTTAAAGTTAGGGACAGTTAGGCTAGAGACTCCGATCCATATCGTTGCCATTGATAAGACACCGTTGGCTCAAAATGTCCTTAAATTTGTCTCTGAGGAGTTCCTCCTCAAGGTGGGTTCTTTGCACCAGGAACGAATTTCATGTTTTGTTATGAATAATCTTCCTGCTGGACTGGTGCTGGGGTTCCCATGGCTGCAGAGACATAATCCTGTTATAGACTGGGGATCTCGTGATATTGTTAAATGGGGTCCTAATTGTTCCAATGGTTGTCTTTCTACTGTGTTTGTGTCCACCATTAGTCTGGAGGGTATTCCGGAGTACCTAAAGGACTTTGGTGATGTGTTCTCCGAAAAAGAGGCTGAGGTCTTACCACCCCATCGTCCTTATGATTGTTCCATCAACCTTATTCCGGGTTCTAAATTGCCCAAAGCCCGTTTGTACAATCTTTCTGGCCCGGAACGTACTGCTATGAAAAACTATATCTCTGATAGTCTACGCAAAGGTCACATCCGTCCCTCTGTCTCACCTGTGGCCGCGGGTTTTTTTTTTGTCAAGAAAAAAGATGGTGGTTTACGCCCATGCCTCGATTTCCGGGAACTAAATAAAATTACGGTGAGAAATACCTACCCTCTCCCACTCATTCCTGATCTCTATAACCAATTGTCTGGGGCTAAGTGGTTTTCCAAACTCGATCTTAGGGGAGCATATTATCTTATCTGCATTCAGGAAGGGGATGAGTGGAAAACTGCATTTCTCACCTCCGAGGGCCTGTTTGAAAATTTGGTCATGCCCTTTGGTCTCACAAACGCGCCCGCGGTGTTTCAGAACTTCATGAATTATGTGTTTTCTGACTTTATCGGGCGCTTTATGGTTGTATACCTGGATGATATCCTTGTTTTCTCGCCTGACAAAGAATCTCACATTGGTCATTTACGTGCTGTTCTTCACCGGTTACAGGGAAATTCTTTGTTTGCTAAACCAGAGAAATGTTTGTTTTGTGTCCAGGAGCTTTCTTTTCTGGGGATCATCCTTTCTGCGAATGGGTTTCGGATGGATCCCGGAAAGGCCATTGTTGATTGGGTGCAACCCAGAGACCTCAAGGGGTTGCAACGTTTTCTGGGTTTTGCCAATTATTACCGAAAATTCATCAAAGGGTTTTCTCAGGTAGTCAAGCCACTCACCGATCTTACTTGCAAAGGGGCTGATCTCAAAGTTTGGTCATCCTGGGCAGTTGAAGCATTTATTACATTAAAAAAAGTTGTATGTCTGCTCCTGTGTTGGTTCAGCCCGATCCATCTAAACCATTCATTGTAGAGGTGGACGCATCAGAGGTGGGAGTGGGAGCGGTGTTGTCTCAGGGACCCGTTACTTTGACCAACTTGAGACCATGTGCCTTTTTCTCCCGTAAGTTTTCTTCTGCTGAGAGGAACTATGATGTTGGGAATCGGGAGTTATTGGCCATAAAATTGGCTTTTGAAGAATGGAGGCATTTTTTGGAGGGGGCGGTTCATCGGATCACGGTGATTACTGACCACAAGAATTTGTCTTATATTGAAACCGCCAAACGGTTAACTCCTAGACAGGCTAGGTGGTCGCTGTTTTTCTCTCGTTTTCATTTTTCAATCACTTTTCGGCCTGGTTCCAAGAATGTCCAGGCTGATGCCTTATCTCGCAGTTTTGATCCGATATCACCCCCCGAACCTCCTTCCTCCATTCTTCAGCATGGGGTGGTTGTTGCGGGGGTATCCTCTGAATTGGAGCAGGAGATTCGAAAGGCTCAGTCTCTTGCTCCTCCCTCTTTGCCTAACAATAAGCTTTTTGTCCCAGTTCAGTACCGATTAAGGATTCTTCAGGAGTTCCATGATTCTGCTCTTAGTGGTCACCCGGGGATCGCTGCCACCCGGAAAGCTATTGCTAGGCTGTTTTGGTGGCCCTCCATGAATTCTGATATTATTGAGTTTGTGTCTGCTTGTGATACCTGTGCCCGTGCTAAGAGCTCCCATAACCGGCCGGCCGGGGAATTGGTGCCATTGCCAATTCCAGATAGACCTTGGACTCATTTGTCCATGGATTTTATCACTGATCTCCCTCCTTCCAATGGCAAAACTGTAATCTGGGTAGTGGTTGACAGATTCAGTAAGCAAGCGCATTTTGTACCTCTAGCAGGATTGCCTAAAGCTGAGACACTATCTAGATTATTTGTTGAGCACGTTGTACGGCTGCATGGTGTGCCTTTGAGTGTGGTTTCTGATAAAGGAGTACAATTTGTGTCCAAATTTTGGAGGGCATTTTGTAAAAGATTGGGTATTTGTTTGACCTTCTCCTCTGCTTACCATCCTGAGACCAACGGGCAGACGGAGAGGACCAATCAGTCACTTGAACAGATTTTGAGGTGTCTTGCTACATCTCAGCAGGATGATTGGTGTAATTCATTGCCCGTGGCTGAATTTGCATTTAATAATCGGATTAACCAGTCTACGGGCACCTCTCCATTCTTCTGTAACTACGGTTTTCATCCCCATTTTGGTGACTTTTCTAGGCTGGATTCAGGATGTCCAGGGGCTGATACAGCAGTGCAACGGTTGTGGGAGGTGTGGAGGGAGGTCCAGAAGAACATTGGGAAGGCTGAGGGCAAACATAAACTTTTTGCTGATAAGCGACGGTCTGTAGGACCTATATTCCTGGTAGGAGATAAAGTGTGGTTGTCTACCAAGAACATTCGTCTAAAGATTCCTTCTGCTAAGCTTGGTCCCAGGTTTATTGGTCCTTACGAGATCATTGAGGTGGTCAATCCAGTTGCCTTTTGCTTACACCTTCCTCAGTCGCTTCGGATCCCCAATGTGTTCCATAAATCCCTTCTTAAGTCCTTTGTACCATCTTCCGCTGGGCCTCCATCCCTTCCGCCTCCTGTCTCTGTGGATGGTCAGACCGAGTTTGAAGTAGAACGGATCGTGGATTCTCGCATGGTCCGTAGTTCTCTTCAGTATTTGGTCCATTGGAGGGGTTATGGTCCTGAGGATCGATCTTGGGTCCCCGCGCGATCTGTCCATGCGGATCGATTGATCCGGGCATTTCATGCACGTTATCCTGGGAAACCTGGGGGTCCGGTGGCCCCCCCTTGAGAGGAGGGTACTGTCATGATCCATTCCAGAGTTTAGTCCTGTCTGCTTTTTCTCTGGGTGGATCATGTCAAGGGTTAACTTTGATCTGCCTCCTTCTGGGCTCGGGTTTGCTATTTAGCTCCCAGGTATCCTGAGGGTGGTGTCAGTTATAGTTCTGCCTTCGGTGTGTTAACCTGACCCTGCTGGTAGCTCTTGATTTGCCCTGCTGTGTACCCTGACTTGTCCTGTGTCTATTAACTCCCTCTGTCTGCCCTTTTTTCCCAGTGTTTCTCTGTCTGTTTATCTGCTTGATTCTCCGGTCCTGATCCCCTGGCTTGGCTTTTCACGTTGTTGCTGTTTGTCCCTTTTGTACCGTATATTGCCCGTTCTGGTTTATTGATCTCTGGCTATGTTCTGACTATCCATCTGTCTTATCCTATAATACTGTCGTGCTATCTCGTGTTTTTTGACTTGGCTTGCCTGACCACTCTCTCGCCACTTGGTGGCGTCTGTTCTGCTGTCCTGTGTGTGCAGTCTTACTTTCCTCTCAAGCTTTCCCCGGTGGAGGTTGCGCTGTACTGCACTGCAGCTGCATGACAGTAGGGCTGCTAAACCCTTTTTGAAAATTTTTCTGCCTGCTATTAAAATAAGATTAGGCCTAACTCTTTCAATATTAAAAGAGGAAACTTTTCAAAGGGATTATACAAACATTATCTGACAGGGAGAAGGACTTGGGGATCCTAGTTAATGATAAACTTACCTGGAGCAGCCAGTGCCAGGCAGCAGCTGCCAAGGCAAACAGGATCATGGGGTGCATTAAAAGAGGTCTGGATACACATGATGAGAGCATTATACTGCCTCTGTACAAATCCCTAGTTAGACCGCACATGGAGTACTGTGTCCAGTTTTGGGCACCGGTGCTCAGGAAGGATATAATGGAACTAGAGAGAGTACAAAGGAGGGCAACAAAATTATTAAAGGGGATGGGAGAACTACAATACCCAGATAGATTAGCGAAATTAGGATTATTTAGTCTAGAAAAAAGACGACTGAGGGGCGATCTAATAACCATGTATAAGTATATAAGGGGACAATACAAATATCTCGCTGAGGATCTGTTTATCCCAAGGAAGGTGATGGGCACAAGGGGGCATTCTTTGCGTCTGGAGGAGAGAAGGTTTTTCCACCAACATAGAAGATGATTCTTTACTGTTAGGGCAGTGAGAATCTGGAATTGCTTGCCTGAAGAGGTGGTGATGGCAAAATCAGTCGAGGGGTTCAAGAGAGGCCTGGATGTCTTCCTGGAGCAGAACAATATTGTATCATACAATTATTAGGTTCTGTAGAAGGACGTAGATCTGGGGATTTATTATGATGGAATATAGGCTGAACTGGATGGACAAATGTCTTTTTTCGGCCTTACTAACTATGTTACTATGTTACTATATTACCAAAGAACACAGCAGTCATATCCTAATATAGGGAAAATGACGACCCACAACCCTATCCCCTCCCAAAAGACAGATATATATATATATATATATATAAAACGTAGTGACCTAAGACACGGTCATATATTCATATACACTGTACAGAAAAACAATATATTACTCTCAACCTCAGTTAAAACAATGCAATGCATACATACGCATAGATCTACTGATATCACAGTACCATATAGGCCTGAAAAAATATTATATTATGCTAACCGGCACGTAACAATCCATGCCTTGGCAGCTGTTGAAAAAAGGCTTGTTACACATAGGTAGACTGTGGAGACCTGGGTGTCGTAACCAGTGCCTTCCCCCCTCCCATCAATCCCGTAATGAAACACACACAGTCCTAGGTGGGTTGAACAGGTCGGTCACAGTTTATTAATTAAATAAGCAGAGAAAGGGCAATTACATATCGTAACGAGCGGCTCGCGCCGAGCTCCTGTCCGTGATCGACAGGGGAATTGGCCTAACGAGCGGTTACGACCTTTGCCCTCCTCCGCTTTTTCCGCTGTGACTTGATAAAGGTTACCAGGGTTAGTTATATCAACATGCATGACAAAAATTTTTTTTTTTTTTTTTTTAAATTACAACATAATTCACACATTTACATTCTCCTGTGGGTTAGTTTAACCATTAGCCTTTAAAAGGGAGGGTGGGTGGGACAAAAGCTTCCAGGTGTCCTGCCGGGAGTGAAAGAGAAAGTTCCTGGCCGGACACCTGGATTTAACCCCTGTAGGAGTGGCCGTAGGACCCCTCCCCTCTAGTGCCCACTGGCCGGCTGGGGGTCTTCCAATTAGTGCATCACTAAGGGGGGAGTGATGCTAGGGGGGAACTGGCACTGACCACCTTTACGTGCAGCTCTCTCTGTGTGCTCCCCAGTCAGAGACGTGTTCCTTATTCAGTACCGCGTCTGCCAGACTGTGGAGACCTGGGTGTCGTAACCAGTGCCTTCCCCCCTCCCATCAATCCCGTAATGAAACACACACAGTCCTAGGTGGGTTGAACAGGTCGGTCACAGTTTATTAATTAAATAAGCAGAGAAAGGGCAATTACATATCGTAACGAGCGGCTCGCGCCGAGCTCCTGTCCATGATCGACAGGGGAATTGGCCTAACGAGCGGTTACGACCTTTGCCCAACTCCGCTTTTTCCGCCACGGAGGATCCCGTGTATTAACTACGCGGGACTCCGACCCCACCCCTCGATGTTAGGGCCTGTTCAACCCCATCCTGTAAACCAGACAGAAAAATATCGAGGCCAATGTCCGTTAGGTGAACTCCGTCCGGTCTTAATTGTGGCGTGTTATCCCCTTGTAGCGGGCGGTGACGAATCACGATACCGCCTCTTCCTCTCACATATTTTCCAATCCGCGCGTTGAATTTCCTTCTTGTCCGCTCTATGGCTTTTTTATCTCTTACTCCTCGCCAGACGGCCCGTGGTGTTATATCCGACCACACCAGGATCATTTTCCTGAATAGACAGCTGAACCGATCCATATCCGTTGTCACCCATTTGTACAATTCGGCCACCTTTTGTTTGCCCAGGTCATTGCCACACGCGTGTACCACCATTATCACCGGGTGTTCCGCCAACCTTGCTATGCCAACCATCTCTTTAAACACCTGTTTCCACTGGAGGCCTCTGATACCCCTCCAGTTAACTTTTATGCCCGGGAGGTAAAGATTTGTTCCTCCTGGCCGCAGTTTGGCCCTCTTTTCGGCCCAGTAAACGTAGGAATCTCCTACAACCCAAACTTCAACCCCTGTAAGAGACAACACATGTTAATTAAGCAAGTCAGGTCTTATGTATCTGGCGAAGCATGCGGACTTCCACCGACCCATTCTCTGCACCTCGGCCTCTGACACTCCTGCCCTAGCCACTTATGTGGCCGCCCCTATCCTGAACGAATGTGTTCCGTACTCTTTTGGATTCGCCCCGGTTTTTTCCAAGCATAGCTTGAACATCGCCT
The DNA here is from genome assembly GCF_032444005.1 of Ranitomeya imitator. NCBI lineage: Eukaryota > Metazoa > Chordata > Amphibia > Anura > Dendrobatidae > Ranitomeya > Ranitomeya imitator. The sequence continues at coordinate 310,817,682 of NC_091286.1, forward strand.
GAAATTGGTACTTGGTCAGAGGGGACCCGTCTGTATGAGTGAAGAAAAATCTACCAGCGTGTCTTATCACGGCGTATCTTCTAACCATTTTTAGCGGGCAAGCTGGGCCCTCTGTGGAGTTAACCAGGACCCATGTGCCCCTACCAGTGGGATCGCATTTGGACCTTCTAACCCTGATGCGCAGGGCGTCGCTGCATATTACCATGTCCTCATTAATTAGGCCTCCTTCCGACGCGTTTTTTGCCCGCGGTAGCAATTCACTGATACGCAGTGCTCCGAAAAAGACGGTCACAAAAGCTGCCGATAAGAGGGCTGCCTCGTATTGCGATGAGCAGACCGACGGGGATATAGCAATCAGGTCCTGCAATAGTCTCAGAGAAATGGGGCGGCGACATTCTTGGCTCGGCTGAAGCCTTTTCCAACCTTTTATGGCTTGTCTTATGCAGAAGGACTTAGTTACGTCTACCCATCCCAATAATTGAAAGAAAAATGCTAGCCCCGATAATTTCCGTTGTGCTGAGGTGCCCGACGCCCCATCTTCTCTCATCCGCATTAGAAAATCAATTGTCACCGCGCTTCGTGCTTGATCGCATTTATCGACTGGCCTACCCCGAATTAGTGAGCACCACTCCTCCCAAGCCTTACCATACACCTGCCAGGTAGCTGGCGAAACGGAGGCCCGGATTAAGGGCATCAATGATTGGCCACTGTATCCCACAGGGACAGTGGACACAGGATACCCAGGGGTTGCGCGTTGGGCTGCTGGATTCTGAAATCCTGCCAATTGGAAAATAACAATGGGTTAATGATATTCTCGTCAACCTCCGCCACCACGGTGGCTCTACACCAAATATTGTTTTCTAGGCATAACAGCGCAAGCCGTCGCAAAAGAGCGAGTATGGGCAAGGATGAAGAAGACATGTGATTTAAACTCTTCGCTGTTTTCGTATTTTTAGTTTGGAACCGAATGTTCATGTTCCTCAACTGATCGGCCCATATCTCCACCGCTGCTACTACCGCAAACAATTCCCATAGGGCCGGGTCTTGCCCCCACTTTGTCGTCATCCATCTCTCTGGCCAACCAGATTTGCACCATTGCTTTTTATAGATTGCTGCGAAACCCTCTTTTTTGTTCCACCCTAATGTCAGCCCTAATTCCTTGCTAGTGGTCTCTCTAGCCATGACGCACGTGTGACCGTTGTATGATTGTAGGAACGTCTGCCATACAAGCAGATCAGCTTTTAGCGAACGAGTGAGCCTAATTCTATGGCCGGGCTGCGAAGCGCCTTTTGTTGCCAGAGATAGTCTGCGCGAGAATGCTCTGCTAGCCGGCATTACGCGGCAGGCGAAGGTCAGTAGACCCAATAACGCCTGCATTTGCTGTAGGGTTACCTTTTTAACTTCGCGGAAGCCTTTCAACATTTGCAGGGTTTTTTGTATTTTATCCACCGGTAAGCGGAACACCATCCTGTTGGTATCTATTTCAATGCCCAGAAAGGGCAATACATTACATGGTCCCTCCGTTTTCTCCGGTGACAAGGGCACGCCGAATTTGAGAGATATGGATTTGAATTTTTCTAGTAGATCGAAGCAGAGTTTAGAATTTCTGGGGCCGACGAACAGGAAATCGTCGAGGTAGTGAATTAGGGATTTACTGCCCGTCTCGTACCGAACTACCCAATCTAGGAAGGTGCTGAACAGCTCGAAATAGTGACATGAGATGGAACATCCCATCGGGAGGCACATGTCGAAGTAATAGTATTGGTCCACTTTGCAGCCCAGAAGGTGGAAACATTCGGGGTGCACGGGTAGTAACCGGAATGCCGATTCAATGTCGGATTTGGCTAGCAGGGCGCCGGTCCCGGCTGCCCGCACTAATTCAACCGCCTTATCAAAAGACGCGTATGAGACAAGCTTCTTCTGGGGTAATTGTGTCGTTAACCAAATCGCCCTTTGGGTGGGATAAATGATGGATTAGGCGGTATTTACCGGGTTCCTTTTTTGGTATAATGCCTAACGGTGATATTTTAATGTTTTTGAAGGGGAGCGACGTAAAGGGGCCTGCTACCCTGCCCAATTCTACCTCCTTTTTAATTTTTTGCCTAAGAATTTTGGAGAATTCGCGAGCTGATTTAAGGTTATCGGATAGGGTTGGCGTTCTTGTTAGCCTAAAGGGCATAAAGAAACCGTCGGTGAATCCCACCTGCAGCTGCTGAGCCACTTTCTTATTGGGGTAGAGCTTTAGCCAGGGGGCCATCGCGGTTACGCTCACTGGGGTTCTGCCTTGTGGGCCCTTTGTATGTCTGACGAGTGCACCTTGATGCTTGGTGTCCCCCCCCGCAAGCGGAGCATTCGTGTCTGAATTTGCATAGCGCGTGGAAACGGCAGTTTCCCTCGTTATATAGCCAGCAGGCCCCGGGTTTTCGCACGACCACAGAGTTCTGACCTGCGGCTCCGGAGTAATGAGTGGTCGTGGCTGAAAAGGGGGGCTGCTTTTGAGACAACATCATACGCAACCACACGTCTGTCGCTTTTACCCCCCAGCCTAGATCGGGCTGTAGGGCAAGACGCCTGCGGAACTCCTCGTCGTACCGTCGCCAGGCTGAACCGCCGTGCGACTTGTATGAACTATATATCATGTCCTGATATATAAACAATTCGGAGCAGCGTTCCGGATGTTTCTGGCCCATAATACAGCCCAATACTGCGAAGGCCTGGAGCCAATTATTCATGGTTAGAGCAATTTTCGATCTCCCCCTATCAAAACCCCTATCGCTAGCTCTATCCACCGTTTGTTGGTCGGCTGATAACAGCGACCATATATCTATGTAATCGTTGCTCCATATCTTCAGTCTAGTTTCCTGATCTATATGAGCGCCTAGCGGACTGATCCCGCAGAAGAAGGCGTCTTTGTGTAGGTTAGCGGATTGTGGTGTTGTGTTGTTCACCATATTTCCCCTTGCCTGAGATAATTGTAGGATTATCTCCTTTAACGCTGAAGTTAGCTCCATTTCCTTTACATGAACCCCGTAGCGTAACGTTTCCTCGCTATCCTTGGTACACTCACCGCTGTGTGACTCTGGACGAGTGTACACCGATCCTGGAGGAACCCCTGCCGATGTTGACGGGGGGACGTCGCAGGACGGGGAAACTCTGGCTCCCGCTACAGCGTGGGACTGGCCGATGCGCTGGCCGATGCACTGAGTATCGTGCGTTGGAGCCCGATTACTACCACATAGTGGCGGATTAATGGCTCTCTCTTCAGCGACTGCGCGGTGGTTGTTGTGGCTGGAAGCCGCGGGGGATTGTTCTCCCCGGCTGAAAGCCTTAGAGGGTGCCCGCGATTTAGAGGACTTGCCACGTGCACGATGACTCCTATCCGGACTTAGCGATACATCGGACCCCTTGGATGTTGCTGATGACAGCCATCCTGTGGCCCGGGATCTGCGGCGGCTCCTATGGGAGTTGCGTCTGCGACGGTGACGGGAGGGGCGTTTAGAGGAGTGTCGGGAACGGCGCCGGGAGTTATCGGAGGAAGATTGGGAGGACGTGCGGCGTCTACGCCTTCGTCAGCCGTTGTTATGCGGTGCAATGGGGGGGATTCTATCAGTAGACAGAGGGGGATAATTGGCCGTAGATGGTCCTGTAGCGCTAATCGGAAGGGGGGGCGTCAGGAGGTAACCATATTCCTCCCCATTGCTGGGATTTGACGGGGCGGTGGTACACGGAAGCTTTTTATTAAGATTTTGGGCAGTGTGGGGAGGTGATAATGTGTCTGTGCTTGGTGCGTTTACTGAGAAGTCGCCGTGATTCCCGTTGCGCGGCTGTTGAGCGCCTTGCTCGGTCCCATGGGACCGAACAACGCGCTCTTCAGCCGCCCTGTGACCTATCCGGCCTGACCCCTGATACCCCCGTACAGGCATCAGTGCTGCGCCTGCCGGGGGTAAGCTGGAGGTCACGCCAGATGATAAATGAGCACGCTGATCGGTCGAGTTTGACCGAACAGCGCGCTCTGGGGAACATGAAGTGTTAAAACCAGCCCCCAGGTTACCCCCTGCGGGCGGTGTATATGTGCCCGCAGGGAAGGCAACCGAGGACTGGCCAGCACTGTGTTCAGCGCTCATCTGCGGTGACCGGAAGTGGCTGGGCGGGGACCGGAAGTGGCTGGGCGGAGCCTCCCCAGCACTCCGAGCGGTGCCCGAGGCCTCCGGAAGACGCCTGCAGCTGCGAGGCGGAGAGGCCCTCTCCTCCCCGACCTGGAGCCGCTCCGGGGCGCGGGGCAAGCGGGCGGATCGCCTGCCACCCGGCGCCACCACCGGCCTCTCCGGAGCGGCCGGGGAAGGGGCGACACCGCCCGCCGCCGGGCGCCGCCCGATGTAGCCCCGCACAGCCGGGACGGAGTAACCGGCGCCGGCTGCCCATCGCTGCCCTCCGCCCCCACCAGAGTCCGGACAAGAGCCGGAGAGGAGACGCCGGCCACCCTCCGACGGGTGCGACGCCCGGCTCTCCCCCGCCGCCTTCGATAGGCCCCCTGGCCATCTACAGCCGAGGACCCCGATACCGGCAGCAGCACAGAGAGGGGCCCCTGCCCAGCGATCGGGGCCGGACCAAACGACGGACCACAGGGTGCTCCCGAAGGTATTGGAGGTGAGCTAGGCCTGAGGGGGGCCGAGGGCGGAGGGGTAAGGGAGAACAGCCCTGGAGAAGGGATACTGGGGGACGGACCTAGGGGACCAGAGGGCGACGGGGTAATGGAGGACGGACCTACAGGACCAGGGGACGAAGGGGCAATGAAGGACGGACCTATGGGGGCAGGGGACGAAGGGGTGAGAAAAGAAAAAGCGGGGTCGGGAGAAGGCCCAGGGAGGTGAGCCCTGATGCCGGTAAGGATGGCCTGAAGCCAGTGCTCACCTCTCTGTTCCAATCCTTTCCTCAGGGCCTCGACCAGGGGGTCCGACATTACTACAGGGATGCAGGGACAAAAGCTTCCAGGTGTCCTGCCGGGAGTGAAAGAGAAAGTTCCTGGCCGGACACCTGGATTTAACCCCTGTAGGAGTGGCCGTAGGACCCCTCCCCTCTAGTGCCCACTGGCCGGCTGGGGGTCTTCCAATTAGTGCATCACTAAGGGGGGAGTGATGCTAGGGGGGAACTGGCACTGACCACCTTTACGTGCAGCTCTCTCTGTGTGCTCCCCAGTCAGAGACGCGTTCCTTATTCAGTACCGCGTCTGCCAGAAAACATGCTGGACATGGTGGTCACATACATGTCAGAATTGAGCAAATACCTATGCCTAAAGAGATCCATATATGCATGAAAAACAGGATCATATGCAGGCTAGAGAGGGAGAGAAGTAAGAGAGAGGGAAAGGGGCTGTGGGGTACAACCCACGCGTATCGCCGCAGCTGTGGCGGCATCCTCAGGGAAAAGAATAGCATACTGTGTGAAATGTTAAACATGAATATATGCTAAATCATAATAAAATGAATGGTGTTCACCTGTTTGGAGGCGTCGGCGGAGAAGCACATGGAGCAAGATGGTCGCGGCCATAATGTTAATCCTGAATAGCTGCGTCTAGCTAATAAAGTTGTGTGATGGCCAAAACCCGCGCATGCGCACTAGGTGCGATAAACCTACACACACACGCGCCTGTAACTTATCCCCAGCGACCTGATTCCAATGCATGAGTGCACCTACGCGCTGAGTGGAAGAAACAAGAGAGAGCGCACACCTATTACAGCGACGGTCCCAGAAAAACACGGCACCCACCTCAGCAGCCCAGCAGCACAATCGTCATGCTGGACAGCTGCAGTCTTAAATATAACTGCATTTTAACCAAATCCAAATATGTGCAAAACGGAATACAGCACATACAAAACTCCACCAGTGCTAGCCCACCTATTGCCACGAACAGCCACACTCTTGTCCAAACTATCAGAAACCTTCCAGCACATGCTCATGGGATAGAAAAGGTGCAGCATGTTCATAAAGAATATATGCATTAATAAACATGAATCCCACAGAAATCACATATATTAATCAATTAGAATATACGCATTAATAAACATGAATCCCACAGATATCACATATATTAATCAATTGGAGGTCAACTATAGCAATATAGATACACAAAAGTCTATACAAAACTATCTATACACAGAGTACGAGATGCAATGCAGTCATATGTATATACAGAAGAAATTAGCAGAAACTGTCTAAATACGAAGTTGGGCTAATCACATAATAATATGGCAACAGAGCAAATGACCCTAAAGAGCGTATGCCCATATATATATATTGATGGAGAACGCATGGAAAGCACACACATAGCCATAAGTATACGTTTATCCGCATAAATATGCGTGGCCTCAAAAATATGCTGTAGCCCCAAGACCAGCTCAAAAAATGGCCCAAAAATAAATAAATAAATTGGGGCCCCGAAGGCACACAAAAAGAACTATACGCTGGATACTATAAGGTACTGTGATATCCATAATGTATAATATATAATATTTTTATAGTGTATCAAAGTCATATTAAACAGTAGCCCTGTGAAGAACGTATCAATAGTAAACCGGTAGTAGGAATAGTAACAGAGAGACCCGAACAAGCCCCATGAATATGGGCACAGATGAAAATGCATGAGCCAAAACCCTGAAAGCGCCGAATGCCATATGGTACTGTGATGTAAACTAAACCTACTAGACAGATGCCAACCATGCTAAATGCGTAACAAGCAATGCCACACGCCAAGGACCCCTAGGTCAAATCCCACTCCAAATCATGTATTAGGCATAAAAGCCAGTGAATAAAAGTTCTTCATTTAGTCCATTTGGCGATGTAGTCTTCAGGTCATAGATCCAACGTGACTCTCGTCGTAGGAGTTCCTTGGTTAAGTTTCCCCCACGGATGTTACCCAGAACTTGGTCCACAACCATAATCCGCATACCCTGATGCCTGCTGTTGTGGAATTCCATATAATGGGATGCAACAGAAGAAATAGTCTTGGCTTTTGCAATGTCCGCCTTAGCATTTACAATATTTGACATGTGTTGTTGGACTCTCCGTCTCACTTCTTGGGTTGTCTTTCCAACATATAACTTCGGACATGAACAGATCAGCACGTAAACCAAATTCCTTGACCTGCAGTTGGCGTAACTCCTCGCTTTCAATTCTCCTGGAAAAATCGGCAGGGTTAGAGAATTAGTGGCAACCATGTAAGGACAAACATTGCAGTTACCGCATGGGAAAGTTCCCTTTATCCTGTTTCCTGATCCCAATCTCACAGTTGGCCTTTTGAAATGGCTGGTAGTAAGAACATCTTTAAAATTTCTGGCTCTCCTAGCAATAATCCTCGGTCTATCTGACAGGAAAGGCCTCAATTTCTTCTCATTCAACAATATTCCCCAATGCTTGCCCAGAATATTGTAGACATCCTGCCACTGATTGTTATATGCCGTAATTAAATTAATCATTGGCATATCTTTAGGAGCTTTTGGCTCCAATAGACTCAGTCTATTGCTCTTCCGTGAATGCTCAAAAGCACGTGCTATGGTCTTACGCGGGTACCCTCTCTTTGACAGAAGAGTGCTAAGATCATGTGCCCCCTCCCGAAAATCCAAATCTGAGCTACAATTATGCCTTACCCTCAAAAATTGGCCCTTCGGGAGATTATTCCGTAAGTGCTGAGGGGGAAAGCTTGAATAATGAAGGACGTTGTTTGTAGCTGTGGTCTTACGAAAAATCTTGGTTCGAATCTGGTTGCCAACCTTCATCACCTTCTGGTCCAAAAAATCTACTGATGTCATAGATAAGGAAGCTGTTAAGGAAATATTAAGCCCATTACTGTTTAGTGTGGTGATAAAATTCCTGCAATCAACTTCAGAACCCGTCCAAAAGAACAACAAGTCGTCAATATATCGAAACCAATGAAGAACGTTGATTTTGAAATCCTGCAGAGGGCGCACCTGTGTTTCCTCCCACCAACCCATAAAAAGGTTGGCATAGGAGGGCGCACAGCGGGCACCCATGGCTGTGCCAACAATTTGTTTATAAAACACTCTGTCAAATACGAAGTAGCTGTTAGATAAAACAAACAATAGGAGATCCAAGATTAAAGATTGGTGTCTGCGGTCACCTGTGATTTGTTGGTTCAAAAAGAATGAGACCGCCTCGATACCCAACGTATGTCCAATACAAATGTACAATGATGCAACATCCATCGTGACAAGGATGGTGTTCTCTGGAACCATCAGATCTTGCAGCTGTCGAATCAGATGAGAGGTATCCTGGATATAAGAACCTAAACAAATGACAAGCGGTTGCAAAAAATGATCCAGATAGATACAAGGCCTCTCATACAAACCGCCAATACCTGCCACAATTGGCCTATCAGGTGGTTCCTGGATCGATTTATGTACCTTCGGAAGAAGATATAGAGTAGGGACGACCGGAGACACTGTGGTCAGGAATTTAAGTTCTTTGTTGTCCAAGATATTGTTGTGCTTAGCAGAAGTGAGAAGACGATCCAGCTTCCTCTTGAAGATACCTGTGGGATCAGAGGGCAAGACTTGGTAGCATTTGGCATTACTCAGTTGACGCCGAGCTTCTTTTAGATACATATTGATAGGCCAAAGGACAATATTGCCGCTCTTATCAGTCTCCTTTATAATAAAGGACGTATTTTCTTTAAGTCTAGCCAAAATCTGCCTTTCTCTGGTACCCAGGTTTTCACCTTGATGTTTATTGAGCTGGAGTCTAGCCACATCCTGACTTACCATGTCATAAAAAATTTGGATAGTTGGAGATACTGAAAAAGATGGCGTGACCTGTGAGGGTAAATGCCAAGACTTCTGACCATCCCGGGCAGCAGAGCACTCATTTTCCTCCAAGAGTTGTAAAAGGTCACTGAAAACCTGTCTCTCGTCCTGCGGCAGGGAATCAACAATAGAAGGCTGGTGATACATGAGTTTGAATACCAATTTTCTGCAAAATAAATACACATCCTTAATAAGGGTGAATTTATCCAGCCTATTCATGGGGGAAAAAGACAAACCTAATGCCAATACACGCCTTTCTTCATTTGTCAAGACATACTCCGACAGATTTATGATTTGCAAATTACCTGCATCATTGATGTCCATCCCCAAGGCTACTTCCTCCTGTTGTGCCTCAGTGATCTCTTGTAGGTCGGGGATCATGCTTGATACCTCCGTCCCTTTTTCTTTGGATTTGGTTAATTTTTTGCGACCTCTTTTATTGCGCTTTCTTGATCGCTTGCGCCTGAAGATAAAAAATCGCTAGTGGAGGAGTCCCCAGCAGCCATGGGAGAGGGGATCTTTTTATGATGTTCTTGGCCGTCAAATCTCCTGAATCGACCATTACCGTGATGTGTCCATCTAAACATCTGCTGGTTGTCAAAATCACTTTTATCCCGAAGGAACTTCATCTTTTTCTTTTGCATAATGTCCTTCTCCAAAATTTCAATAGTCTCTCAATAGTCTTGTGTTATGACCTGGTGGTCAGGACAAAAATGGACCTGGTGGTTAAGAGCACACGGAATGACCTGATAGTTACTGATAATAAAGGACGAGCTCTGGGACGTGGGAACTCTGCTGACCGCAATCCCTAATCCTATCAAACACACTAGAAATAGCCGTGGATTGCGCCTAACGCTCCCTATGCAACTCGGCACAGCCTAAGGAACTAGCTAGCCCTGAAGATAGAAAAATAAAGCCTACCTTGCCTCAGAGAAATTCCCCAAAGGAAAAGGCAGCCCCCCACATATAATGACGGTGAGTAAAGATGAAAATACAAACACAGAGATGAAATAGATTTAGCAAAGTGAGGCCCGACTTACTGAACAGACTGAGGACAGGAAAGGCAGCTTTGCGGCCAGCACAAAAACCTACAAAAAGACCACGCAGAGGGCGCAAAGAGACCCTCCGCACCGACTCACGGTGCGGAGGCACTCCCTCTGCGTCCCAGAGCTTCCAGCAAGCAAGACAACAAAAAAAATAGCAAGCTGGACAGAAAAATAGCAAACCAAAGAAAATACAAGCAGGAACTTAGCTTCTGCTGGGAAGACAGGTCACAAGAACGATCCAGGAGTGAACAAGACCAATACTGAAACATTGACAGGTGGCATGGAGCAAAGATCTAAGTGGAGTTAAATAGAGCAGCCAGCTAACGAATTAACCTCGTCACCTGTGGAAGGAAACTCAGACACACCCATGTTATGACCTGGTGGTCAGGACAATAATGGACCTGGTGGTTATGAGCACACGGAATGACCTGATAGTTACTGATAATAAGGACGAGCTCTGGGACGTGGGAACTCTGCTGACCGCAATCCCTAAACCAATCAAACACCCTAGAAATAGCCGTGGATTGCTCCTAACGCTCCCTATGCAACTCGGCACAGCCTAAGAAACTAGCTAGCTCTGAAGATAGAAAAATAAAGCCTACCTTGCCTCAGAGAAATTCCCCAAAGGAAAAGGCAGCCCCCCACATATAATGACGGTGAGTAAAGATGAAAATACAAACACAGAGATGAAATAGATTTAGCAAAGTGAGGCCCGACTTACTGAACAGACCAAGGATAGGAAAGGTTACTTTGCGGTCAGCACAAAAACCTACAAAAAGACCACGCAGAGGGCGCAAAAAGACCCTCCGCACCGACTCACGGTGCGGAGGCGCTCCCTCTGCATCCCATAGCTTCCAGCAAGCAAGACAACAAATTAAATAGCAAGCTGGACAGAAAAATAGCAAACCCAAGAAATACAAGCTGGAACTTAGCTTCTGATGGGAAGACAGGTCACAAGAACGATCCAGGAGTGAACTAGACCAATACTGGAACATTGACAGGTGGCATGGAGCAAAGATCTAAGTGGAGTTAAATAGAGCAGCAGCTAACTAATTAACCTCGTCACCTGTGAAACTCAGAAACACCCACCAGAGGAAGTCCATGGACAGAACCAGCTGAAGTACCATTCATGACCACAGGAGGGAGCCCGACAACAGAATTCACAACAGTACTTCCCCCTTGAGGAGGGGTCACTGAACCCTCACCAGAGCCCCCAGGCCAACCAGGATGAGCCAAATGAAAGGCACGAACCAGATCGGCAGCATGAACATCAGAGGCAAAAACCCAGGAATTATCTTCCTGACCATAACCCTTCCACTTGACCAGGTACTGGAGTTTCCGTCTCGAAACACGAGAATCCAAAATCTTCTCCACCACATACTCCAACTCCCCCTCAACTAACACCGGGGCAGGAGGATCAACGGATGGAACCACAGGTGCCACATATCTGCGCAACAACGACCTATGGAACACATTATGGATGGCAAAAGAAGCAGGAAGGGCCAAATGAAATGACACAGGATTGATAACCTCAGAAATCTTATACGGACCAATGAAACGAGGCTTAAACTTAGGAGAGGAAACCTTCATAGGAACATAACGAGACGACAACCAAACCAAATCCCCAACACGAAGTCGGGGACCCACACAGCGCCGGCGGTTAGCGAAACGTTGAGCATTCTCCTGGGACAATGTCAAATTGTCCACCACATGAGTCCAAATCTGCTGCAACCTATCCACCACAGTATCTACACCAGGACAGTCTGAAGACTCAACCTGCCCTGAAGAGAAACGAGGATGGAAACCAGAATTTCAGAAAAACGGCGAAACCAAAGTAGCCGAGCTGGCCCGTTTATTAAGGGCGAACTCAGCCAACGGCAATAAGGACACCCAATCATCCTGATCAGCAGAAACAAAGCATCTCAGATATGTTTCCAAAGTTTGATTAGTTCGTTCGGTTTGGCCATTTGTCTGAGGATGGAAAGCCGAGGAAAAAGACAAATCAATGCCCATCCTAGCACAAAAGGATCGCCAAAACCTTGAAACAAACTGGGAACCTCTGTCAGAAACGATGTTCTCCGGGATACCATGTAAACGAACCACATGCTGGAAAAATAATGGCACCAAATCAGAGGAGGAAGGCAATTTAGACAAAGGTACCAAATGGACCATCTTGGAAAAGCGATCACAAACCACCCAAATGACCGACATCTTTTGAGAGACGGGGAGATCCGAAATAAAATCCATAGAAATATGCATCCAGGGCCTCTTCGGGACCGGCAAGGGCAAAAGCAACCCACTGGCACGAGAACAGCAGGGCTTAGCCCGAGCACAAGTCCCACAGGACTGCACAAAAGAACGCACATCCCGCGACAAAGATGGCCACCAGAAGGATCTAGTCACCAAATCTCTGGTACTAAAGATTCCAGGATGCCCAGCCAACAATGAACAATGAATCTCAGAGATAACTCTACTAGTCCATCTATCAGGGACAAACAGTTTCTCCGCTGGGCAACGGTCAGGTCTATCAGCCTGAAATTTTTGCAGCACCCGCCGCAAATCAGGGGAGATGGCAGACAAAATTACCCCCTCTTTGAGAATACCCGCCGGCTCAGGAACACCCGGAGAGTCAGGCACAAAACTCCTTGACAGGGCATCAGCCTTCACATTCTTAGAGCCCGGAAGGTACGAAACCACAAAATCAAAACGGGAGAAAAATAACGACCATCGAGCCTGTCTCGGATTCAACCGTTTGGCGGACTCAAGATAAGTCAAATTCTTGTGATCTGTCAAGACCACCACGCGATGCTTGGCTCCTTCCAGCCAATGACTCCACTCCTCGAATGCCCACTTCATGGCCAACAATTCACGATTACCAACATCATAGTTACGCTCAGCAGGCGAAAACTTTCTAGAAAAAAAAGCACATGGCTTCATCACCGAGCCATCAGAACTTCTCTGCGACAAAACAGCCCCTGCTCCAATCTCAGAAGCATCAACCTCAACCTGAAACGGAAGCGAAACATCTGGCTGGCACAACACAGGGGCAGAAGAAAAACGACGCTTCAACTCCTGAAAAGCCTCTACAGCCGCAGAAGACCAATTGACCACATCAGCACCCTTCTTGGTCAAATCAGTCAACGGTTTAGCAACAGTAGAAAAATTAGCGATGAAGCGCCGATAAAAATTAGCAAAGCCCAGGAACTTTTGCAGGCTCTTCACAGATGTCGGCTGAGTCCAATCGTAAATGGCCTGGACTTTAACAGGGTCCATCTCGATAGTAGAAGGGGAAAAAATTAACCCCAAAAATGAAACCTTCTGAACTCCAAAGAGACACTTTGACCCCTTCACAAACAAGGAATTCGCACGAAGGACCTGGAACACCATTCTGACCTGCTTCACATGAGACTCCCAATCATCCGAAAAGACCAAAATATCATCCAAATACACAATCAGGAATTTATCCAGGTACTCTCGGAAGATGTCATGCATAAAGGACTGAAATACTGATGGAGCATTGGAAAGCCCGAATGGCATAACCAGGTACTCAAAATGGCCTCGGGCATATTAAATGCTGTTTTCCATTCATCGCCTTGTTTAATACGCACAAGATTATACGCCCCTCGAAGATCTTTCTTGGTGAACCAACTAGCCCCTTTAATACGAGCAAACAAATCAGACAGCAACGGCAAAGGATACTGAAATTTGACTGTAATTTTATTAAGAAGGCGGTAATCAATACAAGGTCTCAAAGAACCATCCTTCTTGGCCACAAAAAAGAACCCTGCTCCTAACGGTGATGACGACGGGTGAATATGGCCTTTCTCCAAGGATTCCTTTATATAACTCCGCATAGCGGCGTGTTCTGGCACAGATAAATTGAACAATCAGCCCTTAGGAAACTTACTACCAGGAATCAAATTAATTGCACAATCGCAATCCCTATAAGGAGGTAGGGCACTGGCTTTGGGCTCATCAAATACATCCCGATAATCCGACAAAAACTCTGGAACTTCAGAAGGAGTGGAAGACGAAATAGACAAAAATGGAACATCACCATGTACCCCCTGGCAACCCCAGCTGGACACAGACATAGATTTCCAGTCCAATACTGGATTATGAACCTGTAGCCATGGCAACCCCAAAACGACCACATCATGCAGATTATGCAACACCAGAAAGCGGATATCCTCCTGATGTGCAGGAGCCATGCACATGGTCAATTGGGTCCAATACTGAGGCTTATTCTTGGCCAAAGGCATAGCATCAATTCCTCTCAATGGAATAGGATACTGCAAGGGCTCCAAGAAAAAACCACAGCACCTAGCATACTCCAAGTCCATCAAATTCAGGGCAGCGCCTGAATCCACAAATGCCATAACAGAATAGGATGACAAAGAGCAAATCAGAGTAACAGACAATAGAAATTTAGACTGTACCGTACCAATGGTGGCAGACCTAGCGAACCGCTTAGTGTGCTTAGGACAATCGGAGATAGCATGAGTGGAATCACCACAGTAAAAACATAGCCCATTCCGACATCTGTGTTCTTGCCGTTCAGCTCTGGTCAAAGTCCTATCACATTGCATAGGCTCAGGCCCATGCTCAGATAGTACCGCCAAATGGTGCACAGCTTTACGCTCATGCAAGCGTCGATCGATCTGAATGGCCAAAGACATAGACTCATTCAGACCAGCAGGCATGGGAAATCCCACCATGACATCCTTAAGGGCTTAAGAGAGACCCTTTCTGAAGATTGCTGCCAGGGCACATTCATTCCACTGAGTGAGCACAGACCACTTTCTAAACTTCTGACAATATATCTCCGCTTCATCCTGACCCTGACACAGAGCCAGCAAGATTTTCTCTGCCTGATCCACTGAATTAGGTTCGTCATAAAGCAATCCAAGCGCCAGGAAAAACGCATCAACATAACGCAATGCCGGATCTCCTGGCGCAAGGGAAAATGCCCAGTCTTGAGGGTCACCACGTAAGAAAGAAATAATGATCTTTACTTGTTGAACAGGGTCACCTGAGGAGCGAGGTTTCAAGGCAAGAAACAATTTACAATTATTTTTGAAATTCAAGAACTTAGATCTATCACCAAAAAACAAATCAGGAATTGGAATCCTAGGGTCTGACATCGGATTCTGAACCACAAAATCTTGAATGTTTTGTATCCTTGTAGTGAGATTATCCATCCAAGAGGACAGACCTTGAATGTCCATGTTTACACCAGTGTCCTGAACCACCCAGAGGTTAAGGGGAAAATAGAGACAAAACACACTGCAAAGAAAAAAAAATGGTCTCAGAACTTCTCTTATCCCTCTATTGAGATGCATTAGTACTTTGGGCAACCTGTACTGTTATGACCTGGTGGTCAGGACAATAATGGACCTGGTGGTTACGAGCACACGGAATGACCTGATAGTTACTGATAATAAGGACGAGCTCTGGGACGTGGGAACTCTGCTGACCGCAATCCCTAAACCTATCAAACACACTAGAAATAGCCGTGGATTGCGCCTAACGCTCCTTATGCAACTCGGCACAGCCTAAGAAACTAGCTAGCCCTGAAGATAGAAAAATAAAGCCTACCTTGCCTCAGAGAAATTCCCCAAAGGAAAAGGCAACCCCCCACATATAATGACGGTGAGTAAAGATGAAAATACAAACACAGAGATAAAATAGATTTAGCAAAGTGAGGCCCGACTTACTGAACAGACCGAGGATAGGAAAGGTTACTTTGCGGTCAGCACAAAAACCTACAAAAAGACCACGCAGAGGGCGCAAAAAGATCCTCCGCACCGACTTACGGGGCGGAGGCGCTCCCTCTGAGTCCTAGAGCTTCCAGCAAGCAAGACAACAAATTAAATAGCAAGCTGGACAGAAAAATAGCAAACCCATGAAATACAAGCTGGAACTTAGCTTCTGATGGGAAGACAGGTCACAAGAACGATCCAGGAGTGAACTAGACCAATACTGGAACATTGACAGGTGGCATGGAGCAAAGATCTAAGTGGAGTTAAATAGAGCAGCAGCTAACGAATTAACCTCGTCACTAGAGTTGAGCGACCTTGACCTTTTTAGAGTCGAGCCGGGTTTTGCGAAACCCGACTATGTCCAAAGTCGGGTCGAGTGAAATCGGCCGATTATGACGTAAAGTCGGGATCGACCGAAACACGAAACCCAATGCAAGTCAATGGGGCAGCATAGTCGGCAGTGAGTGGGGGCCAGGAAAACACCTAGAGTGCCCATTTTAATGTCAAAACCATCCATTCTTCTTAATGAAGCTTGTCAAGCGTAATTTACCTTATAATAATTGGAAGGCATTTGAAATTGGGGGTCATTTGGCTAAAGTTGTGGGGGGTAGGGCTGGTTCAAGTAATTAGTGGGCCCAGGAAATCTGGACCACGTCACGGCAGTGGAGCAGGGAGAGGTAAGTATTTCAACTTTGCAAGTGCTGTGAACCTGAGCAAGCAGGGGGGGCCCACTAGTTGGCATTGGCACTGGCACAGGGCCCCTCAAAGTACAGCGGTGTGTTTGCACGGCGGGGGCGCCTCCCACCGGCAGCAACACTTTTGCGTACTATGAGAGGCCCTGTGCCAGTGACGTCGCCAACTAGTATTCCTCCCCCCACCTGATGAAGGAACCTGCACTTTCATCTGCACCTTCCTCTTTGTCCCCGTGTAAGGTGGTATGGTATGCGGGAAGAGCAACCTGACTTTCAGCAGGGTCACAATGTTGTTGTGTAGCGTGCACGGGGAATGTTGCGTTATGGGTCAATGTACCAGCAGACTCATCTATCACTGGCTGGGCAATGGGCACGATGAAGTGGAAACACAGATATAGGCCCAAAGAAGAAAGTGGGCTAAATGCAGTTCAAAATTGGTAACACAGGAATAACCAGGGGGCATTGCAGTGGAGGACAACTGGAATGAGAGGCTGACACAGAGAGTAGGGCCAAATCAGTAAGTAGTCGAAATGCAGTTCAAAATTGGCAACCGTAGTAAACAGGCGGCACAGCTTTGTTCAGTGGAGGAGAACAGCAAGGAGTGGCAGACACCGATAGTAGGCCCCAAACCAACTAGTACGCCAAATGCAGTTGTTCCATTTAACCACAATTTAATGAGAGCCTGAAGATAGAAGCTCAGGAAAGGCAACCTGGGGAACACCTTGGAGTGTAACACACCATCTCTCTCCACCCCATACCCATTTTGTATGGCCTAATGCAGTGTACTTTTCTACAACTACTAAACGAGAGTCGGAAGACCGAAGCAATGGCAAGGAAACCTGGGGAACACCTTAGAGTGTAACACACCCTCTCTCTACACCCCATACCCAATTTGAAGGTCTAATGCAGTGTAGTTTCCAAGAACTACTAAACGAGAGCCGGAAGATCGAAGCTCAGGAAAGGCAACCTGGGGAACACCTTGGAGTGTAACACACCCTCTCGCTACACCCCATACCCAATTTGAAGGCCTAATGCAGCGTAGTTTCCAACAACTACTAAACGAGAGCCGGAAGATCGAAGCTCAGGAAAGGCAACCTGGGGAACACCTTGGAGTGTAACAAACCCTCTCTCTACACCCCATACCCAATTTGTAGGCCTAATGCAGCGTAGTTTCCGACAACTACTAAACGAGAGCATGAAGATCGAAGCTCAGGAAAGGCAACCTGGGGAACACCTTGGAGTGTAACACACCCTCTCTCTACACCCCATACCCAATTTGTAGGCCTAATGCAGCGTAGTTTCCGACAACTACTAAACGAGAGCCGGAATATCGAAGCTCAGGAAAGGCAACCTGGGGAACACCTTGGAGTGTAACACACCCTCTCTCTACACCCCATACCCAATTTGAAGGCCTAATGCAGTGTAGTTTCCAAGAACTACTAAACGAGAGCCGGAAGATCGAAGCTCAGGAAAGGCAACCTGGGGAACACCTTGGAGTGGAACACACCATCTCTCTACACCCCATACCCAATTTGAAGGCCTAATGCAGCGTAGTTTCCAACAACTACTAAACGAGAGCCGGTAGATCGAAGCTCAGGAAAGGCAACCTGGGGAACACCTTGGAGTGTAACACAACGTCTCTCTACACCACGGAAGGGATGATTCTTAGGAAGGAAGGCTGTTGGAAATAAGCATTGCGCGTCCGAGGGTGATTAGATTCTTATTAGGTATATACTCACCCTCGGACGCGCCCTGCTTCTTTATTTGGAATGAATGTTTATTTGCAATGTGGTGTTGACTTTCTCTATTATTTTGGTAATTAATGATTTTATTATTTTCATTATTTTGCATCTTCTCGGCAATAATATAAAGAAGACGCGACAGGACAACACTCGGTGGATGCCATATGTGTGTTTTCAATTTAAAAAAACTTTCAGTTAACTACTTGCAGGAGAAAGTAATTGTAGCTGGTGGCCATTTTTAGTACTGTACCAGATTTTAGTTGTGTGTTTGTTTTTAATGTTAAAATGTCTGCATTTGATATCTCACCAGTATTTTCTTTTTTATAAGCAAAATACTTATTTTTATATTTTCTGATGTTGGTTCCAGGGGTACACGGGCAGCAGTGACCTGGTCAGTGTAGTAGTAGTTGAAAGAATGGACCGCAGACAGGCATCGAAGGCCTAAAATAAAAAAATTGGGCTGGCTGTAGGCAATTTTAAATTGGTTCCAGGGGTACACGGGCAGCAGTGGTGTGGTCAGTGGAGGCCTAGTGGAAGGAGTGACCGCAGACAGGCATCGAAGGCCTAAAATAATAACACATGGCTGTAGGCAATTTTAAATTGGTTCCAGGGGTACACGGGCAGCAGTGACCTGGTCAGTGTAGTAGTAGTTGAAAGAATGGACCGCAGACAGGCATCGAAGGCCTAAAATAAAAAAATTGGGCTGGCTGTAGGCAATTTTAAATTGGTTCCAGGGGTACACGGACAGCAGTGGTGTGGTCAGTGGAGGCCTAGTGGAAGGAGTGACCGCAGACAGGCATCGAAGGCCTAAAATAATAACACATGGCTGTAGGCAATTTTAAATTGGTTCCAGGGGTACACGGACAGCAGTGGTGTGGTCAGTGGAGGCCTAGTGGAAGGAGTGACCGCAGACAGGCATCGAAGGCCTAAAATAATAACACATGGCTGTAGGCAATTTTAAATTGGTTCCAGGGGTAGACGGGCAGCAGTGACCTGGTCAGTGTAGTAGTAGTTGAAAGAATGGACCGCAGACAGGCATCGAAGGCCTAAAATAAAAAAATTGGGCTGGCTGTAGGCAATTTTAAATTGGTTCCAGGGGTACACGGGCAGCAGTGACCTGGTCAGTGTAGTAGTAGTTGAAAGAATGGACCGCAGACAGGCATCGAAGGCCTAAAATAAAAAAATTGGGCTGGCTGTAGGCAATTTTAAATTGGTTCCAGGGGTACACGGGCAGCAGTGGTGTGGTCAGTGGAGGCCTAGTGGAAGGAGTGACCGCAGACAGGCATCGAAGGCCTAAAATAATAACACATGGCTGTAGGCAATTTTAAATTGGTTCCAGGGGTACACGGGCAGCAGTGACCTGGTCAGTGTAGTAGTAGTTGAAAGAATGGACCGCAGACAGGCATCGAAGGCCTAAAATAAAAAAATTGGGCTGGCTGTAGGCAATTTTAAATTTGTTCCAGGGGTACACGGACAGCAGTGGTGTGGTCAGTGGAGGCCTAGTGGAAGGAGTGACCGCAGACAGGCATCGAAGGCCTAAAATAATAACACATGGCTGTAGGCAATTTTAAATTGGTTCCAGGGGTACACGGACAGCAGTGGTGTGGTCAGTGGAGGCCTAGTGGAAGGAGTGACCGCAGACAGGCATCGAAGGCCTAAAATAATAACACATGGCTGTAGGCAATTTTAAATTGGTTCCAGGGGTACACGGACAGCAGTGGTGTGGTCAGTGGAGGCCTAGTGGAAGGAGTGACCGCAGACAGGCATCGAAGGCCTAAAATAATAACACATGGCTGTAGGCAATTTTAAATTGGTTCCAGGGGTAGACGGGCAGCAGTGACCTGGTCAGTGTAGTAGTAGTTGAAAGAATGGACCGCAGACAGGCATCGAAGGCCTAAAATAAAAAAATTGGGCTGGCTGTAGGCAATTTTAAATTGGTTCCAGGGGTACACGGGCAGCAGTGACCTGGTCAGTGTAGTAGTAGTTGAAAGAATGGACCGCAGACAGGCATCGAAGGCCTAAAATAAAAAAATTGGGCTGGCTGTAGGCAATTTTAAATTGGTTCCAGGGGTACACGGGCAGCAGTGGTGTGGTCAGTGGAGGCCTAGTGGAAGGAGTGACCGCAGACAGGCATCGAAGGCCTAAAATAATAACACATGGCTGTAGGCAATTTTAAATTGGTTCCAGGGGTACACGGGCAGCAGTGACCTGGTCAGTGTAGTAGTAGTTGAAAGAATGGACCGCAGACAGGCATCGAAGGCCTAAAATAAAAAAATTGGGCTGGCTGTAGGCAATTTTAAATTGGTTCCAGGGGTACACGGACAGCAGTGGTGTGGTCAGTGGAGGCCTAGTGGAAGGAGTGACCGCAGACAGGCATCGAAGGCCTAAAATAATAACACATGGCTGTAGGCAATTTTAAATTGGTTCCAGGGGTACACGGACAGCAGTGGTGTGGTCAGTGGAGGCCTAGTGGAAGGAGTGACCGCAGACAGGCATCGAAGGCCTAAAATAATAACACATGGCTGTAGGCAATTTTAAATTGGTTCCAGGGGTACACGGACAGCAGTGGTGTGGTCAGTGGAGGCCTAGTGGAAGGAGTGACCGCAGACAGGCATCGAAGGCCTAAAATAATAACACATGGCTGTAGGCAATTTTAAATTGGTTCCAGGGGTAGACGGGCAGCAGTGACCTGGTCAGTGTAGTAGTAGTTGAAAGAATGGACCGCAGACAGGCATCGAAGGCCTAAAATAAAAAAATTGGGCTGGCTGTAGGCAATTTTAAATTGGTTCCAGGGGTACACGGGCAGCAGTGACCTGGTCAGTGTAGTAGTAGTTGAAAGAATGGACCGCAGACAGGCATCGAAGGCCTAAAATAAAAAAATTGGGCTGGCTGTAGGCAATTTTAAATTGGTTCCAGGGGTACACGGACAGCAGTGGTGTGGTCAGTGGAGGCCTAGTGGAAGGAGTGACCGCAGACAGGCATCGAAGGCCTAAAATAATAACACATGGCTGTAGGCAATTTTAAATTGGTTCCAGGGGTACACGGACAGCAGTGGTGTGGTCAGTGGAGGCCTAGTGGAAGGAGTGACCGCAGACAGGCATCGAAGGCCTAAAATAATAACACATGGCTGTAGGCAATTTTAAATTGGTTCCAGGGGTACACGGACAGCAGTGGTGTGGTCAGTGGAGGCCTAGTGGAAGGAGTGACCGCAGACAGGCATCGAAGGCCTAAAATAATAACACATGGCTGTAGGCAATTTTAAATTGGTTCCAGGGGTAGACGGGCAGCAGTGACCTGGTCAGTGTAGTAGTAGTTGAAAGAATGGACCGCAGACAGGCATCGAAGGCCTAAAATAAAAAAATTGGGCTGGCTGTAGGCAATTTTAAATTGGTTCCAGGGGTACACGGGCAGCAGTGACCTGGTCAGTGTAGTAGTAGTTGAAAGAATGGACCGCAGACAGGCATCGAAGGCCTAAAATAAAAAAATTGGGCTGGCTGTAGGCAATTTTAAATTGGTTCCAGGGGTACACGGGCAGCAGTGGTCTGGTCAGTGGAAGTCTAGTGGAAGGAGTGACCGCAGACAGGCTTCCAAGGCCTAACATAACAAACTTGGGCTGGCTGTAGGCACTTTTAAATTGGTTCCAGGGGTACACGGGCAGCAGTGACCTGGTCAGTGTAGTTGTAGTTGAAAGAATGGACCGCAGACAGGCATCGAAGGCCTAAAATAAAAAAATTGGGCTGGCTGTAGGCAATTTTAAATTGGTTCCAGGGGTACACGGGCAGCAGTGGTGTGGTCAGTGGAGGCCTAGTGGAAGGAGTGACCGCAGACAGGCATCGAAGGCCTAAAATAATAACACATGGCTGTAGGCAATTTTAAATTGGTTCCAGGGGTACACGGGCAGCAGTGACCTGGTCAGTGTAGTAGTAGTTGAAAGAATGGACCGCAGACAGGCATCGAAGGCCTAAAATAAAAAAATTGGGCTGGCTGTAGGCACTTTTAAATTGGTTCCAGGGGTACACGGGCAGCAGTGGTCTGGTCAGTGGAAGTCTAGTGGAAGGAGTGACCGCAGACAGGCTTCGAAGGCCTAACATAACAAAATTGGGCTGGCTGTAGGCACTTTAAATTGGTTCCAGGGGTACATGGGCAGCAGTGTATGGTCAGTGGAAGTCTAGTGGAAGGAGTGACGGCAGACAGTCTTCGAAGGCCTAACATAACAAAATTGGGCTGACTGTAGGCACTTTTAAATTGGTTCCAGGGTAACACGGCCAGCAGTGGCCTGGTCAGTGTAGTAGTTGTAGAAAGAAGGGACCGCAGACAGGCTTCGAAGGCCTAACATAACTAAAATGTCAAAACAATGGTATTGTCAGTGCCAGGCATTGAAGGATGTCAGCGCCTAGACTACACATTGGTGAAGCTGTGAGAGATAATTTTGCTAGTGGTAGAGCACTGTTTGAGCTGGGGGGGGGAACTGTCTTGTGGCCGGCGTTACAGGCACAGGGCCCCTCATATTACAACGGTGTGTCTGACGTTGGGTGCGCACCACCACCGCCAGAGACACTTTATTGTACTATGAGGGACCCAGTGGCAGTGCCGTCGACCAAAAGCGGCCACACCCACCTCTTCAGACAAACAGCACTCTCAAGGGTCCAAGCGCAAAGTGGCGATAGCACGGCCCCGTGTGGGGAGTTTGGCCATTTCGTGAGGTGGAAACATGTCGTATGCTGGACAATCAGGTGAAGAAAATTACGAGATTGGAAAAGTCATTCAGAATAGTCCACAGGCAAGACCTTTTCATAGGAAAGCTAGGTGTCAGCCGGGCAGGGTGGGGCAAAAGATTTTGAAATCCAGTTGTGGTTCATTTTAATGAAGGTTAGATCATCTACATTTTGGGTAGCCAGACGAGTCCTTTTTTCTGTTAGTATTGAACCTGCAGCACTGAATACTCTTTCTGATAGGACACTAGCTGCCGGGCAAGCAAGCTCCTGCAATGCATATTCTGCCAATTCTGGCCAGGTGTCTAATTTGGATGCCCAGTAATCAAATGGGAATGACGGTTGAGGGAGAACGTCGATAAGGGATGAAAAATAGTTTGTAACCATACTGGACAAATGTTGTCTCCTGTCACTTTGAATTGATGCTGCAGTACCTGTCCTGTCTGCGGTCATAGAAAAATCACTCCACAACCTGGTCAGAAAACCCCTCTGGCCAACGCCACTTCTGATTTCTGCCCCTCTAACACCTCTGGTCTGCTGGCCCCTGGAGCTCGTGTGAGAACGATCACGGGCGCTGTGTGCAGGGAATGCCAGAAGCAAACGGTCAACAAGAGTTGATTGTTTTGTTGCTAATATTAGTTCCAAGTTCTCATGTGGCATAATATTTTGCAATTTGCCTTTATAGCGAGGATCAAGGAGGCAGGCCAACCAGTAATCGTCATCGTTCATCATTTTTGTAATGCGTGTGTCCCTTTTGAGGATACGCAAGGCATAATCCGCCATGTGGGCCAAAGTTCCCGTTGTCAAATCTGCGGTTGTGCTTGGTTGAGGGGCAGTTGCAGGCAAATCTACGTCACTTGTGTCCCTCAAAAAACCAGAACCCGGCCTTGCCACGCCACCAATTTCCCGTGCCCCCGGGAAAGCTTCCTCATTAAAAATATACTCATCCCCATCATCCTCCTCATCCTCCACCTCCTCTTCGCCCGGTACCTCGTCATGTACACTGCCCTGACCAGACAATCGCTGACTGTCATCAAGGCTTTCCTCTTCCTCTGGTGCAGACGCCTGATCCTTTATGTGCGTCAAACTTTGCATCAGCAGACGCATTAGGGGGATGCTCATGCTTATTATGGCGTTGTCTGCACTAACCAGCCGTGTGCATTCCTCAAAACACTGAAGGACTTGACACATGTCTTGAATCTTCGACCACTGCACACCTGACAACTCCATGTCTGCCATCCTACTGCCTGCCCGTGTATGTGTATCCTCCCACAAAAACATAACAGCCCGCCTCTGTTCGCACAGTCTCTGAAGCATGTGCAGTGTTGAGTTCCACCTTGTTGCAACGTCTATGATTAGGCGATGCTGGGGAAGGTTCAAAGAACGCTGATAGGTCTGCATACGGCTGGAGTGTACAGGCGAACGGCGGATATGTGCGCAAAGTCCACGCACTTTGAGGAGCAGGTCGGATAACCCCGGATAACTTTTCAGGACGCACTGCACCACCAGGTTTAAGGTGTGAGCCAGGCAAGGAATGTGTTTCAGTTGGGAAAGGGAGATGGCAGCCATGAAATTCCTTCCGTTATCACTCACTACCTTGCCTGCCTCAAGATCTACAGTGCCCAGCCACGACTGCGTTTCTTGCTGCAAGAACTCGGACAGAACTTCCGCGGTGTGTCTATTGTCGCCCAAACACTTCATAGCCAATACAGCCTGCTGACGTATGCCAGTAGCTGCCCCATAATGGGAGACCTGGTGTGCAACAGTGGCAGGTGCGGATGGAGTGTTTGTGCGACTGCGGTCTGTGGACGAGCTCTTGCTTCTGCAGGAGGACGAGGAGGAGGAGGAGGAGGAGGAGGGGGTGCGAACGGCTACAGACAACTGTTTACTAGACCGTGGGCTAGGCAGAACTGTCCCAAACTTGCTGTCCCCTGTGGACCCTGAATCCACCACATTTACCCAGTGTGCCGTGATGGACACGTAACGTCCCTGGCCATGCCTACTGGTCCATGCATCTGTTGTCAGGTGCACCTTTGTGCTCACAGATTGCCTGAGTGCATGGACGATGCGCTCTTTAACATGCTGGTGGAGGGCTGGGATGGCTTTTCTGGAAAAAAAGTGTCGACTGGGTAGCTCGTAGCGTGGTACAGCGTAGTCCATCAGGTCTTTGAAAGCTTCGCTTTCAACTAACCGGTAGGGCATCATCTCTAACGAGATTAGTCTAGCTATGTGGGCGTTCAAACCCTGTGTACGCGGATGCGAGGCTAAGTATTTCCTTTTTCTAACCATAGTCTCATGTAGGGTGAGCTGGACTGGAGAGCTGGAGATCGTGGAACTAGCGGGGGTGCCGGTGGACATGGCAGACTGAGAGACGGTGGGAGATGGTATTGTTGCCGCCGGTGCCCTAGATGCAGTGTTTCCTACTACGAAACTGGTGATTCCCTGACCCTGACTGCTTTGGCCTGGCAAAGATACCTGCACAGATACAGCAGGTGGTGCGCTAAATGGTGGTCCTACACTGCCGGAAGGGATGTTGCGTTGATGACTAGCTTCATTGGCCGAGGGTGCAACAACCTTAAGGGACGTTTGGTAGTTAGTCCAAGCTTTCAAATGCATGGTGGTTAAATGTCTATGCATGCAACTAGTATTGAGACTTTTCAGATTCTGACCTCTGCTTAAGGAAGTAGAACATTTTTGACAGATGACTTTGCGCTGATCAATTGGATGTTGTTTAAAAAAATGCCAGACTGCACTCTTTCTAGCATCGGATACCTTTTCAGGCATTGCAGACTGAGCTTTAACCGGATGGCCACGCTGTCCTCCACCAGGTTTTGGCTTTGCCACGCGTTTTGGGCAAGATACGGGCCCGGCAGATGGAACCTGTGGCGATGTTGATGCCTGCTGCGGCCCCTCCTCCTCCTCTGCTTCAGAACTGCTGCCGCCTGCACCCTGTTCCCCCAATGGCTGCCAATCGGGGTCAAGAACTGGGTCATCTAATAACTCTTCTTGTACCTCCTGCGCAACTTCGTCTGTGTCACCGTGTCGTTCGGTGGTATAGCGTTCGTGATGGGGCAACATAGTCTCATCAGGGTCTGATTCTTGATCAGCACCCTGCGAGGGCAATGTTGTGGTCTGAGTCAAAGGACCAGCATAGTAGTCTGGCTGTGGCTGTGCGTCAGTGCACTCCATGTCAGATTCAATTTGTAATGGGCATGGACTGTTAACTGGTTCACTTTCTAAGCCAGGGACGGTATGTGTAAAGAGCTCCATGGAGTAACCCGTTGTGTCGCCTGCTGCATTCTTCTCTGTTGTTGTTTTTGCTGAAGAGGACAAGGAAGTGACTTGTCCCTGACCGTGAACATCCACTAACGACGCGCTGCTTTTACTTTTACCAGTTTCACGAGATGAGGCAAAAGAGCTAGAGGCTGAGTCAGCAAGATAAGCCAAAACTTGCTCTTGCTGCTCCGGCTTTAAAAGCGGTTTTCCTAATCCCAGAAAAGGGAGCGTTCGAGGCCTTGTGTAGCCGGACGACGAACCTGGCTCCACAGCTCCAGACTTAGGTGCAATATTTTTTCCCCCACGACCACCTGATGCTCCACCACTACCACTACCCTCATTACCAGCTGACAATGAACGCCCCCGGCCACGACCTCTTCCACTAGACTTCCTCATTGTTTTAAAAACGTAACCAAACTAACGTTATTTGTTGCAGTCACACAACTTACACGGTGAGCTATAACTTCAGTATGATTTAGCTACCCCTTTACAGGTTGGTGAGACCACAGCGAAAATCAGGCCCAATGTTACACACTCTTTTTTTGGTGGCTGCAAATTAGAGAGATGCCCCACACGCAGGACTGTCACTGAAGCACAAATGTTAATATTAATGTCACACTATTATTTTTTTTTTATTTTTATTTTTTTCAGGAACACTTTAGAAACCCCCCCCAAAAAAAAAAAAAGATTTTTGCAGGGAGAATTTAGAAAACAAATGTAACAAACTATATGCTTTCTATGGGCCACTGAGTGAGAGATGACGCACACAGGAATCAGGAGTGGCACACAAGCCCAGAGGCCAATATTTTTCTACCAATGATTGATGGAGTTATTTTCTCTGGTAGATTTTGGAACCCAAATCAAGGAAAAAAAATGTAGGCTTTCTATGGACCACAATTGGAGAGAGAGAGAGAGAGAGAGAGAGAGATGGCACACCCAGGAGTCAAGACTGGCACACAAGCAGAAAGGCCAATATTAATCTCCCACTGTTTTTTTTTTTTTTTTTTTTTTTTTTTTTTTTTTCAGGGAGACTTTAGAAAAAAAAATAATAAAAAAAATATGATTTTATCAGGAAGAATTTAGAAACCAAATAAAATAAAATGATTTTTTCAGGGAGAATTTATAAAACAAATAAAAACAAAAATAGGCGTTCTATGGCCCACTGACTGAGAGATGACGCACACAGGAGTCAGGAGTGGCACACAAACCCAGAGGCCAATATTTTTCTACCAATGATTGATGTAGTTATTTTCTCTGGTAGATTTTAGAACCCAAATCAAGGAAAAAAAATATAGGCTTTCTATGGACCACAATTGGAGAGAGAGAGAGAGAGAGAGAGAGAGAGAGAGATGGCACACCCAGGAGTCAAGACTGGCACACAAGCAGAAAGGCCAATATTAATCTCCCACTGTTTTTTTTGGTTGTTTTTTTTTTTTTTTTTTCAGGGAGACTTTAGAAAAAAAAATAATAAAAAAAATATGATTTTATCAGGAAGAATTTAGAAACCAAATAAAATAAAATGATTTTTTCAGGGAGAATTTATAAAACAAATAAAACCAAAAATAGGCGTTCTATGGCCCACTGACTGAGAGATGATGCACCCAGGAGTCAAGACTGGCACACAAGCAGAAAGGCCAATATTAATCTCCCACTGTTTTTTTTTTTTTTTTCAGGGAGACTTTAGAAAAAAAAATAATAAAAAAAATGTGATTTTATCAGGAAGAATTTAGAAACCAAATAAAATAAAATGATTTTTTCAGGGAGAATTTTGAAAACAAATAAAACCAAAAATAGGCGTTCTATGGCCCACTGACTGAGAGATGACGCACCCAGGAGTCAAGACTGGCACACAAGCAGAAAGGCCAATATTAATCTCCCACTGTTTTTTTTTTTTTTTTTCAGGGAGACTTTAGAAAAAAAAATAATAAAAAAAATGTCATTTTATCAGGAAGAATTTAGAAACCAAATAAAATAAAATGATTTTTTCAGGGAGAATTTAGAAAACAAATAAAACCAAAAATAGGCGTTCTATGGCCCACTGACTGAGAGATGACGCACCCAGGAGTCAAGACTGGCACACAAGCAGAAAGGCCAATATTAATCTCCCACTGTTTTTTTTTTTTTTTTTCAGGGAGACTTTAGAAAAAAAAATAATAAAAAAAATGTGATTTTATCAGGAAGAATTTAGAAACCAAATAAAATAAAATGATTTTTTCAGGGAGAATTTAGAAAACAAATAAAACCAAAAATAGGCGTTCTATGGCCCACTGACTGAGAGATGACGCACCCAGGAGTCAAGACTGGCACACAAGCAGAAAGGCCAATATTAATCTCCCACTGTTTTTTTTTTTTTTTTTCAGGGAGACTTTAGAAAAAAAAATAATAAAAAAAATGTGATTTTATCAGGAAGAATTTAGAAACCAAATAAAATAAAATGATTTTTTCAGGGAGAATTTATAAAACAAATAAAACCAAAAATAGGCGTTCTATGGCCCACTGACTGAGAGATGACGCACCCAGGAGTCAAGACTGGCACACAAGCAGAAAGGCCAATATTAATCTCCCACTGTTTTTTTTTTTTTTTTTCAGGGAGACTTTAGAAAAAAAAATAATAAAAAAAATATGATTTTATCAGGAAGAATTTAGAAACCAAATAAAATAAAATGATTTTTTCAGGGAGAATTTATAAAACAAATAAAACCAAAAATAGGCGTTCTATGGCCCACTGACTGAGAGATGACGCACACAGGAGTCAGGAGTGGCACACAAACCCAGAGGCCAATATTTTTCTACCAATGATTGATGTAGTTATTTTCTCTGGTAGATTTTAGAACCCAAATCAAGGAAAAAAAATATAGGCTTTCTATGGACCACAATTGGAGAGAGAGAGAGAGAGAGAGAGAGAGAGAGAGAGATGGCACACCCAGGAGTCAAGACTGGCACACAAGCAGAAAGGCCAATATTAATCTCCCACTGTTTTTTTTTTTTTTTTTCAGGGAGACTTTAGAAAAAAAAATAATAAAAAAAAAAAGATTTTATCAGGAAGAATTTAGAAACCAAATAAAATAAAATGATTTTTTCAGGGAGAATTTATAAAACAAATAAAACCAAAAATAGGCGTTCTATGGCCCACTGACTGAGAGAGAGAGAGAGAGAGATGGAACGCTTAGTACTGGCACACAAGCCCAAAGGGCAATATTAATCTCCCTTTTTTTTTCCAGGGAGAATTTCTAAAACCCAAAAAAAAAATAAAATAGGCTTTCTATGGCCCACTATTTGTGAGAGAGATGGGACGCTCAGGACTGGCACAGATGGCACGCTCAGGACTGGCACAGAAGCCCAGAGGCCAATATTAATCTCCCTTTTTTTCTGGGAGAATTTATAAAACCAAAAAAATATTTAAATAGGCTTTCTATGGCCCACTATTTGTGAGAGAGATGGCACGCTCAGGACTGGCACAGATGGCACGCTCACAACTGGCACACAAGCCCAGAGGCCAATATTAATCTCCCTTTTTTCAGGGAAAATTTATAAAACAAAAAAAAAAAAAAAATAGGCTTTCTATGGCCCACTATTTGTGAGAGAGATGGCACGCTCAGGGCTGGCACAGATGGCACGCTCAGGACTGGCACACAAGCCCAGAGGCCAATATTAATCTCCCTTTTTTTCAGGGAGAAATTATAAAACCCCCCAAAAAAATAAAATAGGCTTTCTATGGCCCACTATTTGTGAGAGAGATGGGACGCTCAGGACTGGCACAGATGGCACGCTCAGGACTGGCACAGAAGCCCAGAGGCCAATATTAATCTCCCTTTTTTTCTGGGAGAATTTATAAAACCAAAAAAAATTTAAATAGGCTTTCTATGGCCCACTATTTGTGAGAGAGATGGCACGCTCAGGACTGGCACAGATGGCACGCTCACAACTGGCACACAAGCCCAGAGGCCAATATTAATCTCCCTTTTTTCAGGGAAAATTTATAAAACAAAAAAAAAAATTAAATAGGCTTTCTATGGCCCACTATTTGTGAGAGAGATGGCACGCTCAGGGCTGGCACAGATGGCACGCTCAGGACTGGCACACAAGCCCAGAGGCCAATATTAATCTCCCTTTTTTTCAGGGAGAATTTATAAAACCAAAAAAAAAAATAAATAGGCTTTCTATGGCCCACTATTTGTGAGAGAGATGGCACGCTCAGGGCTGGCACAGATGGCACGCTCAGGACTGGCACACAAGCCCAGAGGCCAATATTAATCTCCCTTTTTTTCAGGGAGAATTTATAAAACCCCAAAAAAAATAAAATAGGCTTTCTATGGCCCACTATTTGTGAGAGAGATGGCACACTCAGGACTGGCACACAAGCCCAAAGGCCAATATTAATCTCCCACTGTATTTTTATCAGGGAGAATTTATACACCCCACAAAAAAAAATACAGAAAAATGAAAAGGCTTTCTATGGCCCACTATGTGAGAGAGATGGCACACACAGGGATGGCACTCTAGCAGAAATGCCAAATTGCCAATCTTAATCTCCCACCAAAAAAAAAAAAAAAAAAAAAACAGGGAATGTCCTACAATTACTATCTCCCTGCCTGCAGTAATCTCAGCCAGGTATGGCAGGCAGCTACTATCTCCCTGCCTGCAGTAATCTCAGCCAGGTATGGCAGGCAGCAATAAGGAGTGGACTGATGCACAAATGAAATAAAAAGTGTGGACAAACAAAAAAGATAGCTGTGCAGAAAGGAAGGAACAAGAGGATTTGTGCTTTGAAAAAAGCAGTTGGTTTGCACAGCGGCGTACACACAGCAATGCAGCTATCAGGGAGCCTTCTAGGGCAGCCCAATGAGCTACAGCGCTGAGGGGAAAAAAAAAAAAAAAAAAACTTCCACTGTCCCTGCACACCGAGGGTGGTGTTGGACAGTGCAAATCGCTGCAGCACAAGCGGTTTTGTGGTTAATGGACCCTGCCTAACGCTATCCCTGCTTCTGACAAAGCGGCAGCAACCTCTCCCTAAGCTCAGATCAGCAGCAGTAAGATGGCGGTCGGCGGGAACGCCTCTTTATAGCCCCTGTGACGTCGCA